>NC_133458.1:15951720-16257896 GCF_048565385.1 Saimiri boliviensis
TCTTTTTAAAATATAAATTTGTCTGAAGGTCTCTTGTCATCGCTTTGTCACAAGAGCTGTGAATCACTCTGGAGTGGAGATGGGTGGAGAATAGCACGCTATAGTTGGTCGATGAAAATCTTGACTCTGAGCAGTTTGTGGCATAGTTTGGAGTAAGCCACAGTGGCAGTTTGCAGAGGCAGCGTGGCAGCGGGGAGTGCCTATTTTTAATCACTGCTGTTCCAGGGCCAACCATAATTAGGGATGTTTCTCTTGCTCAGTGAAGCTATATTTTGCTTTTTGTTCATTGATTGATGGAAATTGTAGAACACTGAGAAAATAAAGATGGGCTAAAAGGGTTTTGGCGCCTTCTATTCCTCCCTCAATTAGGGCTTTTCCGGGGCTGCATAACGAAGTGCCAAACACTGGGTGGCTTGAAACAGCAGAAACGTACTGCCTCACAGTTCTAGCGGCTGGAAGCCCAAAGTCAAGGTCTCAGCAGTGTGAGTTCCCTCTGAAACTGTGAGGGAGAGTCTGTTCCAGGCCTCTCCCCTAGCTCCTGGTGGATGCTGGCAATCTTTGGGGTTCCTTGGCTTGGAGATGCACCATCCCAGTCTCTGTCTTCATGTTCACCTGCTGTTTGCTCTGTGTGTGTGTCTCTGTGTCCAAATGTCCCCTTTCTATAAGGATAGGGTTCATACTGGACTAGGGACCACTCTAGTAACTTCATTTGAACTTGATTACCTATGTAAAGATGCTATCCAAATACGGTCCCATTCTGAGTGAGGTACTGGGGCCCCATCTTGTTTGTGGGGACAAAATTTAACCTATAACACCCCCATTAAACAGTGACAAACAGTCCCTGCAATGCTCCTGCGTTCCACTCGTGGGCAGCAGTTTTCGTTGTCTAAATGGCCCAGGATGGTGCTGCCTTCTGGGTTCGGGGGTCTGGGATCAGCTAGCTAGGTGAGCCAGAGCCAGGCTCTGCAACTCAAGCCAGTGGGGCTGGCAGAGAAGAGACTGTTGCTTTTTATTTCTTTATTGTTATACTTGATGCACAAATTATGAGCCCTGGTGACATCCAGTAATAATTGTTTTCGCTTATTTGAGACATTGGGAGTAAGCTTCTCCGTATTCTTCTACAACAACAAAGCAAGCAGGCAAGCGTGAGTTCGCTAAACAAAGAGCGGCTTTAAGCAGGGAATTTTAGGCTTCCAAGCTGGCCCTTCTCACAGGAAGCAGCCATTCTCTGGGAAGTGGCACCCAGTCTCCGGCGTACCTTGCTCAAGAACAATAGACATTAGACATAGTCTGTTAATTCCGTCTGTTTCCCATGAGAAAAAGAATGTGTTCCATGGTACTGTCAGGGAGTTTCAGGCCCATGTTTGAACTTTTCGTAAGGATCCTCTGTAGCATCAAAGGAAGAGAACTAAGCAACCTCCAGATGGGGATCTTCGGAGTATGTCAGGGTCTTTGCCATGAGTGTTACAGCCTTTGCGAGGGGAAGGGGTAGAAGTGGGAGCAGAGCTGTGACCAGGTCTGTTCTCACTGTGTGTGTGTGTGTGTGTGTGCGCGCACACGTGTGTATGTGTGGCATGCATGCATGCATGTATGTGTTTTTCTGCAGGCACCAGCTGGAGATGCCAGGACATTACTCTCATCTGGCTGCCTTCTATGAGGACAAAAAGGGGGTGCTCCATGCTGGTCCTGGAAGAGGCAGCAGCCTGCCGCCTGTCTACTGGCTGCCTTCTATCCACCGATACATGTACCCCGAGATGAAGGTGAGGTTAGCCTTGCTCTTCTTACATGATACTGGATCTGTATCTAGGAATAGTAGCTGTTGATTAATTTTTAATGAATAAAAAGAGTATGTCTTTGGATCATACAAAATGTCTGCTTTTGATAGAGTTGCAACTTAAGCATTTGAGTTTGTTTAAAACATAAGGCAAGTTATCTTAAACAATATGCTTTCTAGACACTTCTGTAATCATTGTATTAAGGTGAGTGTGATAGGCAAGTTGTGAAAAGATGGATTTAATTCTGTTGATTTCTTCCGATATTTTAACACTAGACATTTGAACTAAAGATGAAGTGAAGTGCTTGATGGATAAATATGACATTTCTTAGTTAAGATACTTTTAATTTTACTTCATTTTGTATTTGTTTCTGAAGTACTTTGGCTTTGCCACGAGAATATGCCTGTCTACAGTTAGCAAAACCCCCGGCGAAGCGTTAGGTGTCGGAAGGGTGCAAATATGACTAAGAACATGAATCTCCTCTTTCTCTTTCTTCTCCTTCCCCTGTGGTTGGTCACAAGATATTTCCATGGAAACCTAGGGCTCCCCTGGTAGAGAAATTATGCCAAGAGTCCAGGGGAGAACTCTGGGAGATGCCTTGGGAGAAGACGCGGCCCCTGAGTGTTTGGCTAGGTGGAAAGTGAGAAATGCTGATTCCAGAACCAGCAAAGGTGTGAACAGCAGTGAGAACCATGGTCTGTCACTTTCTCAGCACCTTCTGGGGAGTTAGGCATTGTGCCAGCTATTTCTCTATACTTGTTGCAGCATTCTTTAAAGTAAATTTTTTTTAATCCTTGTTTTTTGTTTTTTGTTTTTGGTGGAGACGGAGTCTTGCTTTGTCACCAGGCTGGAGTGCAGTGGCGAATCTCAGCTCACTGCAACCTCGCTTTCCGGGTTCAAGCGATTCTTCGCCCCAACCTCCCGAGTAGCTAGGACCACAGGTGCGTGCCACCATGCCCAGCTAATTTTTGTATTTTTAGTAGAGACGGGATTTCACCATGTTGGCCAGGATGGTCTCAATCTCTTGACCTCATGATCCATCTGCCTCAGCCTCCCAAAGTGTTGGGATTACAGGTGTGAGCCACCATGCCCGGCCTTAAACCTTGTTTTCCAGCTAAAGCAACCAAGGCTTATAAAGGGCTAGTGACTTGCTTTAGGCCTTTTTTGAGACGGAGTCTTGCTCTGTCACACAGGTGGGAGTGCAGTGGCGCAATCTCAGCTCACTGCAACTTTTGCCTCCTGGGTTTAACTAATTCTCCTGCCTCAGCCTCCTGAGTAGCTTGGATTACAGGCACCTACACCATTCCCAACTAATTTTTTTATTTTTAATAGAGACAGGGATTTCATCATCTTAGCCAGGCTGGTCTTGAACTCAAGTGACCTGCCCGCATTGGCCTGCCAAAGTGCTGGGATTACAGGTGTGAGCCACCGTGCCTAGTCCGCTTTAGGTCTTGTAGCTAATAGGAGATAGAGCCAAGATTTAAACAGAGGTCTGGTGTCACTGCCAGTGCATGTTTCCCGCCCCACTCCACTGTCTTTACAGAGATATAGACATGGAAAAACACAAGTTCATGGGATATGAGCAAAGTTTGGCTGGGATTACATGTTTGTCAGCTGGCCATGAGAGAAGTGATTGGAGAAATAGGCTGGAATTAGATTGTAGAGAACCTTTAATAGTAGACTTGGAACTTGAATCCTAATAAATACTAATTAGGGACTTACTGTGGAAAAAAGACCATGCTAGATAATTCAAACTAATTTAACATAGGAAATCAGTAATACAGGAGTTGGAAGGCTGAAGGAGTAAAAAAGGAGTAGGTAGCCAATATATTAGTAATTATAGCTAATAGCCTAACGCCCTGTATTAATCTTCTATTGCTTTGTAACAAATTATCCCCCAACTAATGGTTTTAAAATATTACATATTTATTATTTCACAGCTTCTGTAAGTCAGGAATCCCAGCATGGCTTAACCAAGTTCTCTATGTCATAATCTCTCATGAGATGGTATCAGCCAGGGTTGGGGGCTCATCTAAAGGTTTGACTGGGAAGGTATCCACCTCTAAGATCATGTGGGTGTTGGCAAGATCAAATTTCTTGAGGGCTTTTTTGAACTGAAGGTTTTAGTACCTTGCTGGCTGTTAACTGGGGGCTTCCCTCAGTTCTTAGCCACATGGGTCTCTCCAGTATGCGGGCTTGCCTTATCTAAGCCAGTAAGAGAGTGTACTAGCAAGATGGAAGTCAGAACCCTTTGTAACCTAATCATGGAAGTGACAGCCCTGCAATGTCACCATATTTTCTTAGAAGCAAATTACTCAAGAGGAAGAGAGGATTGTATAAGGCTGTAAATACCAAGAGGCGGGGATCACTGGGGACTGTCTTAGAGGCTGTCTGTCACCCTCCGCTAGGGTTGGGGTAACAAAGCAACAGAAGCCTCATGATCAAAATCATGGGAGCCTGCAGTATGGGTCCCTGCACAGCCAGTGCTCAGATCTCTGAGGGAGGCACTATGTATCTATGCTGGCACCTCGCAGGAGGTGTGGCTCCACCTGTGCTAAAGAAAGCTGGAGGCTGGTGTCTTCTGCTGCTGGAGAAATACTAGCCGGAGCAAGAAACTGAAGAGATTTCCTTCTACCTTTCAATCTGCAGTCCTTGCTCTCCGTTGAAGAAATCTAACAGGAAGCCAATTGGCATGTGAGTTTAGGAAATGTCATTTGGAGGTTTCCCCAAGCCCATAGCATAGGCTGAGAGACAATCATTAAGAAATGGTCAGAGGGCCATTAGAGGTACTCCGGGCTTGCACTGACCTGAGTCCTGTTCTCTTTCTGTCTGCTTATGACTTGGGCCCATTTTTTCCTTCAGAGTTTAATTTCTGTTGGAATTATCAACAAATACACAGGTGACCAGCATCTGACCTAAAGGTACGTGTATTCCTCCCCGTAAGAGTCCAGGAATGAGGGACTAAGGGAAAAAAAGAAATTGTCTGTGCTTTTGAGGATAGCTCATGAGCATACCTGTTAGACCCCAGGAGATGCAGGGAAAAGGTACTTTCGTGGTTGCAGATAGAAATGTGGAGTGTCTTCTTTCTAAAAAACAGTATGTCAACACATCAAAATAAAAAGACATGGCCGGGCGTGGTGGCTCACGCCCGTAATCCCATCATTTTGGGAGGCCAAGATGGGCAGATCACTTGAGGTCAAGAGTTCAAGACCAGCCTGGCCAACATGGTGAAATCCTGTCCCTACTAAAAATATAAAAATTAGCCAGGCATGGTGGTAGGCATCTGTAATCCCAGCTATTCAGGAGGTGAGGCAGGAGAATTGCTTGAACCTGGGAGGCAGAAGTTGCAGTGAGCCAACGTCACACCACTGCACTCCAGCCTGGGTGACAGAGCAAGACTTTGTAAATCAATCAGTCAAACATATGTGGCTTCCGTTTTAGCAACCTCATTCCACAGGATCTATCCACCAGAATGATATATGTGAAACATTATTTAATTTAACATAGTTCACAGAGGTAGAAAACTAGAAAGGCTGTGTATTAAAAGCCGTGGTGAATAGTGAATTAGAGCATAAGAAGGTGACATGGAAGGACCACAAGGTCTAATTTGTGTGAGAATAGCAAGGCAAGAAAACTCACCATCCCTTGGTATCTGCAGGGCATTGGTTCTAGGTGACCTTCCTCAGATACCCAAATCTGCAGATGCTGAAGTCCCCATGTAGTAGGGTGTAGTATGTGCGTGAAACCTATGTACTTCCTCCCATATACAGATGCTCCTCAACTTACCGTGGGGTTCCACCCCATAAGCCCATTGTAAGTTGAAAACATTGTAAGTCAAAAGTACACTTAATGCTGGCCACACAGCAGACAGTCCCTGACTTATGATGGTTCCACTTAATGTATGATTTTTTGACTTCATGACGGTGCAGAAGCAATGTGCATTCAGTAGAAACCATAATCCCATCAAAGTCTTCAGGAACTTCTTGACTTTCCATGGGGCTACATCCTAATAAACCCGTCATACAGTTGAAAACTTGGTAAGTTGAATCATGGTAAATCAGGGACCATCTGTGCTTTAAATCATCTCTAGATTACTTATAATACCTCATACAGTGTACATGCTATGCAAATAGTTGTTATACTGTGTTGCTTTTTTACATGTATTATATTTTACTGTTTATTTTTCCAAATTTTTTTGATCTGCATGCAGTTGGCTGAATCTGAGGATGTGGTATCAGGGATCCAGAGGGCCAGGTGACTGTATATGTGATATGATTACATGTTGTTAAACAATCACAGTCTTTGTTTAGATAGAGACACATACACAACCAGACACAAACATGGAAGCTGTTGATGGGTGTATATGAGGTTATTAAGACATGTATTCCCTGGGATGAGGTAAAGTATGAGATGGGGTAGGGTAAGGCTTATATGTATAAAAAAGACATCACTTAAAAATAGCACATATAGGCCGGGCGCGGTGGCTCAAGCCTGTAATCCCAGCACTTTGGGAGGCCGAGGCGGGTGGATCACGAGGTCAAGAGATCGAGACCATCCTGGTCAACATGGTGAAACCCCGTCTCTACTAAAAATAACAAAAAATTAACTGGGCATGGTGGCACATGCCTGTAATCCCAGCTACTCAGGAGGCTGAGGCAGGAGAATTGCCTGAACCCAGGAGGCGGAGTTTGCGGTGAGCCGAGATCACGCCATTGCACTCCAGCCTGGGTAACAAGAGCGAAACTCCGTCTCAAAAAAAAAAAAAAAAAAAAGCACATATGATATAATAATACTTGTCATGTATGGAAAATAATGTGTGTGTGTATATATATCTTTAAGCTTTTTATTGAAATATAACACTTTATAGAAGTAAGTTAAAAATCATGTATATAATTCAATGAATTTTTACAAAATCAACACATGTATAAATAAAAACTTCAGGCATGGCTCATACCTGTGATCCTGGCACTTTGGGATTAGGCTGAGGTAGGTGGATCACAAGATCAGGAGTTTGAGATCAGCCTGGCCAACATGGTGAAACCTTGTGTCTACTAAAAGTACAAAAATGAGCTGGGCGTGGTGGTGTGTGCCTGTAATCCCAGCTACTCAGGAGGCTGAGGCAGGAGAATTGCTTGAACCCTGGAGGCGGAGGCTGTAGTGAGCCAAGATCGTGCCACTGCACTCCAGCCTGGGTGACAGAGCAAAACTCCATCTCAAGAAAAATAAATAACTTTAAAGAAGTAAGCTTTTAATGTAGGAGTCAGATATAGGAATGTTTCCGAGGGAAAAAAATAAACTGGAAAGGAACCAGAGGGAAGAAGAAGACCTCTCTGAGAGGTCCAAATGTGGCTGCTAAATGCTTCCCTTGGGAAAATGGGGGAGTGGAAGAGGGTTATAGGGGAGGGGATTGGGCCCCAGGCTGGAGGGCTTCCCCAGTGGCAGGCTTATCAGAGCCTGCTATGGAGACTGAGCTGACAGTGGTTAGGGAGTAAAAAGAAACGAGTGAAAAGAGGATGGAATGTGGACTTGAAAGGTTGGAGAGAAAACATGAAGGCCGTGCTGGAGACATCAAGGAAAGAGAGTTATCTGTAAAGCCACAGAGAAACAAGGCTGAAAAAAGGGAAAGAGATTCAAATGAAAGCAGGAGAGATTTCTGTTGCATGTACAGTGAGCCTCGTAGAGTGAAGAGGGGTAGGAAGTCTCTTCAGCTGACTCTTGGAAGAGAGGAGGTAGCCCTGTGGTGGCTGCCTGCAGTGCTTCCCTGGCATGGGCCTGGGCACAGGACCTGAACTACCTGCAGGTCCCAAGAAGGGCCACGTTCCCTCTTACCTGCAGTCCTTTGTGTTTGAACACCTTCCCTCGGATTCATCTTTATGTCAAAGCTTCAACATCACTTCCTCCGGGAAGTCTTTGTCTCTCCTAGAATGGGATCAGGCACCATCCAGTTTGCTCCCCCAAACCCCATTCTTCTCGCATCACGGCTCCCATCAGGCTATATTTTAAAAGCTTGTTTACCTGTTTCTCCCACTAGCCTATAAAATAAACATTGAATGATCCCCACCTGGCCTCCATGTAGCGGAAGAACAAGTTGGGTGCTTGAAGATAACCAGTGGAAAAGCTGGGAGGGACCGGGCGTGCTCTGGCGCCCTTTCCTTTCTGGTTGCTGTTAGACTTGATGAGAGACAGTGACTGGAGGGATGGGACCAGCCTTGGTCACTTGATGCCTCTCCTCCTCACAATTTGGGATGTGGTGGCAGAACAGTAGGCATGGGTGGCAAACGGCGTGCTCAGCACAGGGTCACCTTGATCCTGGCATGTGGTAGGGGAGTGGTATCAGTGTGGGAGTGACGCCTTGGAAAGGGAAGTCGTCTTTGTGTGGTGCAGCCACGGCTTTGGAAGGCCCAGGACAGCCCTGGCCCGGACAGGCAGAATGCAGAAGCTGCATCGAAGCTCGGGCGTAGGTGCCCCCAAAGGCTGGTAGTTGTGAAACCCTAGCATGCAGCCCAGAGTCGGTGCCTCTCTCAGAAGTGGTCTTGCCTGTCTCCCTTACATCTGGCACGTCAGCATGGAAGTGACCTTTCACAAAGCTCACAAGGCACAGGGTTTGAAGCCTTTCTGTTTTGCCAGTAACAGCAGTGGTCGCCCCATATTGGCTATTTTTATGTGCTATTTCATGTTTTGTCTCAGGCAGTCCTTAAAACCCTGTGAGGTAGGTGATGATTCCTTACTTCACAGTTAAGGGTAGAGAACTGGTAACATTAGCTAACTTTCCCCAGATCTCCCTGTTAGTAAGTGGCAGTGCCAGGATTGGAATTCAGCTTTTCCTGGGATCAGAGCTTATGCTCTTAACCCCTCTGAAACTCCTTGGCTCAGGGTTCCTAGAAGGCAATTCAGGGGTTGCCATGCCTGTGCAGTCAGTGTCAGAAGGAAGAGTGGGGCCAGCTGTGGTGTCTCACACCTGTAATCCCAGAATTTGGGAGGCTGAAGTGGGCGGATCACTTGAGATCAGGAGTTCAAAGCCAGCCTGGCCAACATGGTGAAACCCCATCTCTACTAAAAGTACAAAAATTAGCTGGGCATGGTGGCGCAAGCCTGTAATCTCAGCTACTTGGGAGGCAGAGGCAGGAAAATCTCTTGAACCCAGGAGGTGGAGGTTACAGTGAGCCAAGATCACACCACTACTGCACTCCAGCCTGGGCGACGGAGTGAGTGAGACTTTGTGGTCAGAGGTGAAGTGCGGCAGGGATTATTATGCCAGGGGCTCCTGCCTACCTGTGACTTCTGCAGACACCTCACTCTGCATAGTAGCAGTCTCCATAGATTTGGGATCTGACTGGGGACTGTGTGTTCATCATGTTATTACTTACAGTGCTTAGTAGTGTTTTCGATTTGAGTTTTCTTATTGAAGCAGACTGTGTCTTTAGAGACACTTTTATTCTGATTTTTTAAAATTTAAATTAAGCTTTGTTTTCTTTTCACCATTCTGAGTAAAATAATGATCCCTAAACTCAAACACCAGTGTATCAGAGAGCTACTATATTATAGAAATCCAGTTTAAAGGTAAGACTTCTAAAGTGAAAAACATCATTTTGTGTGAAAAGAAACATCCTTTAATGTATCTGTTTGGTTGTACTTTAGAGTTCCAGTGGGGGGGATTAGATATCTTTTGCTATGTTTCTAACACGCTGTTCCTCCACTCTTCTTCCTCCTCATTCCCCTCAATTTTTTCAGATCACACACCCAGCTGGCTGTATGTCTCAGTTTATTAAGTTCTTTGGAGAACAGATCCTCATCCTCTGGAAATTTGCCTTACTTCGAAAGCGCATTTTGATATTTTCTCCCCCACCTGTGGGTGTGGTGTGCTATAGAGGTAACCAGAAGCCAGAGACAGGGGTGCTGCTTAAATCACAGGCAAAGAAACTGCTTGAGTCTTTGTATCGTTGACCAAATTTGGAAGAGCTTGGGCCACATCAAGAGGATGGGGTTTTAAGCCCAGGAGTGACCTGATTGGCTGTGAACGGTGGTGACAGTGTAGAAGATGGGTTGGATGACACATCAGTAGTCTGGTCAAAGATTAGGGTCTGGATTAAAGCAGAGAAGATGCATTCTAGATGTAGGTAAGAGAAACTGGACTAAACTTGATGTCTCATTGGGTTATAAAGGTTCTGACGTATGTGAGGTTACAATGGAAGAAGAGTCTAGGATAGCAAGGGTAGTGGGGCCACCACATGGGGGACTGAGGAGGAGTGGGGGACTGGCTTGATGAGGTTAATGTGGGATGTGACGAGGGTGTGCTGCCGTGAGACCTTCGCAGCAGGGGTGTCTGTCCACCCCACAGAGCTGGGTTGGGAACTGTGGGCATTTGGGCTGGAGATAAAGATTTGAGGGCGGTAGGTTATTTCTCCATTGGTATCTGAGATGGAGGGCATTACCTGGGGAAAGTACAAGTGAGGAGGGTGTGCCAGGCACAGGAGGTGGACCAGAAAGGTAGAAGGACAGGAAGCACTGGGAGGAACAGGCAGAAGGAGGAACTGGAAGACATGAGGGTTTCAGAGGCCGGAGTTCTAACAAGGTCAAATTGTAAGCAAGATCAGCTAGACAGAGACTGAGAAATGTTTATCTGGTTTGGTAAGCACATTGTTGACATCACCTTGAGGGGTCAGTTTCTGCTGTGGGACCACAAAAGGCTTGCCACCTCCAGTGTCCTCAGAATGCCAGGACCACCTGGTTCCTGAGGTACCAGATAGCCTAGAGCAGGGGTGTTGAGGGAGGAAGATGGTCTAGAGCAGGGTGTTGAGGAAGGAAGATGGCCTAGAGCAGGGATATTGAGGGTGGAAGATGGTCTAGAGCAGGGGTGTTGACGGAGGAAGATGGCCAAGGGCAGGGGGTGTTGACGGAGGAAGATGGCCTAGAGCAGGGGTGTTGAGGGAGGAAGATGGCCTAGAGCAGGGGTGTTGAGGGTGGAAGATGGTCTAGAGCAGGGGGTGTTGATGGAGGAAGATGGCCTAGGGCAGGGGGTGTTGACAGAGGAAGATGGCCTAGAGCAGGGGTGTTGAGGGAGGAAGATGGCCTAGAGCAGGGGTGTTGAGGGTGGAAGATGGTCTAGAGCAGGGGGTGTTGATGGAGGAAGATGGCCTAGGGCAGGGGGTGTTGACGGAGGAAGATGGCCTGGAGCAGGGGTGTTGAGGGAGGAAGATGGCCTAGAGCAGGGGTGTTGCGGGAGGAAGACGGTCTAGAGCAGAGGTGTTGTGGGAGGAAGATGGCTTAGAGCAGGGGTGTTGAGGGTGAAAGATGGTCTAGAGAAGGGATGTTAAGGGAGGAAGATGGCCTAGAGCAGGAGTATTGATGGAGGAAGATGGCCTAGAGCAGGGGTGTTGTGGGAGGAAGATGGCCTAGAGCAGGAGTATTGATGGAGGAAGATGGCCTAGAGCAGGGGTGTTGAGGGAGCAAGATGGTCTAGAGCAGGGGTGTTGAGGGAGGAAGATGGCCTAGAGCAGGGGTGTCGATGGGGGAAGATAGTCTAGAGCAGGGGTGTTGATGGAGGAAGATGGCCTAGAGCAGGGGTGTTGAGGGAGGAAGATGGCCTAGAGCAGGGATGCGGATGGAGGAAGATGGCCTAGAGCAAGTGTTGAGGGAGGAAGATGGCCTAGAGCAGGGGGTGTTGATGGAGGAAGATGGCCTAGAGCAGGGGTGTTGACGGAGGAAGATGGCCTAGAGCAGGGGTGTTGACGGAGGAAGATGGCCTAGAGCAGGGGTGTTGACGGAGGAAGATGGCCTAGAGCAGGGGTGTTGAGGGAGGAAGATGGCCGAGAGCAGGGGTGTTGACGAAGGAAGATGGCCTAGAGCAGGGGTGCTGAGGGAGGAGGACGGCCTAGAGCAGGGGTGTTGAGGGAGGAAGACGGCCTGGAGCAGGGGTGTTGCGGGAGGAAGATGGTCTAGAGCAGGGGTGTTGCGGGAGGAAGATGGTCTAGAGCAGGGATGTTGAGGGAGGAAGATGGTCTAGAGCAGGGGTGTTGAGGGAGGAAGATGGTCTAGAGCAGGGGTGTTGACGGAGGAAGATGGCCTAGAGCAGGGGTGTTGACGGAGGAAGATGGCCTAGAGCAGGGATGTTAAGGGAGGAAGATGGCCTAGAGCAGGGGTGTTGAGGGAGCAAGACGGCCTAGAGCAGGGATGTTGATGGAGGAAGATGGCCTAGAGCAGGGGTGTTGAGGGAGGAAGATGGCCTAGAGCAGGGGTGTTGACGAAGGAAGATGGCCTAGAGCAGGGGTGCTGAGGGAGGAGGACGGCCTAGAGCAGGGGTGTTGACCGAGGAAGACGTCCTAGAGCAGGGGTGTTGAGGGAGGAAGACGGCCTGGAGCAGGGGTGTTGAGGGAGGAAGATGGCCTAGAGCAGGGGTGTTGACGAAGGAAGATGGCCTAGAGCAAGGTGTTGAGGGAGGAAGATGGCTTAGAGCAGGGATGTTAAGGGAGGAAGATGGTCTAGAGCAGGGGTGTTGAGGGAGGAAGATGGTTTAGAGTAGGGGTGTTGAGGGAGGAAGATGGCCTAGAGCAGGGGTGTTGAGGGAGGACAATGGCGTAGAGCAGGGGTGTTGCAGGAGGAAGGTGGCCTAGAGCAGGGGTATTGTGCCACAGGCTCTGAGGGGGGGAAGGGCAGTGGAGGCACAGACCCTCCCTGCTCACCACCTGTGTCCCCACAGTGTACTGCTGCTGCTGCCTGGCCAATGTCTCACTGCCTGGCATTGGGGGCACCATTCCTGAGTCCAAGCCTTTCTTCTACGTGAACGTGGCTGACATCGAGAGCCTGGAGGTAGAGGTGTCCTATGTGGCCTGTGAGTACGGGGCCCTCTCCTCATTTTGCCCTCAGGTCCCAGACCTCCTCCTCCCAGACATGGGGCTCCTGGGTGCCTTGCTTCCCGGTGGGGTTGGTTGGGTTCCCACCTCTCTAACCTTGGGTTCCACAGGCACCACAGAGAAGATATTCGAGCAGAAGCGGGAGCTGTACGACGTCTACGTGGATAACCAGAATGTGAAGACACACCACGACCACCTGCAGCCGCTGCTGAAGATCAACAGTGCCGACAGGGAGAAATACCGCCGGCTCAACGAGCAGAGGTAGCGGCAGCTAAGGGGAGCGCTAGGGGCTCCACCCTCCTTGGGGCAGCTCCAGCGAGGGGGTCTCTGCAAAGCCTGTTTTCTGCCCCTTCCCTGACGCATTTCTGCCAGTCTCCACGCTGCTTGGGATAGAGATGGAAATGAAGGGCGGTTCGGCAGTGGAAGAGGCCAGGCTACCAGTATGCTGCTCTGATAGGAGGGGAGTAGGTCCATGGTGCTGTTTTCCTTCTTCTCATGGACTTTGGAATCTGTGGAAACTACCTTCGCTGCCAGACGCTCTCCGCGTGACCTTCAGATGTACCTGTGTATGCGGCTTAGAACCCTCTTGACTGAGCGTCTTCATTGTGTCGATCGCTGTGTTAGAAGCTTGCTTACGTGTATCTGATGCCATTTTCAATCATTTGGTGATCCTATGAAATAAATGCTATCATCATCATCCCCAGTAGATAACTAGGAAAGATTGTTACTTGCCTAAGATCACCAGTGGCAGAACTGGCCCTGGACCCCAGGGATTTTGGGTCCAAACCCTGTGGATCCCTTTCCTGGCTGATGTTGCTTCCTGGGAGGTGGTGGCCCACTGAAGATGCCTGGGTGAGGCCTCACCTGTGACCAGGGTCCTGGCACTTGCACTATTTTTAAAGGGTAAAGTTTGGAGTCTGACGGTGATCTCCTTCCCCACAGGCAGATGCTGTTGTACTCCCAGGAAGTAGAAGAAGACTACAACCCTTGTGAAGAGGACCTCTTTGTGCTGTGAGTCCTGGGGCCGTGGGCGTGGGGTCTCCCTGAGGATCCCTTTGGCACTAACTGAGTGACCTGCATCCCTCCCTTGTCACTCACTGCGGGCCAGGGATGCCCTTTATTGCTGCCAAGGGCACTTAGAGCTGGGCTCCTTACAGAGGTAAACTGAGCCCTGAAATGCCATTGGGGGAATCCAGGGACTTAGGAAAGAAGCAGGGCCCTGAAGAGAAACAGGAGTCTTAGTGTCTCTTTTCTTGTTGGGCTTTTACATCGAGGGTGTCCACCCCATAGAAGCTCTGTCTGTCCCTCAGGACTCAGGGACTTCTCATTTCCATTGCCTCCTTTGAATAGAGTAGGTCCTTGCACTGAGTATTATGGGATAATCTGACATTTTAATTCTTGAATCAAATGAAATCTCTTTGCCACGTAAGTGCAGGAGCCAGGGCCTTTACACCTCACAGCACTGGCTTCATTCCTAGAGAGCTGGGTGAAGTAGCTTCTGTGACGTGAACTGAATTCTCCCAGCTTCCTATTTGGCCTTCCAGGGGTGAGGTTGGGGAGTAACACTTCTGGTTTGATGTTGAAAACTTAACTGTGGGCATTTCTACAAAGGTACAGCACCTTGATTCTAATAGAGGACTTCCTAAAACCTACATCCTGTTTAGGTGGAAGGTATCTGAGACTTGAGCACAGCCACAGTCTCATCCAGGCATGACATGTGCCATTGTGTCTGAAATTCCTGAGCACCCAGGACTGCTTCAGGCCCCGGGCCCTTTGCTAACCTGAGAGCTGTAGGGGGCTAGACCGTCTAGGCTAACCAGACAGTGAACGCTGTCCTGAACAGGCCTTGTTCGTTCATAGAGCACTCTACAGCCATGACTTTTAAATCTTGAACCGTGCGTAACCTCACTCCTCCCAAAGAGTCATCAAGGGAGAGCAAACACCCAAGGATAACGTTGGCTCAGATTCATTTTGTTGTTATTGTTGAATTTTCACTTCCTCTTATGACTAAGCAGAAAGAGAGAAAAGCAGAGTGTGGGGGCCTGTTCCCTGGCTGTGTTGAAACCCCAGTCACTTCCCTCTTAACAGGAAAATGGATTTTTGACAGGCCGTCTTGCTCAGAGATTTCCCTGATCACACCATAATTAATGACAAATGGTTTCTTTGCTAAACGTTAGTAGCACTTGAATAATTGTTTAACTTTTACTCTTTTCTTCTTTTAGAAGATACCTTCGAATCCACTGAAAAGTATATTAAAACAGTATAGTTTTGGTTCCTCATATGTGGGTTATCTGGTGAGCTTTTTTCCCCCTTCCTTTCCTGTGTCTTGTCTTCCAAATGCAGGTTTTTCCTAGAACAGAACAACCGGATATTTCAGACTTTGTTGGAGGTGTCTGCCAGTCAAGACAAAACTCTGACAGCAGAGCATGCCCGGGGCATGGGTCTAGACCCCCAAGGAGACCGGAGCTTTCTCCTGGACTTGCTAGAGGCCTATGGCATTGACGTCATGCTGGTTATTGACAACCCCTGTTGCCCATAGGAGGAGCCAACGGGACTGGGAGCCGCCTCACGTGGGATGTGAGCAGCCTGGAGTTCACCCCAGGCCCCCAGAGGGCCTCATTTTTTTTATTAAGCTGACACAAAGGAATATTGTTTATACTTTCCAACAAACGTAATTTTTGCAATTTCCTTTCTGCCCTTTTCCCTAGAGGTAAGGTGAGATCGCCTTGGTTTTGTGTCCTGCCGTGCTAGGATGTTGGAATCTGCTACTTTATCCCAGAACTGCTAGTCCTTTGGGTTTGGTCAAAATTGTATCATTAGGAGTGGGCTGAGCTCTGAAAACACTGGGATGACTCTTCAGAAAGTCTGTGTTATCTTTGTCCCTTGATGTTTCGAGAGTAAGACAACCATCTGTCCCGTGTGGCCTTAGGCGTTCGTCTGTCTAAAGGCAGAAACTAGATCAGATGATCTTTTAAGGTTTTTAGTAGTTCTAGAAGTCTATAGTTTGGGGATCAAATCCCTTTTCTTCTTCATTAGGGCAACTCAATGTCTTCTCTGTTTACTTGAATAGGGACCACAAAGACAGGAAAAGGATGTTTCTGACATCAAATGTGAGTTTATCTTACAGTCAGAATGACAGAAGTTGCTTATCAGTAAGCTGAAAACTAAAATTGTAGAATGAAGCCTTGAAACCTTCCTCAAGGTAACTTAATGGTGGCCATGCAATGTAATGTTTCTCTTTCTCTGAACCTCTCTTGGGATGAATTAGTGAATTGCTAAGGGCTAATGCTGGCCTTGAAGCTTGCAAGCAAATTCATTTTCCAATTTAGTCTCTTAAGGGTTCAATGTGCTCTTGGAGTAAGTTGGGTATTTTTAAAGGGTAAAGTTTGGGCTACTAGAGGATAGAGCAGTTGAAGTTCGAGCAGGATAGAGAAGCCGCTCTGTAAGTCGCTTCATCTGGACATGAGTTCTCTGGAGGCATTAGTAGTAACACCTCTGGGTCAACACAGATTGACTGGATTCCAGAATCTAGCAAGAATCTGAGCTGGTGAACTCAGAGGGTGGAGCATCATGCTAACAAGACCATTTATCACTTTGGACTCCTTACAAACACGCTTCTCTTTAGCAGAGGTGACATTCCTTAGGCTAAATAATTGGATTCAGGGACATAACAGATTTGTTAGAAAATGTGGCAGTGGTCACACCCAGGACACTGGTCAGGACCCCTGAGCATCAGCGATGGATTTATCCGTCCTCTGCAGTGCTCTGCTCTAGCTGGGTCTCGTTGCTCCCTGCCTGTTCTCTGGTTGGCCTTTGCAGGAGGGCAGCTCACATGTTTGTCAACCAGTTAGCCAGTTCCTGTGAGTCGAGTTTAGGCGCTTTTGGCCATGGTTGAGGATTTTTACTTGGGATACCCGGTTGTTGACAACAAATAATTTCTTCCTCCTTACCCTTCTCACCTGGCTGTGTTATTGGAATAGCCCATCAATGAATTCATCCATGTCTGTGACCAAGACCCAGCCAGACTAATGTACACAGCAGAGAAATAACATTCAAATGCTGGGTCACACATCTCATCCCAAGATAAGGTTCTTAGGGTTCATGCTTTATTCAAAAGTGTTTTTCCCTATAGCTCCTTCATATGGAATATCAAAACTGAAGAAATTCATATGTGGAAATGCCAGTCGACATTGATTAATGAAGGTAGCAGGTAGCATCTTTATGTAAATATATAAATAAGTTTGGGCATTGAAATGTAAACTGTACAGTTAATACACTTTTCTCCTCTGCACTGTGAGTTGCCACCATTTCAGTAATGTGTATGTTTACAAAAGAAAAAAAAATCCTTGTTTTGAGGTTGAAATCTCACCTTTTTTCTCCTTCACATGCAACCCTCTCCTCTTGCCTCTCAAGGGTTGTTGGGTCCTTTCTAACTTAGACTAAGTAATGGTTACTTTTCATGGTATCCTGAGGCTCAGGGTGTTTTAAGCTGGGGGTAGGTGGTTAGAGGCAGGAGTAGGGGTGAAAGGAAAGGCCTGATTCTCCTAGAGGACACAAGAAGACTTCGTTTTTCTGGATTTGGGGAATCTGCCAGGAGGGCTGCTTTAGGCATTTCTGCTCCGAGCTTTCTGTATGCAAACACTTTTGTTTCCTGTGCTGTTTTAAACTGCAAGCTCAGAAGTGCTGGTATCAAGGTAGCAGGGTGAGAATGAAGTTCCTGTATTTTCCTTTGAATGGTAAACCTTTCTGGGTTCCCTTCACTCGTGCTTGTCTAGGTAGCTTTCTCTCTTGCATCTCCATGTGTCACCCTCCCGCTCATGGAGAGGGCCAGGGTATGGGTGGCCCCAGAGGAGAATGTGCCAGTGAGGCAGTGCCATGTTTCGGGTCATAGGGGCCTTAGGCTCAGCTGACCCCAATGCAGAACTTCTCCCTTTAAGAGAGATCCCAAGAAATTGGTCCTTCCCTACCTTGCCAGCTTCTTTATAGGGCCAGAAATCTTGCTTAGAGCTTCTGCTTGGCTGAACAGCACGTGCGTTATCTCTTCGGTTACCTCTGCCACCGTTGATCGTCCTCAGAGTATGTCTTCCCTGGGCTATGAAGTGGAGGCTGTGGCCTCCGAAATCACCTAAGGCTTGCTTTGCACCAGATTCTGCTCCCCCACATCAGAAATTAGCAGGCACAACCCAGGATCCTTTGCTGCCAGTTCTCTACAAGGGGAATTCCACAGTGACAAAAGCAGCTAGGGGCCATGTGGACCTGCTTTTCTGCCAGTCTTGAAATACTTTCTGAGAAGCCATCCGCTTTTGTTCAGAAGAAGGTGGTAAACACTGTTCACAGACTACTAGGTCTGTAAGCTCTTTAGGGGCGGACATGATGATTACCATTGACCTCCTGGAGCAGGATTGAAAACCTGTGGTATGATACCTTCTGCCACTATCTGCTGCCTGGCCTCAGCCCTCACCTGCCTAAGCAGGCCTAGTTCTCCTGTGAAGCTTTAAGCCTGATCACATGCCATACTGTGAATGAACCATGTGCTGGTTTGGAAATAACTTGCTCACCTGAGATGCTGGCTGGGCTGCCCTTTTTATTGTTCCTAAGTTAGAAGATCCCAGATGGGAGTAGAATCCATGTTTGGAGCTTGTTGGTATCCATGTAAAATATGACAAAGGCCTGTTAAAAGGAGTGTTTTCAATTCTGTAGGCTCAGCAGATACTACTCAGCCTTTGGGAAAATGTCCATTTGACCCCTGGCTTAGGACTCTCCACAAGGAGTTAGAAATGGTAGAGCTTATCTCCTACCAGACTAAAGCATGGGCCAAGTTATGTGTTTAGAATTTGCTTGGGCTTTAAATGTGAAATCTTCTCTATGCCTGGTAGAGACCATTCCAGCCTCAGTGTCCCACCTGGGACCTGTACAGTCCTCAGTAAATTATGGTTACAATGAATTAGAAGTCTTTTGCCTTCCATATCCATCATTATTAGAGCATCTCCACTTCCATCTGGTTAAGGGGAGGGAAGCTGAAATCACTGATGTATCAATAGAAGTAATTTAGCCTAGGAACTTGCATTTGTAACTTATCTTGTTTTGTTCTACTTGAAAGTCAAGAAAGTTAAGATGGTACACAGTGCAGATGCTCCCAGATGCCACATGTGAAGATTTGTGACCGTGTGACTACTGATGATCTTTTGGCTAGAAGATAAATCTTAGCTAAATCATTGTTTTTCATTCTGGGGGCTCTGAGGATGAATTTGCTATCAGTCTTGATACACTGAAAGCCGTTCAAACACACTAAAAGATGAAATCACTCACCTTTAAACTGAGGCCTTCAGGGAAGCTTTTGTAAAGGGCAGTAATGAATTAGCCTTTCAGTCATAGGACATCAACCCTTCTAGAAGAGGCAGAGACCCGAGGGACCATTTATTTCCCGTTGAAACTGCATAGCCTGGGGACTGGATTAAGATGCTTTCTCCAGTCTCTGTATAGGTCAGCCTTGCAGAGGTAAAGGAAGAGTGGGCAGGTGGATGAATAAAATAGGATAACGCTCAGCTTGGCAGTGAACTTGCCTTACTGTGATGACAGTTCTAACATGGGCAAGAAAATTAGCATGGGGACCAATATGCCAGGCATGGGCTTTTATCTCCCTAATAGATCCCAAGCTAGTGGGCTTGGATTCTGCAAAATGGCCAGTGCTTCTGTCTTGTCCCCTGTACCTTATAGTTATACCCTGGGGTAAGAATCCTGCTGACCCCAGTCCCGTCCCGTCTCATTTCAGGAAAACTCTTTTCTGATTCAGGTAGGGGGAGAGGAGGAGTTAACGGCTCCATTTACTCCCAAGTCATGGATTTTTAATATTCCATTTTTATTACTAATATACCTCTGTTCCTAGAAGCTACTGGAGTACTGAGTGTTGTTGGAAATGGCTAACTGTGAATTAAGTTAATGTTTTTCTTATAAGAAATGGAAGTTTATTTTTTTATTGATATTACTGTGTGATGAAATGAGTATGCATATACTGAAATGGAAGGAAATTTTAAAACTGTTCTAGAGGAAATGGGCAGTTTTGTAATTTGGTAGTGGCTGAGACCCCATAGAAGTTTTACTATGAAATAATTTGGAGAGTGAATAAGGAGATTGTGCTATGAAATCTTGACAGCGCTCTTTAGGAGGTAGACTTGACAGTCCTAGGAAGGTTGACATAAAAACACCCACCTTAAGTAAAACTCTAGTATGAAAAAGGGTAAATGGCATCATTCTTATTTTTGGGCCTCTTAACTGGAGAGAGGTGGGAGTGGGAGGTAGATTTATAACTGGCACTTTAATTCATTTTTCAAACTAGAATTTAGGGGCAGTTGGATGAAATTGCAAATTTAGAAAGGGAATAAGAATTTTCTAGTGCTATATAAAGAAATGACAATGGAGAAGAAAAGCCTTGCTTTCATCTTTTTAGAATTCTCGAATTTTAGCATACTGTGGGGCTTTTAGAGTTAATATGAGTTAATATGATCTAAATTCAGAAAATTTAATTTTCATAGTAGACCAGGTGTGAATTACTTATGTTTCCTGTAGAATGCTTATTTAGACTAATAATAAATTTACTTTGCTTTCTGAGGCCAGTCAGCGAGTGTGGGGGTGATGCAGGATGTTTTCTTAGCCAGAGATGATCCATAAAGGGAACAGTCCACACAGAGGTCACTCACTGAGTTGGATGGTTGCAAATATATTTCATTGACATTAGAATGAAAACTCCTTCCTTTGGGTAAACTAAACAAAGAAAAAGTATACTAAAAATTTTAAGATGTTGCAAAAAAAAGTTTCAGTCTAATGTGTCCACAAAGATTGTCAAGTAAAGAATGGTGGAGATTCTTGGCTTTTGAACAACCAACCTGGATGAGTGACTTCAGGGACAGAGAGCAGAGGAAAGCAAAATGAATTTCCTGTATTTACCCAAAACTTGTTGACTGAATTTTTGTACAGGTCTGGGAAAATAAGCCTAAACAAATAGTTGTAGCCTTAGAAAAACTTTTCCCCATTTCTTTCTAAGAATCGGCACAGCCTCCCTGTTGCCTTAAAGGTAAAATCCCTATTTTGATTAATAACCCAGCCTAAGAGTTATAGCAATACGAGAGACTGAATCTATTTTTGTTTCAGGTATTTACCTCATACTATGAAATTGGGAAGACACTTAATAAATTTTGCCCTGAATACTGGTGTGCCCAGGTATGCCGTGCTCTCTGTTTCCAGTGGTGATAAATTTAAGACCTAAAGAAAGCTGGGGTTAATCCTGAAGCTAAGAGTAAATGTTTCTTGAATTGATTTTGTTCTGTGGTACAAGTAACATCTATGAATATCATATCTGAACCAAGTTGTGTGCAGAGAGGTTGACATAACTATATTTACAGAAAATGATTTTTACAATTAAAGTTCACATTTTAACATGAACATGTGTGCTGCAATCCCTTCTGTAGTCCAAGAAATGTGGTTTGTGGTAGGAAGGAATGGTGGCCCACCCCACGAGCAGAGCTGTGGGGCTGAACCTGACTTCACTTACAGTCATGATGGAGGAGACTGGGGAGCTGCTACCTGTCCTCCTAGAAGCCACGATCAGGACAAACTTTCTCCAGGTAATGGGAAACAAAGTTGGGAATAACTACACCACCCAGAAGATCAGTTTAAAACTGTATGTATATATTTGGTACATGTGCATATTCTTTTTTTTTTTTTTTGGAGACAGAGTTTCGCTCGTTACCCAGGCTGGAGTGCAATGGCGCGATCTCGGCTCACCGCAACCTCTGCCTCCTGGGTTCAAGCAATTCTCCTGCCTCAGCCTCCTGAGTAGCTGGGATTACAGGCACGCACCACCATGCCCAGCTAATTTTTTGTATTTTTAGTAGAGACGGGGTTTCACCATGTTGACCAGGATGGTCTCGATTTCTCGACCTCGTGATCCACCCGCTTCGGCCTTCCGAAGTGCTGGGATTACAGGCTTGAGCCACCGCGCCCGGCCATATGTGTATATTCTAAACTTCTATTTCATTTTTAACCTTTTGCTGAGTTGCAGTATTTATTTAGAACTGGTATAGAGTACACTGCTGGTGGCGGCTCTGTAAATAAAATGGCCTGGAATCAAAGCCGGGTTCCTACTTTCTGAGCTGTGTAACCATATAATATTACAGACTGAGTATCCCTTCTTTGAAATGTTTGGGACTTAGAAGTATTTTCAGATATCAGATGTTTTAGGATTTTAGAATCTTTGCATTATAAATCCAAAACCCAAAATGTTCAACTGGGCACTTCCTTTGAGCATCATGGTGGCAAAGTTTCAGATTTTGGAGCATTTCAGATTTGGGAAGCTCAACCTGTAGCTACTTTCTAGGGTTGTTGTGAGAACTGATGTATCAGTTACGTTTGTGAAGCACTGGCACATAGGAATTATAACTGCATACAAATATGTGTAAAGTAGCTACGAGGAAAGAAAAAAGCTTTATGTTAAGCTCTTATAGAAAGCAAGTACGGTATTTTTAACAAAAGTAATCTTTGCATTTGAGTGAAATTAACCTGTCAAAAGGTTTGTACTAAACAGAATCACCTGGAAAGGGAAGTTGACTTAAAAAATGTAGTTTTTTTAGACCCAGTTTTGCCCCATCCCCGAACTGGGTTATTAGGTTCTCCTCCAGAGAGCTCAGCATTCCAGCTTTGGCTGACAAGGCTCGCTCTCTTTTAGTTGCTTTGTTAAACATCTTCCATGCAGGCCTTATGGGGAAGAACAAAGCAGTCAACAATAAGGAAACCAAGCCGTCGCAGGGAAGAGCCTGAATCAAGAAAACAAAGTTTGAAACAAGGTATATTTATATTTAAAACCGAATTAAGATTCTAATGTGGCTTCTATATCCTTCCTTAATTATATGTACCATTACGATTAGAACCATAAAATGAGCACACATATACACACACTGGTAGCCTAGCAAAGAAGCAAGCCAGATTCTGCACTGGTCCTTGATGCTGTTACAGAACCAAGATATGCTCTCAGCTCAGGTGAAAACTTTTATTTTCATATACCACAGTATCCCTTTCTCCCTGTCCATGGGTGGTATGGGATGAGTGATCTTTATGCTGATGTTTGCAACCATCTGTTGTTATGTCTTTGCTAAAAGCAGAAATTTTGCCACCTTGAAGAATAGATAGTGTGAAATAAGGCCTTACATTTTGTGATCTCCATTCATGGACTTTTCATAGCTGTTGTGTAATCCACTAACGCACTGGTCGTGTCTCTCCATGGGATGTGTGGGCATGGTGTATGTACTGTACCTTAAATGGGATCTGCCTAAGAGTAAGCCTGTAGATCAGGCTTGCCAGCTCTGCTTCCCGCCTTGCAGTCTTCCCTCATTGATCTTCCTGTGGTGCACTGCCCTCTAGAGCAGGCGTCCCCAAACTTTTTACACAGGGGGCCAGTTCACTGTCCCTCAGACTGTTGGAGGGCCGCCACATATTGTGCTCCTCTGACTGACCACCAATGAAAGAGGTGCCCCTTCCTGAAGTGCGGCGGGGGGCCGGATGAATGGCCTCAGGGGGCCGCAGTTTGGGGCCGCCTGCTCCAGAGTATAAGAACCTCAGGGGCACTAAACAAAGGAAAATGCCAGTAGTAGGAAAAGTAAATGGTGCTAATGACAGGCTTGGCAAATCAGGTGGATTTTAGTTCTCTGCTTTCAACAACTAAAGGAGAATCTAATCAAGTTGTTAATTGATAGATCATTATTAGTAATTCTTGATGATAGAGCGCTGTGATTTTTGTCAAAATTCCAAAGGAATTCAAAGAACTGCACAAAATTGTTAACATACTTCTTTCTAGTCCCATAGAATTTATGTGCTTACATCTATAAAGAAGTGAAACAAGGAATACAACTGAGGTTGAACCCCATCTCAGCTGTAAATAACATTCACGTACTCTTAGATAAATGAACTAATTAGGTTAAAGAACATTCTAATAAAACAACTTTTAATCATCAAAGAATTATATTAATATTTTCATTATATACCAGTAACATTTGTTCTGGACTGAAATAACAGAACTAAAAAACTTATTTCCATTTATATTTTTTGTTGACAAGATAATGGGGTGAATTATTAAAAGATGTCAGGCATAATAGATTACATTATGACAGGACTCTTGGCTGAAAGTGGTACGGAAATACAGAAGGAGAAAAGCCAATTTAAAATGTTCAACTACTAAAAAACTAGCTCATTTATTTTTATAAATGAATGAAAGGTGTCAAATCGTGGTGATATTTAAATGGTACTGGATATGTTTAAAATACCAATATTTACACAACACCAGCAAATACATACTTTGTCAACTATTTAACTTCCCATGAAAAATTTTAGATGGCAACGTAGATGGGTGAGGGGATACATGATTTTTCAAAATACTTTTTGGGGGCACATGAGCAGAATACTTTGTGGACCACTGTTTTTAAAACACTGCTTCTCCAAGTATGGTTGAGGGACAACTTACAGAATCACCTGGGAAGGGTGGCTGACTTTTAGAAAATGCACACTCCTGGGCCCCTTCCCCAAATTGGGTTGTTAGGTTTGGGGTGGACCCCAAATAAATTTTCAACATGCATCCCAGGTGGCTCTCATGCAAACCATTGAGGAAGCACTACCTAAAAAAATAAAACTAGCATTTTACAGTATTATAGCCATGGCTGGAGGTGGAAACAACTTCACATACATTTCTGGACTCGGGATAGAACTGAAATAAAAGCTAAACAGAAGCCAGAGCTCACAAAATAGCAGCACCCATGGAGGAGCCTAGAACTAGGAAAGGGTCACCAGGGAAGGAAGGCACTTTCCCCAGAATTACTAGCACGGTCAAAGAACAGAACAAGAATGGAAGGGCTTAGGCAGGCTGAGCCTACTGCGGGCTCTCCACTATGGTTGCACTTCGGAAGAAATCAGAAGAAAGTCTTTTTCTATCTTGAACCAGCCTGAGGAAAGTTTGTGTTTAGGAGGGTCAACCGTCACACTGAAAGAAAACATGCGCTAACAAAGCCGATTGCAAAGCAGGTGACAGAGCACACTGGGAAGCACTGCTGGAGAGGGCAGAGGAGTACTTGCCTGAAAATGCCCTTGGGACCCTCTGACAACACTGTTGGAGTGGTTGAGGCACCTGTTCCCTTTCAGTCTCACCAGTGGCCTAAAGTGTGGTCACAGAGCACTTGTCTTCCGCCTGCTCACTGGGTGGGGCTTGCCAGCATCTCTCTCTTCCTAGGATCACAGAAGAACTGCAGCTTCCTGGGGAGCAGTTTCACCTCCACAGGCATTGCTTCATACTCCTCACTGTCAATGCTAAAAGAGCCCCCGGCTCCCTGGGGAGAAGAGAATATTCAGAACAGCTCACACCCACATCAGTGGCCTGCTTGAATTGGAAGTCTCTCAACAGCACCAGAAGTTCATTATGGGAAAATATCATCCTCTTTTGAGGATTTATCCTAATGTTCTTTTACCAAAAAAAAAAAAACTTCAGTGCCTACTATGATGGGCACAGTGCTGGTTCTGGAAACATCCTAATTCTACCATCCATGAAAAAGGATTTACTTTTTTTGGCTCCTATCTCCTTCCAGAGTATTTTGGGATTTGAACAACATGGTTATAATTTTCAAATATGTATTAAAAGGCAAGGGTCCTGACACATCTTTAAGGAATTCATCAACATAATATAGTCCTTCTATATTATGCTAATCCTTCTCAAATAAAAATAGAGAAAGACAGCTAATTCTCTTATGACAAGCTATTCTACCTGCTGGATCATTTTCATTATTCTTTAAGACTTGCTTAGCTTTACACCTAAGGTATATCAACATTAATATCATTAGAGGATCTATGAAACCCTTCCATAACTCATGCATTTAATTCAATATTTATATCAAGACTGTGATGCCAGTCACTGGGGATACCTTCAGTTTACCTATAGATTTGTCTGAATAATATAATGGCCACATGTCTTCAAAGGCTACCTGAAAGGGCTCCTTTTTTCCATATTGCCAGTTGAATAACCTAACAATTCAGATTCTATTTCCATTTTTCCCCCACTTATATAGGTTATTCTAAGCATGGCATTTCATAATACAGAAAAATTCAGTGATGAACTAAAAACTGATTCCAGATGCTTTGTAAAAAATGTTCAAGTAAAAGCCACTATTAACATTTGCCAGCTAGACAATTCTCTGTACATCTTAATGTACTAACCTTCAGCATTTTTTACATGTGGAAAAATAAAAGCCAGGAGACCTAACAATCAAGAACCTTGGCTCAAAAACGATGGGAGTGCTAAGGAGTCCAGATCTAAATCCGCGACTCCGAAGGGGCTTCTGCCATCCCTTTCAAGTCCCTCCTAATACGAGCCAGAGCCTGGAAAAATGCTTGGCACATAATGCTGAGTGTGGATCAGCTAACAGGGGGGAGGGGACACAGGGGGGCAGGCGGCCGAAGAATGCATCAAACACTGTGGGACTACCGACCCCTTCCCCACTCACCTCTGGGACAAGCAAAGTGCACTGGCTGGCTTGGAGACACTCCGTGCCCTCAGCATGCAGCTTGGGGTTCCTCACCTTTCGACTTCTGTGAGCACAGGAAAAAAACAAGCTTGAGACCAGTGATGGCAACTGCATCAGGTTGCAACAATGTAGCAATTCTTTCCCCCTTTTTTATGAAGTAACATAAGTGGGCAGATGGTCTATTAAGCCACAGAGTTTCTATAAATAATTTTTCCAGCAGTGATTCTTATTTAGTATTGTGATACATTCTAGACTGTATGACTTTCTCTGAAATTGTTCTTTTTAAATCATTCCACATGTACCTAATTCTTAGACTGTTAGTCTCATATTTAAAAATTACAATGAAATTAAATTCTTTAGGAAAAGTGCTAAACTTCTGGTATTTGGTTACTTGTGATTGATTACTTGAAGGAGAAAATATTTCTACTCTAATGTAGATCATTCTTTTATGTAAGACAACTAGTCTTAAAAGACAACTAGTCTTAAAAGTTCTCTGATGACTTCCTGTCTGTGGGTCCCACTCCTGTGGATTCAACCAACTGAGGATAGACAATACATATATATTTGCATCTGTACTGAAAATGTACAGACTATCTTATCCCCTAGACAATACGGTAAAACTATTCACATAGCATTTACATTGTATTGGGTATTACAAGTAATCTAGAGATGATTTAATATGCATAGGGAAGATGTGCATAAGTCTACGCAAATACCATGCTGCTGTATAGAAAGGACTTGAGAATCTGGATTTTGGTATCTGAGGGAGGTCCTGGAACCAAGGTTACCGTGGGATGACTGTATTTATAACACAGTCTACTTGGCATACAATATCTACCTTGACTAAGTGACTATGGAGTAAAATTTCCAGCACATATACACACACTCCACCTCATGCAGATATACCTGTGATAGCTAGGCAGGGGAAATACAGTAAAAGCTAATCCAAGTCAATTAGTCCATTATTTATCATTCATTAACAACAGTAATTCTACGAAACTCAGTTTTCTATGCAGCTTCATAGTGTTCTCTTCAGGTATCCAGAGAAAATAGACATTACTTGATTTTACTTCCTGTAGAGACGAGAAGGACACTGTGGCCGCTGCTGGTGCTAACCATGCAGAACATAGTGGCTTCGCCTAACCTAAGCAATAGAATTGGGGTCTCTACTTCTGGATACCAGTATCGTAAAGGAATCTGAATATTGCTGGTCTCGCTGGCCAGACTTATCAATGAAGGTTGTGTGATTTCTGGACATTCTGCAGAAGAAAGAGGATTTTCCCTTCTTTTTCCTATCGATACAGCAAGAAAATCAAAGGCTGCAGAATCAGCTATTCAGCCTCTGAAGAATTTATGCAAAGGCGAGAAAAACTTATGTGCCTGTGTAGACAATGAAGTAGCCATGGAGACCAGGCCGTTGCAGCAGAAATGTGTGATCCCTAAATGGGCACGAGAGGGAGCTCTGAGACAAAGCACAGAAAAGCGGAGCTGAGCAGATTACCAGTTGGCATGGGAACACGCCAGCTCCTCAGATGCTCTGAAGGCCGGTGGAGGATTTATAGTATTCTTAACCAATAAAATTCTGGCAGAGGTAGGACTTAACAAATCACAGGACTTGGAAGTATTCTGTATTGGAAAAAGGCCTGGGAAATGTCCAAGGTACCCAATACCTTTTCCAGTTTTTCATAAAGGCCCTAGGAATAGGAGGACATGGTGAACTGACATAAACAGTAATGGGTATTGTGAAGTGCTTCACAATATAAAAGCACTTTACACGCATCCAGACTGAAAGTCAGTCCTGAGACCGGCAGAGATGATCATGTTATTCTATTCTGTAGACGGAAAGGATTCAGACACACTAAATGATCCAATTCATGACATCAGTAAGTGGCAGAATCTAAATCTGCATTCAGCTCTTTGACCCTGAAACCAAAGTTCCTGATGCTATGTCATGCTCCATTGAATTCTTAGGTTTCCATTGAAAAAGACTGCTCTTACATTCTGAGCCCCACAAAATGAACAGTGATGTCCAACATAGGAGAAGGGCACTATACATGTCAGCCCGTAGTAAAGAAATGACATAAAAATTCTCAAACGAGACAAGGCTCTGGCTGGACTCTGTCTTAGACTTCATGGCACACCCTGAATAGTAAAGTCTGAGAAAACCACAAGCCTCATTTCCCATGAACCCCAGTCCACTTACCCTATAGTTATAAAGTCTCCTTTGCTGACGGAGTCAGGTTCAATGCAGATGTTCATAAAATCTTCTTTGCTCTAAAAAGGTTAAGAACATGAATGTCATTATTTATTTATTTTTTTTTTTTTTGAGACACAGTTTCCCTCTTGTTGCCCAGGTGTACAATGGTGCGATCTTGGCTCACCACAACCTCCACCTCCCGAGTTCAAGCGATTCTCCTGCCTCAGCCGCCTGAGTAGCTGGGATTACAGGCATGCGCCACAGCTAATTTTTGTATTTTTAGTAGAGAGGGGATTTCTCCATTTTGGTCAGGCTGGTCTTGAACTCCTGACCTCAGGTGATCTGCCTGCATCGGCCTCCCAAAGTGCTGGGATTACAGCTTTGAGCCACCACGCCCAGCCGAACGTTGTTACTCTTAAAATTTGGCTAATGCAGCCTGTTGCCATCCTCAGCTTTGACGGTTCATAGTTTGAAGCTATGCATAGTTAGGGGACTCTACTTGTAGTGACTTAATTCTGAACGTATTTTCAGTCTTTTTTTTTCACAAAGAGCTTTACTGAGGTATACTTTATAGAAAATTCATCTCCATTGCTTGGCTTTTTGTTACTACATAAGCAAAAGAAAAAACTCAAGAGGGGGAGGTTCTGGAAGTTGTCACTCACTAGTAGTCATTGCTGCTCTAGTCTCTAGGATTACTTCTCTTGCAGGCCAAGCTTTCAGCCCATCCCAGCAATCTCAGTGTTCACTGCATATCAGCTCCACATCAGAGCATGGGATCATCTGCTTGGTGTGGAGAGCCCAGGTGGTTGTGCTCCTTTAAATGCTCTACATGCAAATTCGGTATGCAACCAGAGTTGAAAAACAGCAATCCATTTAATCTACGATAATGTTTAGAAACTTTCCATTTCCAGCCACAGAAAGCCCTGAATGACGTGAGCTACGACAAAATGGTTATAAAAACAGACTTGGTTCTTAGACCACATCCCATAATTTGCTACCAGTCAGTGACTGGCCACACAAACCCTGGCCTCTGTAAATCAGTCCCACAACTTCTGTGTCAGCTTCAATAGAGGTCTTGTTTCTTTTGGGGTAGTTCAATCTGCAGGTCCAGGATAACCCACAGGCCTCTGGGAGCCTTAAAGCCTTTGCCTAAGATTAAAGAGTAACTAACAACAACTAATTCTCACCTAAGAATTACAAAACACAAAGTGGATGACTTTGAAAATTCACCTTTTATTCAACTACTTAGTGCCAATCATGCACCACGAACTCGTGGAGCTTGGGTTACACCAGTGAACAAAACCCACATGAATTTCTGCCTACAAAGAACTTACTTTCTATTGTAGAGAGTGAAGGGAATAGATCATAGTAAAACAGTAAATTATAGACTGTGTTGGAAGAGAAGGATACCACAAGTATATTAAGAGTGTATTAGAAAATAAGACCAAAGAAGCAGAGCAGGGAACATGAGGTGACGCTGATGGCAGTGGCTGCATTATGGAAGGGGGTCTGTGGAGAAGCCTCGGAGCAGAGGCCTGAAGGAAGTGAGGGAGTCAGTGATGTGGACATCCAGGGCAGTGGTTCTCAGACTTTAGCAAGTGTCACTGGAGAGCATGCTAACACTCAATCTGGTTTTGGTTTGTCAACTAAAAAAAAAAAAAAAATTATATATATATATACACACATACATATTTTTAAACTCAGACTCTGGCCCATCCCAAGTTTCTGGTTCAGTAGATCTGGGGTGAGGCCCATGAATTTTCATCTTGAGCAACTTCTACTTGATACTGATGTGCTGATCTAAGGACCAGTCTTTTTTTTTTTTTTTTTTTTTTTTTTTTTTGAGACAGAGTTTTGCTCTTGTTACCCAGGCTGGAGTGCAATGGCACGATCTCAGCTCACTGCAACCTCTGCCTCCTGGGTTCAGGCAATTCTCCTGCCTCAGCCTCCTGAGTAGCTGGGATTACAGGCATGCACCACGATGCCCAGCTAATTTTTTGTATTTTTAGTAGAGATGGGGTTTCACCATGTTGACCAGGATGGTCTTGATCTCTTGACCTCGTGATCCACCCGCCTCGGCCTCCCAAAGTGCTGGGATTACAGGCTTGAGCCACCGTGCCCGGCTAAGGACCAGTCTTTGAGAACCCCTAATCCAGGGATGAGCAATCCACACAAGGGGAACTACTGGGGCAGAGGCCTTAGGGTGGTAGCAGGGGACATACCTGACGAGCAGGGAAGAGCAAGGAAGCCTGTGTGGCTGGAGCAGAGCGAGTGACAAGGACAAGAAGCAAGGAAGACAGAGGGAAGAGAAGCTACATCAGCACGGCCTCATAGACCATGGCGAGGAAGCTGGCTTTTAGGCTGAATGAAGCAAAGAGCTACTGGAGGGTTCTAAGGAGGGAAATATGTTCTGGCTTCATTTTAGCTAGAAAATCACTCTGGCTGCCATGTTGAGAATTAAGACAGGAGTAGTACTGGAGAGGGAGACAGTGGGCTAGGAATTAACATTATAGAGAAATGTGTAGGAATGGCCCGGGCTTCAGGAGCTCCCAGGAGCAGTGATCTCTGGCTGGAGGGTGAGTTAGAGAGGAGGAAGAATGGGTTAAAGCAGTGATGAAGAATCAGGAGGACAACCACCAAGTCACCAGGCCCAGCGTACAAGGGGAGGAAGAAAAAGAAAACACAGCCACTGCTTAAAGGCTGTGGGGAAGGCAGAGCCCAGGGGAGAGCCGCACTGCAACTAGAACAGGGGTCAGGAAACTTTCTGTCAAGAGCCAAAGAGCAAACACTGCAGGTTTGCAGACCATGAGGTCTCTCACAGCTATTCAGCTCAGCCATGGTGGCGTGAAAGCAGCCAGAGACAACACTCAAATGAACCAGCATGCTTGTGTTCCAGTAAAATGTTACTTACAGTGAAATTTGAAGACAACTGCCACATGTAACAGAATAATACTTTTTTTTTTTTTAATGATTTAAAAATGTAAAACACATTGTTAGCTTCCAGGCTGTACATATATGGCAGCCGGATAGTCGGGCCTGTGGTTTGTCCTTTGCTGACCCCTCTTCTAAAGCTTTGCTCTGGAGGCGCAGTTCAGTTACCTATAAAGAAACTGTGGTTCTCTGGAGGTGAGCCTTTAGCTTTGTTAACGGTGAACAGGGCAGACTTTAGAATTAATTTTGACTTACTAGTGAGGCAATACCTTTCTGAGGACACTACCCAATGCCCCATGTCTGAAGAGGATTTTCTACTCTAATTGGTTCGAACATGAACTATTCCTGGCTTTGCAAGAGGACTGACTCTCCTGAGACTGTCCCGCCTGCTCCTCATTGGTAACTCAACCTCCGGTGTTGGGTGGTGGTTTCTCACATGCATGAACCTGTCAATACTCAGCTGAAGATTCCAGAGAAAACCTCCATAAGCCTCTAGCTCAGTTCTGGGTGCAGCTCTCCTCTCCATGTTGCTCTCTTGTATTCTGCCTTGCAATTCTAGCTGCCTTGATTTCTCAAAATTCTCAAAGGCCACCTCAACTGAGGGAGGCCATGGGCTGTGTGTGGGTGCCCTCTCCGTAGGGTGTGGCCTCTCTCCAGCAGTCAGCTGGGGCAAGCATCAGGCTCACCATGTTCGATTCCCTGCTCTCTGGAATCACTGTCCTATGCCACTTGTTTCATACCAATGTCTGGCAACAGTTGTTTCATAGATTTTGTCCAGTTTTTTTTTTTTTTTTTTTTTTGAGATGGAGTCTCCCTCTGTCACCCAGGCTGGAGTGCAGTGGCACAGTCTTGGCTCACCACAACCTCCGCCTCCCAGGTTCAAATGATTCTCCTGCCTCAGCCTCCTGAGTAGCTGAGATTACAGGTGCATGCCACCACACCTGGCTAATTTTTGTATTTTTAGTAGAGACAGGGTTTCACCATGTTGTCAGGCTGGTCTCAAACTCCTGACCTCGTGATCTGCCCCCCTCAGCTCCCCAAAGTGCTGAGATTACAGAAGTGAGCAACCACACCTGGCCAATTTTGTCCAATTTTTAAGGTGTTTAAGATATAAAGCTGGTGTTTTTTGCTCCATCTTGGCCTGAAGTGTCACATTAACAATCAAAAATCAATTCATTTTGTTGCTTTGACAGATTAAATGAGGAAACTTTATTATCTCAATAGATGCTAAAAGAGTACTTGATAAAATTAAATATTTAAAATTTTTAACATGAAAGATAAAAATGCTTAGCAAACTGGGAATAGAAAGGAACTTCTTTAATCTGATAAAGGGTATCTATAAAAAAAGAAAACACATTAAATCCAAGAATGAAGCAATGAAGACTTTCTATATCAGAAATAAGAAAGACGACGAAGACTCCTGTTACTGCTACTTCTGTTCAACCTGTACTGAGGTCCTAGCCAGTGCCCTAAGTAAAACGAAGAATTGTAAGGATAAATATTTGAAGAAAGAAAACAAAACTTGCACTATTTGCATTGGACATGACTAAACCTATAGAAAATTTGAAAGAATTCATTGAGAGAAAGTTAGAATAATAATTGGGTTGCTGATTCAGCATTAATATAAAAAATCAGTTATATGTTCATCTACTAAATCAGATAGAAAATTAAATTTTAAGAGATATTACTTAGAATAGCCAGGTACGGTGGCTCACGCTTGTAATCCCAGCACTTTGGGAGGCTGACGCGGGCGGATCACCTGAGGTTGGGAGTTCAAGACCAGCCTGACCAACATGGAGAAACCCCATCTCTACTAAAAATACAAAATTAGCCAGCTGCGGTGGTGCATGCTTGTATTCCCAGCTACTCGGGAGGCTGAGGTAGGAGAGTTGCTTGAACTCGGGAGGCAAAGGTTGCAGTGAGCTGAGATAGCACCATTGCACCCTAGCCTGGGCAACAAGAGTAAAACTCTGTCTCAAAAATATACATTATTTAGAATAGCATAAAAAATTAAGGCATATATCCAGTGATACATATATATATATATATATGTGGCTATTCTAGAGAAAACTGTAAAATTTCACTGAAAGACACTGAAGACCTAAATAAATGAAGAGATATACCCCATTCATATGCTACAGGAGTCAGTACTGTAGAGAGGTCATTTCTCTCCAAATTGATCTATGAGTACAATGCAGTAAGATCAATATAACATTTTTATGTGGAATTTAGTAAAATAAACATTCTAAAATATTTATGGAACTCAAATGAGCTAAGAATAGCTAAGAGACTGTTAAAAAAAAAGAGAGAAAAACATAGTGGAACTTACAAAACTATAATAAGAGAAGCAGAGTATTAGTACAAGTATGAGAAAACAGAATAGAAGAAAGAGACCAGAAACATTTACATGTATATAGACATGATGTAAGGCAGAGGTTTATTGAAGATCAGAGGGGGGAAATGGACATTTCAATAAATGGTGCTTGGACAACTGGCTTTCTATTTGGAAAGAACATAAAATTGGAGCTTGACCTCCATCAGTCACAAAACTCACTCACAGGCAGGTGGGAGCATTTCCTTTTTAAAGAAAAATGAAACTACATTGCAAATCTTTTCACCTATTTTTTTCCCATATCAATAGATAGAAAATAATACATACATAAAATAGATATGATTTTTAATAAATGTACCAAAATATATTCAGTCTGATTAGTTCACTGCAAATATTTTACTCTTATAAATCCAGTGAGCATAGTTGTGTAAGAGATCCTAATTTTCACACATTCCACACTCCTACAGCTTCTTTCATACACTGAATGTGCTGCTTTTAATAAGTGAGCATTTTGAGCTATTACATGGCAGCTACACTGTCTTTAAATACTGTATTGCATTTGCTTTTATTTTTATAAATAATTGTGCAAAAAAGAAACAAATGAATTTGCTGCTCCTAGTGATAAGAAGCACAGTATCATACACTTTTATAATAGGCACAAAGATAAAAAGCACTTGGCATTGTGAAAGTGGCTAATCTTGAGCGCAATCACATACTCACTGAACTCAATCCATTCACTGGTACTCAATCATTAGAGAAAAGAACAATGGTAAAGAACATGAACAAAATGCTCAGAATACATATTATTAAAGACATTAAAAAGAAGATGTATAATTAAAAATTGTATCTTTCTCAAATTTCTCTGGAACAGAATTTTTTTTTTTTTTTTTTAGCATTCATATATCCACTTTCACCAATGTTTTCAGATTTCCATTATGTAAAAAAGGACTGCCTACATTATATATTCATCAGATTATTTCAGTAGATAAATTCCTGGAAATACAGTTAGTAGGGCAAAAGGTATGCATATGTTTTAGACACTTAATATATACTACACCAAGTTGCTGAGACGGGATGTTCCAATTTATAGTCCCAGCAGAAACATACACCACCACTAAGCTTTTAATCTATAACATGCTTTTTAGTCATAATTCAATGTTACTATTTTAATTTGCACTTCTTTGAAGAAATCACTTTTCCATCTCCTTACCTATAAAATACAGATAAAGATATCTACCTAATATTGTAACTATGAGGATTACATAATATTATGAAAAATTCTTAGGACAGTGCCTAGCATGCAGTAGTCAGCAAATATGAGCTATTTTCTCATACGCGTATTTCTTTTATGCATTTTCTGTGGTTACCCTTTGCTCACTTTTGTATTAGTCCTTTGCCCATTTCTTACTGCTTTATCCTAAGAGCTTGTTATAAAGAAAGTGAATTCCTGGTCTATCACATGCTAATATTTTTCCCAATTATTTAATTTAAAAGTTTGTTTAGAATGTCTTTTTAAATAAAAAGACAAATGCATCAGTATGATTTTTGCCTTAGATGTCATGCTTAGTAAGGCCTTTTCCTCCTTAAGTTTATACTGATAATCACTTAGATTTTATCCTAATGCTTTTTTAAAAATTTCAAACTTTTAAGTTCACATATGTAGGATGTGCAGCCACGTTACATAGGTATAAACATGTGCCATTTACCCTACTACTTTAATTATTTTATTATTTTATATTTAGTTCTTTAATCAAACTATAATTTTTTTACAGGGTGAAAGGAGCTATGTTTTCCAATGGACATATATTACTTTTATAATTAGAAAACAACTCAATCCTCTGAATATTAATATTAAAATCAAACTTCTCATTATATTAATACTGGAATCAAACTTATCACTCTATTCCAACTCCATCTGCTAATTTCAGACTGGCCTAGACAACAGTGAACAGACTACTTTGATCTGCATAAAAGCTGAATGTAATTAGTCCACAGTTAACAGTTACTTTCCTATTGGCATTCCCATTAATATAAATTACCAAAGTTTTTGCCATACCAGGGTCAGTAAACTTTTTCTGTAAGTGACCAGCTAATAAACATTTTAGTCGTTTGGGCCATACAATCCATCAAAACTACTCAGCTCTGCCCCTATAGCACAAAAGCTGCCACAGACAATATATTTGTGAATGAATATGGCTGTGCTTCAATAAAACTTAAAATCCAATTTATGGATACTGAAATTTGAATTTTACATATTTTTCTGTTCACAAAAATTATTCTTTTGATTTTCTTTGCATCATTGAAAATTAGAAGATTCTTAGCTTCTGGGCTATACAAAAACAGGTGGCAGACCAGTTTGCAATGCCTGCTTCATTTCAACACTTTTTGGTGTACTGTTTATAGCGGTACCATCCAACAGGATTTTCTGCGCTGATGGACAGGTTATATACCTGTGATTTCCAATACAGTGGCTATTAGCCACATATGGCTGATGAGCACTTGAAATGTGGCAAGTGTGACTCAGGAACTAAGTTTTATTTAATTTTAATTAATTTAAATGTAACTAGCCATGTGGCTAATAGCTACCATATGGGATAGTGCATACCTACGGACTGGACCTAAATAGAATCGTATGTAGATACAGATACAGATGTATGTGTGTGGCTATTTTTCTTCTGAGGATCTAAGTTGACATAATTAGTATAGTCACAAAAATAATAGCTATTTACTCAAGTAAAAGCTCCACAATTTTTTTCCAGTGACAAATGGGAATAGTTAATTTTCATTTCTAAGTTCCTCTTACCCTAAGTTCTCTGTAAACCAATTAAGCAATGAGCAGAATATGTGATCAGAGCCCCAGAAGCATTTATGCTACTCCTACAGGTGGTAGCTTCTCTCATTGCTGTTACTCCCTAAAGGCACATCATATCCTTTCTCCTGACCCTGCCCTCTCTATCTCCACAGGGTAAAATAAATAAATAACTGAATTAGTGGGAGAGTATACATATTGTCACTTTTCCTAGGTACCAAATGCGTTTCTAATAAAAAAGCACACTTACTGTTGGGTCAAGCTGATTGCTCCGTGTTGTGATGGACAGTTCAATGGTGGACAGCTGCACATCTTTCCAGACCTTTGGGCTCACCTCTTGGGAAAGGGCTGTGGGAATCCATTAGCTACAGGTCAGTTTCTTCCATTAACATTTCACCACCCACCACAGACGGCTAGTTGCTAGCTGTTCAGCTCAGCTTCTCAAGCCTGTCTGCTGACTCTTTGCCTTCATTTTATTTGTTTCATGCCTCTTATACATAGAGGTAAAAATGGCACCTCTGTGCCTAAAACATCATCACTACCAGAAGCAGTCACATGAATAGAAAAACTGTGCACAGAGACTGCTATGCCCATTGATGGGACACTGCTTGGGCCTGCTCTGGTGGCACACAGAAGGATGAATTCAATCATCCCTGAAAGGCTTCTCCTGCTCTAGTTAAGTCTCTAAACCTGATTTTGGAGATCTACTTTAGGGCACTCCTAAACGGACCAGGGCCCTCCAATCTTCAGTCGCCACATTGCTCACCATCCTGTGGTTGTGCCCAGAAGGATGCAAGCCTTCGTAATATTCTCCTGTACAAAGAAGGCCTTTGTACAGGTGTTTCCTCTGGTTCACTGGGAGGTCTCTCTGTAGGTCCCGTGTACGAGATAGAGGCTTGATGAGTCTGAGGCCACTCCTTTTAATGTGGAGAGAGAAAAATTTTGTCATGCATCTACAATTCCACTCTGGGAGTTTCTCTCTGCAAAGGTTATTTTCTACCTATACCTGCTAGAAAGCGAACTAATAATCTCCTTTCACTGGATGTAATGCTCTCTAATTTGGAGCATGGAATCCTCAAGCTTTCTTTTCCTCTTAAAGCTAGACCTTAAAAACCATGAATTCAGCAAGTATCGCCTCCACTGCTCCCCCTAACATGGACTAACAACCACCATTTACACTTGTCCAAAAAGAGGATGAATGAACATAGGGACATCAGTAATAAATTTATCTTTGGCTTACAGATGGTGACGAAAAATGAAACTGATGAAATCCAGCTGCATCAAGTACTGACCTCACTTCTGGAATCTTATTCCACACATAGGCCAGAATGGTTTACCCCAGGCTCACAATCCAGTCCAAGGCTCCTCACTTCTGCTTCAAAGCCCATCACCCTCACGCTCTAATTTTTTTTGTCTTCTGTGTCCTGGCATCCCAAGTCCAGTGTCATCCTGGATCACATCCTGACCACATGAATAATTAAAACCATACCCTAGCCTCTCTGCCCTTGACATCACCTCCAATTCGCCACATCCACCCATTTCCAAGGCCATATCCTGGCCCCTAATGTCCCCCAGAACTATTCCACTTTGGAAATCTAAAATTCCGAGATCCTACTCTCTATAATCACATCCCATATTCTTCTGGTTGATTCTTTTGTGTCCATTGTGTCTCTGAGGGTGGTGAAATGCTTCCCTGTTCTCAAGCTTCCATGTGGTGAATTACAAAACAGTAGCAATACTGGCTTCTCTCACTCCACCACTTACTCACTCCTCCCCAAGTCTAGAAGGACCGGTGCATGGATCCAGCCCCTTTCTCTCTGACAGCGGCTATCTTTGCCTCAGGTGTTCACTGCTTCTTCATGCAATAAGCTTACTGTACTGGTCTCTGCCCTGAAGGAGCTGTTTCAACTGGATACGTTCAGTTCACAGAATTAGGAGATCAGATAGAGACCACATATCTGTGCTCTGTCCTCCATTCCTGCTGACACTTATAAAGCTGATGTTTTGATCTCCATCTGCCTAGTTCCTGCATTTGTTTTCATACCTTAGTTCAAAATAAAAAGAGGAAGAGAGAGGTTTTTCTGTGGGCCCCTGAAGACCTAACTGCACCAAGTTTTCAATCACATTGAAGATTCTACTCCCTGCCCACTCATTTTCCCTCAGTGCCAAATTGATAGTCAATTACTCTAAATCGCTTTCTTTTTCCACTTACTCTTGGCCCTCCTACGTTTTTATTCTTCTATGATACGTCCTTAAAAGCCCCAATTGTGGATCAGCCTAATCACAAAGTTCCTGTACTCTTACATCATGGCTCAGTATTTCTAGAGGAGAAAATGATACTCCTGCTGAGTATTAATACAAGGAAAAGCAGTCACCCAAAGGAGCATTAGTGTCTACGAATTGTGAATTGTTCATCCTAAGCCTTCTCCTCCTTTCATCTTTCTTCAGAATTCTCTATACCACTACCCACTGCCTTTCTGACAGGACCACTTTGCTTCCTGTACTTCAGTGAGAACATCAGGGACGTCAGTGAGAATACCTTAACTTTCTCTAATCTCATTTTCGTCTGGACCTATCCTTTACTCCTCTCCTGTATCAATGCAGAAATGGGTCCCTTCTCCTGTCCAGGTACAACCCAGTATTCTGGATCCCACACCCTTCTACCTGCTCATGGATTTTGCCAGTTCAGTCATGCTTTCTGTCTCCTTTCTCCTCACCACTTCCTGTTCTTTTCTTTTGCTTCAGGCTAGAAACATATGGATATTCTCCACTTTTAAAAACTCCACATTGACCTCATGTTTCTCTCAGCTTTTGCCTTCCCTATCTCCTTCTCTTCAAAGTCAGGTTTCTTGAAGGAGGAGCTTGGTCTTGCCGTCACCACTTCTTTACATCACTTTTATGTCTTTGACTTTCTTCAACCTGGCTTCAGTCCCCACACTTTGAAGGCTGCCTAGCTTTTGGAGGCTGCCAAATTCAATGGATACTCTCTTGTCTGTATATTTAAAGTCTTTGCTTTTGCTTCTTGAAACTCTTGGATTTTTCTTGAAATTCTCTCTTCTGTTGGCTTCTATGTTAGTACTCTCGCCTGCACTTTCTCTCAGCACTTCTCAGTCATTTTTAGTGGTTCTTTAAATGTTTATGTCCCTTAGGGATATTCCTGGCCATCTGTACTCAATGGTAATTTCACCAAACCCAAACCCATGGTTTCAACACCACTCACACAGTTATGACATCTGAATCTATTTCTTCTTCTTCTTCTTCTTCTTCTTCTTCTTCTTCTTCTTATTTTTTTTGACAGAGTCTTGCTCTGTCACCCAGGCTGGAATATAGTGGCGTGATCACCGCTCACCACAACCTCCACCTCCTGGGTTCAAGTGATTCTCCTGCCTCCGCCTCCCAAGTAGCTAGGATTATAGGTGTGCACCACCACACCCCACTAATTTTTTGTATTTTTAGTAGAGACGGGGTTTCACCATGTTGGCCAGGCTGGTCTCGAACTCCTAACCTCGTGATCTGCCTGCCTCGGCCTCCCAAAGTGGTGGGATTACAGGCGTGAGTTATTACACCCAGCCCTGCATCTATTTCTATAGTCCAGACCTCTCTGCTGAATTCCAGACCTAAATCACAATTGTATCTTTGCTTGTCTGTACCACAGGTATGTTAAACTCAACATAGATTAAATTGAAAATTTCATCTCTGTTAACAAACTTGATTTACGCTAGTATTATCAACATCAGTGGAAAACTCCAGTTACCAAACTTCCGTCCCTCATACCAGAAATCTAATAATCCTATATTCTTCTGACTTTTGAGGTTCTAATTTAATAGCTCTTTAATCCGTCTTCTATTGTCAATGGTCACTGTTACTTCCTTAGACTATATGTCACTTCCCACTGACTACTTAACAATCTTCTATCTAATGTCCTTGCCTGGAGCTACCCGTGTCCTATCTGTTTTTCTGTTTAGAAAAAAACAATTTTTCTAAAATGCAAATCTGCTCATGTCATGCCTCTGCTTAGGACTCAGTAACTCCCCATCACTTTCAGGATAAAAGTCAAATTGCACATCAAAACCTGCCATAACCTGCCCTTAGCTAACCCACTGGCTTCACTTCCTGCCATTTTACCGCATTAATGTTAATTAAGGGCCATGTCACAACACTGTGACTTCACACAGCGTATTAAATGTTTCAAAATTTAGTGTAAGTGTCACCTCCCCTGGGAAGAGCTTCTGACCTTCGTTAGATTTAAATGCCCCTTCCCTCTGCCCCATCTTAGTCTTTCACAGCACTCGCCAAACTGCTGGTTTACTTTGCCTCCCTCCCAGCACGGTAGGAAATCTGTCTCATTTGACTTTGTATCCCAAGTGTACATCAACAATTGTTTGCCGAATAAATGGTGGAAACAGTTTATATTCTCTCAGACTCTACCATTTAAATATGTAGCTACTCTGTTTCTTCCAAAATGCACTCAGGACTTCACCAATGAAATTATTCCCTTGAGGAAAAACACATTTTATTAATCCAGTTTGCCTTTGGTATATAAAGACCTTGCCCTCCCAAGTTCATTTTTAAAATCACATACATTTACCTCTAGTACTTTAGTGATGTTAGTGTTTTACATTTAATTCTTTAATCCAGCTAGAATTTTTTTTTTTGAAAGGTAAAGCTATGTTTTCCAAATGTTTTGCTATGAATATATATTACTTTTATAATTAGAAAAACACTCAATAACTCTGAATATTAACATTGGAACCAAACTTCTCACTATATTCAGACCCCATCTGCCAATTTTCAGATTGGCCAGCCAAACTGTGAATATACCACTTTGATTTGCATAAAAGCTGAACATAGTCTGTAGTCCACAGTTAAAGATGACTTTTCTATTAGCATTTTCACTAATAAAATTCGTTAGGCTTGTCTCTATGCCAGTATTTTTTATTGTATAGTGTAGAGTAGCACTGCCCAACAGAATTTTTCCTGATAATGAACATGTTTCATATCTATACTCTCCAATACAGTAACCACCACCCATATTTAGCTAGTATAGTTTGAAACCTACTGATATAAACACAAACCTGTACAATTAGATATTATATATTCAGATACAAATCTTCAATTCATTTCCAAGTACTAATATAGATAATCATAACAAATAATCGGTGAGACGTATGTCATTAGGTTCAAGGTTTGTCTGGCAAGAGAGTGTATTAATGGCAAAGGGAAATAGAATGATAAAGAAAAATTAAATATGAGTTTGCTAGTGGAGGAAATGAGTTGGTAGATGAGGGGTGATTCCTTATCAAAACAGGAATGCATTCTGTATTTTTATTTAATCAAACATGCCCTGTTTTAGTGTTGAAGCATGTCACAGTCATCTGTAGCAAAAAATTAAAAATATATACCAAATACATGTATTACAGAGAAGCAATAAAATAACACAGAAAATTTCTACACTAAATCACATTTACCTTAAGAGTGCTGAAAAAGTGGGCTGCTTTGGTTTTTAGAGGCCCAAGATACCAGTACCTGTGAAAAGACCGAGAAAAAAATCAGATAAGAATATTAAAAGAACCATCATGTGACAGATACCATTCATGGCAGACAATACATTAGAATTACATCTCTGCTATGAGTGGCTATTCTGGTAGCTAGGAGATTATGGCTTGGTATAAAAGAGTATTACATTCAATTTTAAATCCATATTTCAATGCCTTGTCAAGCTATAGGTAATTAGTTATACAGTAAAGATTCCTGCAATTTATGGGAGATATATAACCAGGCTCCTTGAGTCACTAAATTCACAACATTCTTTAAACATATTCTTTAAACCATAAAATATGGTTCCGTATAGAGTTGTCCCTTAGTCCAGTCTGCAGATGTTCAAGTCCCTGATATAAAATGGCACATTTGCACATAACCTGTGTACATTCTCTTGTATATTTTAAATCATCTCTACATTGCTTATAACAATACAATGCCTACACATCACTTTATTTTCATGGGTTCAACATGTACTTGGTGTGCAGCAAATTCAAGTTTTGCTTTTCGTAACTCTGGAATTTTTTTCCCCAAATATTTGCCAGCTGCATTTGTTTGCATCTATGGATACAATGGGCTAACTGTCCCTTCAAACGCACAATAAGTAAAGGATGATAAAGCCACACTACGATGCAAATGCCACATGCTCTGATGTGCTGATCCCAAGCTAAATGACTAGGACATGTAAACCATGTCCTCACACACGCAAATGCACATATACACACTCAGTTAAAATGTGTAAACCAGCATGATTTCACATTATTATTTTATACAGCTTTAAAATGGCAAATGTTTAATCTGGGAATAAAGAGAATCTATTGCATATTGCTAAATACATAAAAGCTACTGGAGAAAGGAAGATACCTAATTGGAATTAGCAAATGGCGTAAAGTAGATTCTTCTCTTAAAACTTGTCTCTGTTAACAATTACTCAACATTAACTGCTCTCCATTGATTCTGATCAAAACCTTTTTTTAGCATCTACTATGAATGTGGAGGAAACAGAAGAAATCGAAAGTATAAATTTCCTTTGAGAGCCTATGATTTGAGAAAATAAGGCCCAAATAAGTAAAAGAAAACAAAGAAAAGCATAACCTGATCACTACTTACTGGTAAGGGGAATCAAAAAGGAGACAAAAAATCATTAAGGGTCTAAAATCATTGGAGAAGCCATGGTTATAAAATGAAGGGCACAGAATAAAGTCAGGGCACAAAACTTAGCGTATGGGAAATAGGATAACAGCCAGAGAAAGAGGGAAAAGTTTAGAAGTAAAGATGCATAACTGCATAATTACGGGTGATGACAGATAAGGTGGGCCTGGAATACCAGAAAAAGAGCTTAGATGTAATCCAAGAGGGAAAGCGAAAACTTTCTAAATCATTATTCAGGCTAATATTGTGCTACTACTACTGAGGACCTTGATCATCTGATTTTTTGTGTTATTATTTTTTTTACTTTGTATTTTGCTGCTTTTCCTAGTTAGCCAACTAGGAAGGTCATCTCAACTCAGGCAATCACCTTGTAAATTTTCCTCAGTTCCCTTCATCTCTACCAATAGTAAAATTTGCCACTGTCCTTGTAGCGTTCCTATAGCCAGCTAGGAAACGACTTCTCATATCTCTACATTGCTTTCTTAATACAAAGAGCAACGCTGTGAATGGGCCTAGCCAGGGTAGTACATAATAACAATCAGAATTTTTAAGTTCTTTGTTCAGAAACCAATCGAAATATGGGGCAAGTATATAAAATAGTCCTAAAAGTGTTGACCTGTATTGTGTTTTATTGCTGCTTAACACAGTTTGGAAAGTAATTTGTCCTAACCAGACTTTTTAAGGGAAAACTAAGCAGTTCCTCTTGGTGAGCTGCTGGAATCTGAGATACCAGTTCAAACCCAAGGTAACTGTGGAATCCCATAATCATGGCACACCTGCAAATAAAAAGATGTGAAACACTTAAGAATGCAGTGTATAACATAACATGGTAATATCCCCTCTTTTGACATTCCACTGTCAGGAATTTTATTAGTAAGAATAATAAAGTGAACAAAGGGAAAGGAATTTCTGTTAAAGCTGGCCTATGAAGTGAAAGAGCAGTTTCTTGAGAGCTACATGTGAGATCAGTCACAATTCATTTAAACCATATTCAAACTGTATGCCGTCGACTTTAAGAAAAGGTAAAGAGAAAATATCCCCCACCAGCTATGAAGCGAATCTCAGGCGGTGTCCCCTTCAGTCCTCCTCAGCAAGCCCTTGCCTGCTTTACCTCTCCACAGCAACTGGAACATGGCACACCCTCTCTCCAAGACAAGACTTTCATTGTGCACAATGGATTCTCCAAAAATAAGTCAATTCCTATGAAAAGCCAGGGCCGGCCCTCTAATCAGCTCCTCGACAGGCCCGTTTCTCCCGTCTCACAGCACAGCCAGGCGCCGCCTTTATTCCTTCTCTAAGAGCGGCGGCCTGTGGTCTCCCAATCTGTGAGGCCTTCACAAAAACGCCTCTCAGGAAAGTCATCCAATTGCAACAGCTCCATAAGGCTGTCGCCCAGGCACTGCCTTCCACTTGGTACCCAGCTAAGCAGCTGCAGTCTGACATGCAATCCAGTTCTCCCTGCACCCTAGCTTGAGCCTAACCTATGCTCCACCATTGTGTCTAAAAATAGAGACATACCCTTCTCCTCTTCAGCCACCGCCCAGCTAGTGTCGAGGAAACTGCAACTTTCCTCAGCCTTTCTGCATATAGGACAGAAACCTCTACCTGACTGTTCCTACCTCCATGATTCACACATAGGTCAACCTCCAGGTCCCCAATTTTATTCTCAGATCACTGTGAGTTAAAACCTGAAAGGCAGGGACAGAATAAGGTTTTTTTAAAAAACATCACACGTTAATATAGTAATCCTTTACTTGCTAACTTTGACGCCAGCATCTCTGAAGGATCCCCATCGAAGGCCGGTCATTGCAAACACAGGCTGTTCCTTTTCACCCTGGAAGTTAAATACATTTCATTTAAATTCATGATTACAATCACTCACTGGGAATTCTTTACATGTAAGTACTCAGCAAATGTTCATGACCTACTTTTCATCAAACCAAAATTCTAAAAAAGTATGCTCGAACTTTAAAGATTATTAACCCTGTGAGTGTTCAGTAAAAATACTTACATAAGTCACACGGTAATATGAAGCTTTTTTTTTTTTTTTTTTTTTTTTTTTTTTTCCTGAGACAGAGTCTTGCTCTGTCACCAAGCTGGAGCGCAGCGGCGCAGTCTCGGCTCACTGCAACCTTCGCCTTCCGGGTTCAAGTGATCCTTCCGCCACAGCCTCCCGAGTAGCTGGGACTACAGGCGCTTGCCACTACGCCTGGCTAATTTTGTATTTTTAGTGGAGACGGGGTTTCACCATGTTGGCCAGGATGGTCTCGATCTCTTGACTTCATGATCCGCCCGCCTCAGCCTCCCAAAGTGCTGGGATTACAGGCGTGAGCCACCGCGCCCGGCCTATGAAGCTAATTTTTACATATTAGGTTTCATGAATCTGCTGGCAGGGGAACATACTGTTACACTTTGGACTGTACATTAGGGAGAACCTAACTGTGTTGCTTCAGGTCAGGTAAAATTTTTCTTTCATGTACTTGTCCGTGGTAAAGATAATTTAAGCCTGCATTCTCCTTATAGGATTAAGAGCTCTCGAGTCAGATCAGAATCCTGGTACTCTAGAATGTTTCACCTAAATATCTGAAAATACAGTCAAAAATGTGTTACAAAAAGTCAAAACAAAAAGTGATTTGGATTTAGTCCAATGTTTTATAGCCAAATATTGCATATTTTAATCAGTGAGTTTCTAACACATCAGTGAATTAAGTAATATAGAGAAAAAATATACAATACAGCCAATGTCCTTAAGAGTTTATGCTCCACATTGAACTTTCCTTAAAACTGATAATCTAGGTACCAGGATTCTAAATGGATTTTTTCCTGTAGCTCAGAATTTCATCTAAAGTCTAAGAGCTGAAAACTTCCAGGCACAAAGGCCCCCTCCCCCATCCCCCAGTTTAAAGAGAGCTACCAAATACTACATAAGACGCCACAGAAGTTGCTAAAAGCAGGCAGAACCAGCTTGATTCCCACCACAGCCAGTGCAAGCAGCAGAGTAGGAACTGGAGGCAAATCCTTGGCAGTGCAAGTCGTTGCCTGGAGAAAGCATGCAGTTTTCTCCGCAAGAGAAAGAGTGCTTCCCTCAGTACCACCTTCACTCCCGTTTCCACTACGCCAAAAGCAAGTCATCTGCTTTGGAATGATGGGAGAATCAGAGAAATTTCTAGGAGAATCAAACACAATAAGTGAAGCCTGCAAGGAAAAGACACTGGCCTCTCATTCCTTTATCCAGTATCTGCTCGTGCAGCAGACTTGCATTTTCACTCTCTGTACCTGCTCTAGCAAGGGACAAGGGAACCAGAGAGAAATGGCAGAGAGAAAAGGAGACGGTGCAGCAACTCACTGGCTGGTACAGCAAGGACATAGTAGTTTTCTGGGTGCCTAGTGGAGACTGGGCAATATAGCAGAGCTTTAAGTCATCTTGACAGTACTCCATCTGAGATCCTAGCCCAGGGGTGATAGTACCCAAGCAGTCAGAAGCTGTGGAGAGAGCCAAGCCTGGATGTTCTTTACAGGAAGCTGAAAGAAGTGGAGCTAGAACAGACCTCTACATCAGAAAACTATGCATGCCGTGGGGAGGAAGCCCAAAGAATTCACACTTGAACCCATAAGACAGCCAGCACAGGGGCATCAGCAACCAAGAGGGAACTATAATGTTGCCTGGTAAGGGAAAAGATTTTTCTCTAATCCTTTCTTTATGTACCAACAATAAAGGAGCTAGAAATAGCAGGAAGCAGAGAGAGTGGAATGAAAAAACAGCCCAAAGACACTGATGGGAAAGAGGACTGCTTATTAATATAAGAAGGTGATGGAGGATATCAATGATATAGTAACATTTGAACAGAGGCCTGAAGTACATAAGAAATCCAAAGGAGGGCAGGGAGGTCACAGGGACTGGACTGTGCTTGGCCTTGAAGGCCTTTGAGTGACTTCGGTGTTTTTCAGAGATGGGAAGCTGTTGAAGGGCTCTGGGCAGAGAAGCGCCGTTCTCTAACTCCTGACCATACACTGGCTGTTGTGCTGACCACAGACAATAGGGAGGCGAGGGCAGAGGGAATGATAAGAGCTAGAGGACTCCTGGAATGATCCAGACAAAAGATGAAGGCAGCTGGAACCAGAGTTCCAGAATAGAGGCAAGAAAGCAAGCTTGATTTTGGACATATTTTGGAGAAACAATATGATTTCTTGACTGACTGGGGGAGTCAAATAGGACTCCGGAATTTCGGGGTATATTAAGTGATGATTTTATCAAAGTATAAGTGATCATTTAAAGACTGTATTATTTTTGGCTGGGTGTGGTGGCTCACGCCTGTAATCCCAGTACTTTGGAGGCCAAGGCGGGTGGATCATGAAGTCAGGAGTTCAAGACCATAGTGGCCAACACAGTGAAACCCTGTCTCTACTAAAAAACCCAAAAGTTAGCTGGGCATGGTGGCTCATGCCTGTAATCCCAGCTACTTGGGAGGCTGAGGGAGGAGAATTGCTTGAACTGGGACCCGGAGGTTGCAGTGAGCTGAGACTGCGGCACTGCACTCCAGCCTACGCTACAGAGCAAGACTCCATCTCAAAAAAATAAAATAAATAAAGACTGTATTACTTCCTAGGAATGTTACATGCTGATCACTAAAGATTTATAAAATGGTTCAACAATTATTTTGAAGTAAGAATCCTCACAGAATACCTAAGTGATCCCAGGCAGTTCACTTAACTTTTGAATATTGGCTTCTGCCTCTGAAAACAGGGTCATCTTTTGCTTAAAACTAAAACTTCTCTACATTATCTCCTATTAGTGTATAAAGGGCTATCACCACTGTATCCTCCCCTGCTAGCAGTGAGTGGCCAATAGTAAACAGAATTTATAATCAATAAATATAATTTTAAAATTGCTATTTTTAATCATAAAATGAGGTGACAGAATAACCTGACAAAGCTTTTATATCAGCCAAAAATATCCCGACTCTCACTGGAATTTCACAAATGTCACCTCTCATGCATCTGAAGACAGATAAGTTTTTACTCATCCGCTCAATATTGCTGGAACCCCTACTCAGCCAAGTGTGGTGCTGGGAGTCGAGGACGCTCAGGTGAACAGGCTAACATACTCCCTGCCTGGAAGTGCTCACATTCCCTCCCTAGCCTTTATGCTCTCCAAGCTAAATGTCTAGTCTTTCCATTGTTCTGCTATGATTTTACAGCCGCATTATCTTGTTTACTCAACCCCCTCTGTTGTTCGGCCCTCTTAACTCTGTCATCTAGAACTGAATCTCAATGTTGTCTAAATTAAATCCCATTTAATGCCTTCTCCTTAACAAAACTGCTAAGTAAGTATAATAGTGTGGTTAAGTTTTTATACACCAGGCTTCTGATTTATATTGAGATACCTAGAGTATTAGGGAAGTAGGTACAAATGTACAATGGGTAGGAGGAGCTAAGGAGATGGATGGTCAGGGAAAATGTAATATAAATTTTAAAACAAAACATAAGTTATTTTTAACTGATAAATCACACTTGTATATGTTTATGGGGGTACAATGTGATTTACATGTATATGAAATGTGAGATGATTAAATCAAGCTAATTAAATATTCATCGCCTAATTTACTTATCTTTTTTTGTGGATAAGTAAATTAGGTGATTTTTTTTGAGACACTTGAAGTTTATTCTCTTAGTTATGTTAAAATATACATTATTATCTACTATAGTCACTCTGCTATGCAATAGATCTCAAAACTTATTCCTGCTATCTAACTACAACTTTGTACTATTTGGCCAGCATTTAAAAAACAAGGTGCCCAGATTAGGGGAGGTTGGAAAGCACTAGAAAGAAGAGAAAGGAGAGAAGAAAGTGATTCTAGCCTAAGGGAGAGAAACAACAGTATGTGTCTATAGCAGCATTTCCTCAAATGTCATAACATGTTAACAAGCGTCATGTCTGAGGATGCTGCTGCTGCTGCTACTGCTGTTGATGATGACAGAAGATTCCATGGTGAAATAAACTGGAAAATACCAAACTTACCTGGTTTGAAGCAAGTTATGTTTACTGTAGTTCTTAGAGTCTTTAATATGTTAGTGTACATTACATATTTCCAAAAGAGGAAGCACAATATACAGCCTTCCTGAGATGTTAATTGTGTAACCCTTCTCTGGGAGGACATTTTTGTGTAATTAATATTTCTTGATAAATGCTATTTTAAAGCAAGTAGTATAGGCAAGAGGTGCTGAGATAAGTACTTGAGGCTTGCTGGCTGATTCTCAAACCCTGTTTTCTCTTTCTTCATCTCGGGGGAAGAATTTTAGGAATATTCTGTTAGAATTAAATAAAAAGCCTTGTCACCTCAAAGTTCCACTGATGTGGAATTCTATGTCCTAGCAAAAGGTGGGAATGGCTGTGGACAGCAGGAAATGAACAATCACGGCAGAATATGTGTGAGCAGATCTAAAAAATAATTAGTATTCCAGAGAGGCATAGGACTGTCAGGATTCAGAAGAGCCCTGAGGACCAGTCATGGAGAGACTAGTCCCTGCTGGGGTATAGATGAACACAGAAAAAATAAGCAAGGTCAGATGATAGACAAAGTAGAAGCCAATAACAAAGTACCACTGTATCTTAACCTACTGAAGGTCTGGGTAGGTGGTCAGATTATGAGATAGATGGGTCGGTAAACAAAACAAACAAAAAAGAAAGAAAGATAAGCACAGGGCCAGATCTTCACAGCAAAGGAGATGTGCTGCCTCAATTCACAGATTCCCCTAGAAAGAGTAAATCCCTGGGAGAAAATGGCCTAGGATTTGTGGAAGAAAACAACTGAGTGAGCTGGATGAAATAAACATGTAAAGAACACTGAAAAGAAAGCAAGTCCTACAAACCAGATAGATGCTTAATCTAGAAATTTCAGAGATTCTAGATAAAGAGGAAGAAAGAAAGTAGAAGGTGCTCTAAAGGAGTTCTGAAGCAGCTTCAAGCATCATCTTAAGCATATGATCAGAGCCAGGATCTAAAAAGGAGTCCATGTAATTAGCCGGGAATGACAAATAGGGAAAAGGGAAAGGTTCTAATTCCCCATGAACTCCCCTCTATAGCTTATTTGGTTCTGTGTTAGCAGGGTCTTAAAGAGGCTAGTTGAAAAAACAGAAAAAGCTAGAAAGAATTCTATAAACCTCCCCAGTAACTACTCTAAAGTCAAGTATCAGGTATTACAGGTGTCTGTTTATGTGAGAAAAACTGCCCTTCAAAAATTACGGAATGGTGCCAACTATGATGCCACCTGGACAAAGCAGTAAGTGGGAAAACCAACAGACCATGAGAAGGAAAACCTAAATTCTAGTTACATCTCCAGCGTGACTAGTCACAATCAAAGGATTCTTTTTTTTCCCTAACCTGTCAAATGAAGATACAAATCTCACCTTGACTTCCTCACCGAGTAGGAGATTCAAGTGAAATGTGAACACAGATTGAACAATGTAAAAAGCTAAAGATAAGGCATTATTATTGTTTCCAAGGACTTTTTTTTTTTTTTTTAAATCTTTGGAGAATCTTCAGACATATGTTTAATGGGCTTTGGGTTGTTCTTTAAATAAGAAAAATGTGGTATCAGGCTTTATCTATAATGCTTGTAGTACAAGGCTCTGTCTATAATCTTTTCCCACATATTCTGAAATTAATTTTCAGAAATAAAGGAAAAAATAGAAAATGTATCCAACTTTGCTGGGTTCCTCGGAAACCAGAGCAGAAACTGAGTACAACATTTTCTAAGAACTGATTTTTAAAGTTTTCTGCTTCCTGGGTCATGTCATCAATACACAGAGGCTGTGGTAAATTTGACACTGGTTTTATCAACTCACGAAGTCAGTATATTTCAAAGAAAAACATAAAGGAGATAAGAGACATTTAAATATAAGCACAGCAAGAATTTCCAGTTGAATCTCAGATACTCTGGGATGCATTACTTCTAACACATATATAAGAAAGAATAAATCACTCAGTTGTTAAGACATGTATCCTGCTGCACCTCCTTTGGTGATAACAGTATTTTAAATAATATCTTCATAGATACCAATCTACATAGTACCTTTCCTAGGCTGAAATTTCAGCATAGCCATCCTATTTTGTGAAAACAAGTTAGCTTTATTATATGCTAAAAGATCAACTGCAATTTAAATCACTTTCATCATGACCAATGACGTTGTGGTTAAGAGTCCAGACATCAGTGCATGAAGAAGAAAGGAAAATAAAATTCATGGGGCCCCAAGACAATTACAACAGTAACATCAAAGATCATTGATCACAGATCACCATTAACAATATAGTAATGATAAAAAAAAGTTTGAGATACTGTGAGGATTACCAAAATGTGGCACAGAGTCATGAAGTGAGCACATGCTGTGGGAAAAATGACACTGGTAGACTTGCTTGCCACAAATGCTCAATTTGTAAAAAGCACAATATCTGTGAAATGCAATAAATTGAAGTATAATAAAATGAGGTAGGTCTGTATAACAAAGAGGTCAAAGATAAGGTCTAAAACTCATCCATTAAAAAGTAGTTAAAATTAGCCAGTTGTGGTGGTGGCCATCTGTAATTTCAGCTACTTGGGAGGCTGAGGCAGGAGAATCGCTTAAACCTGGGAGACAGAGGCTGCAGTGAGCTGAGATCATGCCACTGCACTCCAGCCTGGGTGACAGACAGTGACCCCTTCTCAAAAAAAGAAAAAAAAAGTAGTTAAGTATACTTAACCCTACTGAACTGTACACTTAAAAATGACCACACTGGTAAATAATCTGTTTTTAGCTACATTTTAAAAATAGGAGCAAAAGCATATTAATTAGCGATAACTGGAATTAATGGGTAAAATTATTTTCTCTGGGGAGTAATACTTGGGGTAGGAATGGAGGAGCAACTATTTTTTTTTTTTTCATTATAACCTCATTTGAACTGCTACATTTGATTTTCTTTAACATGTGTGTATTACTTTCACAATTTTTTCAATATGTAAAGAAAAGATTTACCTTGATCTGCAAGACATCAAGTGGAACTGTCTCTCCTTTCACAATGGCAAGAGTGGCATCAGTAATATGTCTAAAAGAGAGACGGAAATGATCACACTGTGAAAAACAGGCAACATCTCCCCCGAAATCCTGCCACACACACTCAAAACACACACTCAAACACAATCTCTCTCTCTCTTTCCTGCTCAAAGTACTAGTAGCTTAGATTAGAGCAGAACAAAGTACTGTAGTATAAAGAATTACTGACACAAATACAGTGAAAGGCTCTGATAGGGACTCAAAGAGAAAGCTGTGGCTAGAAGAAGTTCATACAAGGCACTGATCATTTATTCATTTAACATTTACTGAGTGTCTATGTTATACCTGACTCCTATTTACCATTGGAAAACATGACACTTAAATAATAACATTTCTTACTCATTGTAAGAAATTCAGGCATTTGCAAAAACAATATTCTTGCTCTAGAGGAAGGTAACTAAAGGGCGGGGTTTATTGTAGTTATCTTAGCAAAATATAATCCAGAATCTGAGACATATTTCTCTTATTTTCCAGGACTGCTAGGATGCACTTCATTTTAATTGCTGAATCTTTTTAACACAGACTGTTCTTATCTACATTCTGATAGTCATTTGGAAGTCTATAGCTTAAAAAATATATTCATCAAAAGGCATGTACTATTGACATCTATGTAGCACATGTGAAACTATACCAGGCTTGGAAGCAGTTCTAGGGTTTATAATTTATTAGATCCAAGGTTAGACACACATAAACATACAACAGATAGTCCATAAAAGAAATTTTAAATCAGCAAGTGGCTACACAATAAGATATGCTGTCTCTCGGAGCAGAGAAAACGAGTGCACCTGCACCATGCGCCTCCTTGCCCAGTGTGCCCACCCCTCCTGGGAAGTCTGCAGTCTCTGTGCATGGCTGGCTAGTCTCTTCCTTCAGATCTGAGCTGAACTATCCCCACCTCAGAGACCTATCCCATCCCGCTTAGAGGTATGTCCTTCCCTAAGCTATCACTGAACTGCACTCGTAACTCTACAGTAGATAGATCGCAATTCATGATACATATTTATTTACTTTACCATCTGTCTCCTCTGGAGATCGAAAGTTCTACAAGGTTAGTGATAATTTATACCCATTTATCGACCAATATAAAACCTACACCTAGCACAGTGCATGGCACATAATAGGTATTTAATATTCACTGAATGCATTCTTTTATTCTATACGATTTCCAGCATATAAAAAAGTCTAGATGATTATACCATGAACCAATGCATTCCTCATTCAGCCCTCAGCAATTACCAACTCACAGCAAATCTTATTTCCTTCTATATCCCCCACTCATTGCCCCTAGCCTGTATCAATTAAAGCAACCCTAGATGTCTTCACACTTCGTCCATAAATTATTCATTATGTACTCCAAAAGACAAAAACTCTTTTTTTAAAAAAAAAAGTGAAATACCATTTTCATACTTAAAACATTAAACAATTCGTTTATATCAAAATATACTTACTCAATGTTCAAATTTCCCCAATCAACTCATACGTATTTTAGTTTCTTTGTTCAAATCAGAATCCAAATAAGATGTATTAATTGCAACTGGCTTATAGGTTTCAGGTCTCTTCCAATTTATAGATTCCCTTTCCTCTTCTCTTCCACACTTGAGGAAACAGGTTGTTTATATTACTGAGTTTCTAAGGTTTGAATTTTACTGATTGTATCCCTGTGGTATTAACATGCACCTCCATTCCTTGTACTTTCTGAAAATCTTATCTAGAATAGAAAATCTGTAATGTATTCAGCCTTAAGCTTTTGGCAAAAATACTCCACATTTTGGTATGTACTTCCACCACAAGGTTCTTGATATCTGCTTGTCTCACCTTTTGTGATGGTAGAAATGATCAATAATCACTGTCTACATGGATTAATTAATAGATTTGCAAACTGGTAATTTTTAAATTCTATTATCCCTTCCAGTTTATTATCTGGTCTGCAAAGAGAAACTTTCTCTCATTCATAATTTGGATACCCTGAAATATAGGTCTTATAAGAAAGTCAGAATACTTGATTTTTAAACTTTTTAAAAATCAGTTTTCAAAATAACACATTGATTTCCTAGTATCCGCCATAAGTGACCAGTTTTTCATTTTTATTTACCTAGTATCACTATGACCTCCTTCAGTGATTTAAAAATATTTGATATATCTTAATACATTACAGTTATTTGCCTTATTGATATTCAAATTGTCCCAAATCAATGCGTTTTAATGGTGGGATACAAGGGTCAATATACAATTAGAATGAACAATGAGAAAGAATAACCACAGGTCCATATCAATGTTATTCAAACTAAGGAGAAACTAACCGCCCTTCCTTAATGCTTACTTAAGCAAGCAGAATTATCTAAGTTTGAAATAACTTCTGTAATTTTTTTTAAATCTTTTTTTTAAGACTTCATTTTCTTAGAGCAGTCTTAGGTTCATAGCAAAATTGAGGAAGGTACAGAGATTTCCTATTTACCCCTACCCCACATATGCACAGCCTTCTCCAGTATCAACATCCCCACCAGCATGGTATATTTGTTACAACCGATGAACCTGCATTCACACATCATTATCACCAAAAGTCCACAGTTCGTAACACAGGAACGGAAAACCAAACACCGCATGTTCTCACTCATAAGTGGAGCTGAACAATGAGAACACGCAGACACAGGGTGGGGAACAGAGCCTGTTTACAGGGTGAGTTGGGGGGATGGAGAGCATCAGGACAAATAGCTAATGCTTGTAGGGCTTTAATACCCAGGTGATGGGTTGATAGGTGCAGCGAACCACCATGGCACAGGTTTACCTATGTAACAAACTTGTGTATTCTGCAAATGTATCCCAGAACTTAAATTTAAAATGTCCATAGCTTGCACTAGGGTTCACTGTTAGCGTTGCACAATGTGTGGGTCCGGATAAATGTATAATAATATGTATACACCATTAGAGTATCACACAGAGCATTTCCACTGCCTTAAAAAAACCTCTGTGCTCCAGCTTTTCATACCCTAACCTTAACCCCTGGCAACCATTAATCTTTTTATTTTCTCTATAGTTTTGCCTTTTCCAAATGTCATACTATTAAAATCATCTAGTATATAGCTTTTCAGACTGATTTATTTCACTTAATAACATGCATTTGAGGTATTCTCATATTATTTCATGGCTTGATACCTCAATTCTTTTTATTGTTGGATATATTCCATTGTCTGAATGTACCACACTTTATCAATCCATTCAACTACAGATTAGTTTTTCTTGTGTGAGTTTTGGCAAATTGTGTCTTTCAAGGAATTGGTCCATTTCATCTAGGTTATCAGATTTGTGGGTATGAAGTTGTTCACATTATTCCTTTATTATCTTGTTAGTGTCCATAGTATTGAAAGTGACAGCCTCTGTAGTGATGTCCTCTCTTTCATTTCTAGTATTAGTAATTTGTATCCTTTTTTTCTTAGCCTGACTAGAAGCTTATTGATTATATTGATCTTTTCAAAGAACCAACTTTTGGTTTGATTTCTTTTATTGATTTTCTGTTTTCAGAAAATCAATTATACTCAGCCCTCCACATCCATAAGTTCTGCATTCATGGATTCAACCAACTGGATTAAAATTATTTTTTTAGACACTGTATTGTAGACTAGACTTTTTCTTGTCATTATTCCCTAAACAACACAGTACAACAATTATTTACATCATATTAGGTATTATAAGTAATTTAGAGGTGATTAAAGTGTATGGGAAGATGTGCATAGGTCACAGGCAAATGTTACTTCATTTTACATTGGCAACTTGAACATCTGTGGATTTTGGTCTCTGTGGAAGGTCCTGGGACCATACCCTTTTCTCTTTGCTTTTCAAACTTTCTATTGAGGTATCATTCAGCTCAAAGATCCTTTCCTCAGCTATGTCCAGTCTACTAGTAAGCCTATCAAAGGCATTCTTCATTTCTGTTAGTATCTTTGGTTCTTTCTTAGGACTTCCATTTCTCTGCTTACAGTGCCTATCTGTTCTCGCATGCTGTCTACTTTATCCATTAGACTCTTTAGTGTATTAATCATCATTTTAATTCCCAGCCAGCTAATTCAAACATCCTTACCACATCCACCTCTGAGGCTTGCTGTGTCTTTGAGTCATATTTTTTGCCTTTTAGTATGCCTTGTAATTGGTAGTCTGAAATGACATACCAGATAAAAAGAACTGCTGTACATAGGCCTTTAGTAATGTAGGGGTAATGTGTGAAGGGAGGGGAAGCAATGATTACGTCTTAGGCTTTAATGAGCCTATGTCTCTGGACTTTGAACTTCACAAGCATTTCTCGTTTTATTTCTGTTCCCTTAGGTGGGACAGAATGGCCAGAGTGGGCTGGAATTGGCTTTTTCCCTTCTCCCACATGAAAGGCTAGAATTAAGTATTTCCCTTCCCCAGGCAGTTGACCCTTGAGAATACTCCAACAGGTTAGGCTCTGGTTAACTTGTTTCTCCTGAGGACAGGCCTTGTTAAGAAGAACAGAATACTGTTGGCATATTTCAGAATGGTTCCTTTCCCCTACCAGTGCCAAAAGCATAAGGCAATTTTTCCCTGATATTGTGAGCTCCGGGAGGTATATGTCATGATACTGTAGGGGGCTCCTTATGACTGTATCCCAGTAGACCGGGACTCCTCTCAGAGCTAATCACACTGAACTTCAGCAATTTACCAATTACAGCTCAAATTTTCCTACCCTGGCACTGGTTTCCAGTGTGTATCTCGTTAAGTCAAAACCCCCTGTATTCATCTCTCCAATCTTGTGGGCAGCAGTTTGCCCTATGTCCTCCCTTCTCCTTCAGATACAAGAAGAGATGTTGAGTTTTCAGGCTGTTCAACCTTTTATTGTCAGGACAGAGTGGAAGCTTCCAAGCTCCTTTCATGTGGAACTGGAAACTGGAAGTGTAACTTCTTTCTTTAAAGTTAGATTAATTGAGGTATGATATATACACAGTAAAATTTATACTTTTAGGTACAGTGTTTTACACATTTTGACAAATGCTGCAGTCATATAACTACCACCGTGACGAATATATATAACATTTGCAACACCCCAAAAAGTTCCTTCATAACCCTCTGTAGCCAATCCACTCCCTGAACCTTCAGCTCATGACAACTACTATGTTTTCTGTGTCTACAGTTTTGCCTTTCCCAGGATGTCATAAAACAGAATTGAAAAGTATGGAGTCTTTCCAGTTCAGCTTTTTTCTCTTAGCATGGGCTTGAGGTTCATTTACACTATTGGCTGTATCAATAGACTATCAATATTCCATTGTATGGATGTACTGTAATTTGTTTATCCATTCACCAGTTGATGGACATTGGCATTGCTCCCAGTTTTTGGCAGTTAGGAATAAAGTGACTATAAATATTCACGTGTAGGTTTTTGTATGGACATATGTCCTCATTTCTTTTGGAAAAATAACTATAAGTGTGATTGTTGCTCATATGGTAAGTATATGTTTAATTTTATAAGAAAGTGCCAAACCATTTTCTAAAGTGACTACCATTTTGTATTTGCACCAGTGATACCTGAGACTTTCAGTTGCTGCACGTATTTCTCAGGTTTTTGTTTGCCTTTTTTTTTTTTTTTCTTGTTTATGCTATCCTAATAGATGTGTAGTGGCATCTCATGGTAGATTTAATTTGCATTTCCCTAATGTCTAAAGATTTTCTTCTAGAAGCTTTACACTTTTATGTTTTATAATAGGTTTACAATCCATTTTGTGCTAATTTTTATATATAGTGTGAGGTATGGGTTGAAGTTTAATTTTTGTATATGTTCAATTGTTCCAATACTATTTGCTGAAAAAACTGTCTTTTCTATTACACATTGAATGGCTTTGGTGCCCTTGTTGAAAAATCAATTGTCCATATGTGTGTGGGTCTAATTCTGAATTCTTTCTTCTACTGATTTATGTCTCTCGTTTTGCCAAAAGCACATTGTTTTGATCACTGTAGCTTTAGGATAAGTTTTGGAATTAGATAGAATAAATTCTTAAACTTTGTTCTTTTTCAAAATTATTTTGGTTATTTTACTTCCTTTTTCTATATAAATTTTAGATTCAATTTGTCAATTTCTACAAAAAGCCTTATGAAATATTGGTTGGAATTGTATTGGATTTATATATCAGTTTGGAGAGAATGACATCTCAGTACTGAGCTTTGCAATCCATGAACATAGAAGTATCTACTTAGGTCTTCTTGATTTCTCTCTTCAGTGATTTGTAGTTTCCATCATAAAAATCTTAAACATATTTTGTTAAATTTATCCATAAGTATTTCATGTTTTTTGCAAAGGCATATCAGTGTTAGTTTTCTATTGCCTCTATTGTTAACATAGCTATATTTTGGAAAAATAAATCTGGTAATTATGATTAATAAAGTAATTATTTTGTCTAGAGTTTAAGTGCAACTACAAGTAGAAATCATTTAGAAAGTACTTTAATTTCCATTCAAAAAAGGGCAGTTCCTAATCAAATAGGGCCCCTCCTAATCTATTCTGCTATGAGCAGACCTGGTTGATAGTGTGTATTTTATAGAAATTGTTGCCATCCCATGGTAACTGATTTGAATGACTTTTTTAAACAACAACAAAAAAATTTCTAGGTGAAGCAGTTAGCAACAGAACAGAGGCTTATCTGTTTTGATTTATATTTGTTTTACTTGCAGAATCTAGAATCAGTAATTGTAATCAATGTATTTGTTATTTACTGTTTGTTCCCCCAAATGAATTCTTAATAAAATGAATAAAGTCTTCACTGTATCAGATACTTTACTATGCATAATTTCACTTACCTAACTAGACCTATTTTAGCTTTTTAACAATCTTCTGAAGTAAGTACTACTAGTGTGCATTTGATAAACACAGGTAAGAAAACTGAAGTTCAGAGAGATTGAACAAAATTACCAAGAGGACAGAGCCAGCATGTTACAAAATGAATGCATGTCTCCAAAGATGGGCTACCTTAACCTGTAAGGCTGCTCTGGAGGTATCAAATGGGTATCAATGGACTCCCAAAGAAAAAGTCCACATTTAAAATCTGGGTGCTCTATAGCCCTTCCCATCAGTGTGGTCAGGACTAAATGTAAACACTTACAGGAATCAAATCCACCTACATCAGTGTTTCTAACAAAGGTTGGTACAACTTAAGATACTTTAAAATCCCAAGATATATACATTGACTCAAATGCTTGGATTAAACTCTGGGTTCCCTAATAAACAAGTTGAAACTATTATACTTTCTCATGTTTCTCTATCACCTCATATTACACCATTTTTTCTCTCCAATATAGATGCTACTTGGGAAGGAGGTAGCAGTTTAGAATATGAGTTTTAGTTTAGGAGAAAGTAAGTAGCATGCTCACAAGTTTAAGGTCATTTGATATGAATATATAAACTCTGAAAAAAGCTATCAGAAAGGATCCTAAAGCACTGTACTTACTCTGAACAGTATTTAACACATTGAGAGATTTAGTAAATGCCTTTGAGAGGCTGACTTTAAAAAACAAATTTAAAAAATTGTTGTAACTCAGAAAGTCTTTTTACATCAAAATTTCTTTCCTAAATTGCTTGGCAGAAGACAGCTAAAATTGCAACCTGTAATTCATCATTCTCCTGCCAATAACTTAAAGTTCTAAATAAAGCAGCACTGTAGCATGGAACAGCACTTTTAGGATTATTTACTTGCAACATTCCAAATTCAAAATTCTTTTTTCCTGTGTAGTAACTATGGTACAACAAATCTTGACAGCAGTGCAAAAAGCAAAGCCTCGTTCTTTTTAAATAGCCTGAGGCATCTGCCATGTTATGAGGCCTACAGAATTCTGAACTCAGGACAGACTTACTTGATTACCTAAGAGCCCTGGGGTATGCTTATAAATTAAGTTTTATAAATTTTTAAATTATAAATAGCAGTAGCAACAAAAGTAGTTTAACTACAAGGGAAAATCAGTTCCCCCCAAACTGAAGACTCTCTCAGACCCCGGAGGTTGCCACACTCTGTGTAAATTAGCTTTTGGACAGGCAAGGGGTTCTCCAAGGATAACGGTCTACCCCTGGGTCAATGACATATGCTGTTTGAAATACTGGCTAAAGCAATTCAAAAACTCTACATTGACACAAGGGGAAAACAAGCTCTCTAATGTAACCAACAGCTGAACCAGAGGATTCATTTTGGAGAAGTAAAAATGGGAGCAATTAACTGTCATTATCTACTGCCCTCCAGAAATTCTAAACTGGGAATAAAAAGTATGGCCAACTGACATGGCCTCTCCTATAACTGGGCCTCAGGATGGCTAATGAATAGCTAAATAATCCCCATTATATTAAGGTTTGAAGCATGAAAGAAGTTTGAATGAAGGTCTGATATATATCTATGTGTATGCATAGTGTTTTGAAAAATGGACCAAGGTGCTTATTAAAAAAATGATTGTTCAAAGATATACAGTGGACTCTTGAAATTACAATAGCAAAAATAAATTCACAAAAGCCAGCCTAATGAAAGAATTCCAAAGCAGAAAAAAAAATCTAAACCCAGACAAAAAAAATCACTTGAGTATTATTAATTCTAGATCATAACCAGAAAAATCATGAGAAAATTTTCATTAAATCATGCACCAAGTATTTATTTATTTACTTTCTCCAATGTGTCCCAAAGCTTACATTAACCATCAGACAGCTGATCTCTTAGCTATCTCTCCACTTATTTGGGTCTTCTTGACAACTATTTGCTTAAAATGATGTTACTAATCTCTATCAGAGCTCAAATTCAAGATTCCTATCTTCTTGAAAGAGCAAAGCTTTGTTTACATAATGCTTTCAAGAAAAAAAGAATAAAATTAACAATTTGCTTGACTCCCCAAAACACTGTTAGATTCACAGCAGTTTAATTTAGACGTCAGGGCTATACTGCTTTCCCTGTCTACTTTGTCTACACTGCCTACCACCTTAGGTATTCCCAAAAGGATATGGCTATATTTATTTGCTTTAGCTATGTTTAATATCAAGATGATGAAGCCAAAGCTATTGGTTTAATCTTCACAAGGGACTTGCTATTTGTCATTGTGTATACTTAAAGCAAACAAATGATCAGTGCAATCTGTCTTCATTAAACAATCTTAGGATGTACAAGCACAGAAATAGTTTGGGTCAGGGATATTATCTTCACAACTGACAAAAGGATATCAAGTATTCGCCTCCCTACCTGACCTGGAGACTTATTCTAAGAGTCCCACAACCCAGTTGGAAAACTTCCCAGTGAACTGAAAGGTTGAACTCTGATCTAGGTCCTTCTCTTACTTATTTGAAGTTTCAGGCTATCAAAACTCAAAACAGTTATAGCATACACATAAATTTTTTCATTCCCAGGCTCGCTCACCCACAAATGCTAATTCCCCACATTGACAACCTACTGGACTTTGTTTCCACTTTCGGCAAAGAGGGTGTGACTCAAACTGCTGGTCTCTCCCAGTGGGATAAATCCAATGGGAATCTTACTGAAGGCAGCCTGGGGGGCGAGGGGGGAAGAAGAGGAAAGTTTGATTGTTATGATCAGAAAATCAGGCTTAATGGAGAAGCACAGGTGTGTCCACTACAACAAATAATTGACCCTGTATCTGCCTCCCCATCTCCTTTCCCACATCCCTAGACCAGTAATCAAATACAGCTAGGTGGGCAATTTCTAACAAAGCAGTCAATGAAAACAAAAAGAATCAGAATTTGGAAGAAATATTTATGTACTCATTAATGACATCTGTTTGAAAGAAATTTGGTTAAGATAATGAGGGTTTTAAACATATCAGATTAATGCACTAGTACAACAGAGATAGTATTATGTTGTCACACTATTTGATAAAGCTGAAGATAAAATTCAGCTAAAAATGTCTACCACTTATACAGAGACCAATGACGGGTGAAGGTGCTTTATAAACTATCTTAAGTACAAATAAGGCAAAGAGAATGAACAAGTAATAGATGGTACTGACATACCAGTTAACTTAATTAAATGTGACACATACAATAGATATTATAAGGTTCAAAACAATTCTGAGCACAATCTACTATTACCAAAGGGCCTGAGAAGTATCTTCTAACTATTGTACAAAAGTACATAAAATAGTGTTACAAAAACACCCATGTGCCCGCAACCTAAAGTTACTAAATGTTAACATTTGTCTTTTTGCTTTGTATGTTTTAAGAAATAAAATGATAGAGATAAAATGAAAGTCCCTCCTAAACCTATTCTCCTCTCTCCCTTCCCAGAGGAAACCGTATCCTGAGGCTGGTGTGATTCCTTTCCATTCACATTATTATTCTTTTGCTACATATCTAGGCATCCATTAACAATACATAGTATTGTTTTCTGAATTTTAAAACTTCATTGAAATGCATAACATACCTGGGCAACCTGCTGTTTTTATTCAATGCTTTTGAGATTTAACCATGTAGATACTTATACACCTAGTTCATTTATTTTAACTGTTAGATGACTCCCAATATATGAATATAGCACAATTTATTTATTAAAAAGTTCTTTGGAAAAAAGATTCCATAATAAAATTTTAAATAACCATTGTCCAGTTATTGGATGTCATCAATTACCAAACCAGAAAAGTTCCCATGTGTTAATATACGTGTTCTATGACATGGATAGCAGTATTTTCTTTTCTAAAATTCAAGAAAGCACAACTTGTACCCATTTTAAAACACAGAGAAAAAAGTAAAAGAGAGAAGAGCAATAAAAAAGAAAAATAAAAGTTAAAATGCAATTACCCTTTCTTTAAAGCTCACCTCATCTGTTCGTCGAAGAACTCCAGTAACAACCTACAAATATAATAAAACATTATTATAAACAATATGTATTTCCTTTATAATAAAAAAAACTGGATTCAATTTTCATAGACCATAAGCTTATTCCTGTTTTCTTCTTAGAAGCTCTCTTAAAAGATGCATTGGATCTTAAAACATATTCTCCAGTACAATCAGAACTAAATTAGATTGTATTTTTGACCTAGGATCAACAAAACAATAAAGGCTAAGATAAAAAAATTATTTAAAACTCCAAGTTGTATTAGTAAAAATATGTTTTAAGTTCTATAAAATGGGTATAAATGTGATATATACATCAATTACACAAAAAACCTAGTTTACTACTACGAAGTTCACATACAGGATTAAAGCACTTTGCTACACTCAGAGTGCACTCAATTGTTTTTATTGACAAATATGAAGGAGGATAGTATTCTTGTAAAAACTGTGAAAAATATCTAAAGAAAAAAAATTCTCCTAATTCCATCATAACCAATTATTAATCGCTTTTTGGTTTTTGCCATATTTCCCTCCAATCCTTTTTCTAATCAGTGCATGTTTTTTATTTTTAAATTTATTTGACTTCAGGTGCATACTATATCTGGCATTTCTCCCCATGTTATCCCTCCCAACCCTCCCCTCTTTCCTCACCCCTGCTGTCTCTCCCCTACCCCCACAACTGCCCCCAGTGTGTGATGCTCCCCTCCTTGTGTCCATGTGTTCTCATTGTTCAACACCTACCTATGAGTAAGAACATGCGGTGTTTGGTTTTCTGTTCTTGTGTCAGTTTGCTGGGAATGATGGTTTCCAGATTCATCCAGTGCATATTTTTAGTTGAATGTAATTATACCAAATAGACAATTTCTTTAAAAACATTTTGTACAGTAAACCTGACCCAGGTCTTCTCCCTTCATCTTCTCCTGCCTCACTGAATTTCAGCAATACGTGGGGCTGTTGAGAGATCTACTTCATTCTTTGTGGGCATGCTATCAATATTTTTCACACTTCATTAAAAAGCCATAAAAACAATTACAAGATCATTAGCACAGCCTTTTCAAAAGAAGCTTAGTAAGGCTCACATAATTATTAAGTCAAACATAGGACAGTGCTCTGTCTGCTATTAGCTTCTGATCCTTGAACACTGGTAAAACAGACAAATGGGGACAACAGGCAATCAGAAATGAGGTATGAATGTGAATTATAGTATACAGGATTGAATAATTGATCAGCGAGTGGGATCACCTGCACGGGGCTCTTTAGGGGCTTCCAAAGTATAATGAATACACCAGTCTGCTGCATGGAAAAGAAAAGTACTTGCAGGGTAACATACTTACTGTCCTTAATGGACCAAAGTAAGCATTAAGGGTATTTTTATTAATAAATCTTATTATTTAAAAGTAGTCGTAGATTCACAGCAAAATTGAGAGGAATACAGAGGTTTCCCATGTTCCCCTGGCCCCTACATGTGAACCTTGCCCCCATTATCAACATCCTTAACCAGAGTGGCACATTTGTTAAAATTGATGGATCTACATTGACACATTATTATCATCACCCAAAGTCCATAGTTTCCATTAGGGGTCACTCTTGGTGTTGTACATTCTATGGGTTTCCACAAACGTGTAACACCATGTATTCACCCCTACAGTATCTTAATGAATAGTTTCACTGCCCTACCAATCCTCTGTGCTCTGCCTATTCATCCCTTTCTTCAGCGTCTGGTAACCACTGACGTTTTCACTGCTTCCATAGTTTTGCCTTCTCCAGATATCAAATAACTGGAATCATACAGTACGTAGTCTTTTCAGAGTATCCTCTTTCACTTAGTAACATACATTCAGGTTTCCTCCATGTCTTTTCATGGCTTGATAGCTCACTTCTTTTTAGTGCTGAATAATGCCTATTGTCTGAATGTAGCTCACTTTATTTATTCATTCACCTACTAAAGGACATCTTGGTTGCTTCCAAGTTTTGGAAATTATGAGTAAAGCTGCTACATGTGCAACTGTGTGGACTGAGGATTTCAACTCCTTTTGTAAATACCAAGGAGCACAACCATATGTTAACAGTATGTTCAGTTTTGTAAGAAACCACCCAACTGTTCCAAAGTGGCTGTACCAAAGTGGCATTCCTACCAACAATGAGAGTTCCTGTTGCTCCACATCCTTGCCAGCATTTGATTTCAGTGTTCTGAAATTCTGGCCATTCTAACAGGTGCATAGTGGTATCTCATTTAAAACATGTAATATTAAACGCAGATGCATACATCTTAACATATATACCTCTTCCTATAAATGTAGTATAATATTATATATAATGGAAAGGACATGAAAATGGATAGATGAATCTGTATTTATTTATAAGAAACATACCTGAGACTCTGAAAAAACAAAAACAAAAACAAAAAAAAACACAAAATGAAACGTACCTGATGGTTGAAACTATGATTTCATTACAAACAGGGCTACTTCATAAGAGTCTTCAAAATATAATAAGATTATCCCACCCATCACCATTTTATCTCCTATGATATTCAATGTTATCAAACTTAAATATGATAATACAAAAATTCTTTTATGTGCTGGGTAGAGATTTACAAAAAGCAATGAAATGGAAGTGCATGAGAAAAATTTAGCTATACTAGCTTCAGAGAGCAACAATCCTAAAACGATGAATTAAAATAAATAATTTATTTAAATCACAATTACTTTATACCATTACTCTAGAATTTAATTTTCATTTTTCTCACCTTCAAAATAGCTTCAAAGAGAAAAACAGTCATACCTCCTGCAGTGTCCCATCTCCTCCTGCAACAATGATCACATCTGTGTTTTCCATCAGTTCCAGGAGTTTCTTGGCTTGTCCCTCATAATCTGTCTGAAATACCAAGGAAGCCTTTGGTAAGTTTATCAGCCTAGCGTCACAAGGTTAAAGGTTTGAAAATGTGGGATATCTTTAAAGTTTTACACTGACTCTCTTAGTAAATTTCACATAATTGATAGACATAAAAAAATAGCTATCAAAGCAATTATGTACACTTGTTACAGTTTTACACTTTTAGAGCCAGAGGGACCTCAGAAACTATTTAGTCAGCTCCTTACTTTAAAAATAAAATTCAAACCCAATAATTTGTCTGTTACACAGCTAGCTAGTCAAAGGCCTCATTTCCAGTCCAGTACAGATTCTATTACATCCTTTACAGGAAGTCAAGTGTACATGCAAATAGGGAGAAGCAGATGTGATGACAAGAGCACAGATGTCAGAGCCCAAGAGACCTAGATTAAATCTCAACTCTGCTACTTTTTAGCTGAGTGACCTTAAACTCTATGGATCTTAATTTCCTCATCACTGAAATTATATGTGTTGAGGGAGGGAATAATGATAGCTTCTCTGTAAAACAGCTGTAAAGCAGTTGGTAAGGTAACTAACTGTTCATAACTGGTATTGTACTAAATAAAAGGAGGTTATTATTGTTTTGTTATGACTATACATAAAGAAATACAGGTATGATTCGAAGCAGTCACAAAACAATGCCTAAGCCTTACCATTTTTATTGACATCATTTGATCTCAGAAACAGACACCAATAATATGTAAAACCAAACACTAAATTTCAATAGACATAATGCAACTAATACTAAAATAGAAAACGCTCCCTCCAATTGATATCACACTAGACATACTAATAGACAAAAATTAAATGTCTGGATTTCAGGTGGGGTAAAGCCCTGTGGCATAGTAAAAAATATATATCTGGGCTGGGTGCGGTGGCCCATGCCTGTAATCCCAGCACTTTGGGAGGCCAGTGCGAGCGGACCAAGAGGTTGAGTTCGAGACCAGACTGGCCAACATGGTGAAACCCCAACTCTACTAAAAATACAAAAATTAGCCAGGTTTGGTGGTGCATGGCTGTAATCCTAGCTTCTTAGGAGGCTAAAGCCGGAGAATCACTTGAACTTGGGAGGTGGAGGTTGCAGTGACCTCAGATCACACCACTACACTCCAGCCTGGGCGACAAAGCAAGACTCTGTCTCAGGAAAAAAAAACAGATAGATAGATAGATAGATAGATAGATAGATAGATAGATAGTCTTTGTCCTTGGTTCTTGGCCCAGAGCTAAAATCCCTGGAATTTCCTGAGTGATAAAAATGTCTTTCGTTATTCATGGCAAGCCCCTCTCAATTTTAACAGAGTTTGTGCTGATAGGTGACTGGTGGGCCCCTGGATAGCTTCAAGATGGGAGCTGGTCATCAGAAGGGCCAGCAAGGTGATTAGAGGGTTGGAACTTTTAGCCCTACGCTTAACCTCCAGGGAAGAGCGAGAGGCCTGAGATTGAGATTACTCAGCAATGGCCAATAATTTAATCAATCCTACCTGCTTAAGGGAACCTTCCTAAGCAAGGGAGTGTGGGGAGCTTCCAGGCTGGAAGCAAACACCTCCACATTGAAGTGTTGAGAGGAGGCACACCTACAGAGGAAGGGTATGGAAGCTCTGTGCCAATCCCTCTGCTCCCATACCTTGCCCTATGTATCTTTCCATTTGCTATTCCTGAGTAGTATCCTTTACAATGTACTGGTAAACATAAGTGCTTTCCTGAGTTTGAGTTATCGAACCTGAGGAGAGAGTTGGGGAACCTTTGATTTGTAGCTGGCAGGTCAGAAGAACTGGTGACCATTTCCCCAGGATATGAGACTGGTGGCTGAAGTGTAGACAGTCTTGTGAAACTGAGCCCTTAACCCATGGAGTCTGCACTAACTCCAGGTGTCGGAGTTGAATTGAGCTGAGTTGAATTGAATTGACCAGAATTGAATTGCTGGACATCCAGCTACTGCGAGAAAAGACTCCAGCACCTGAGCCAGTAAGTCCTACATGACATTAATTTACAGTTAACACAGAGGAAAAAGGAAGCCTCCCTAAAATAATACCATCTAATTTTATGACGAATAGTTCCACTTTTATTCTAAAATTATTGGGCTTTATAGTTACATATTTGCAAATATTTGACTTTAAAAAAATGTATATAGGTCAATCTGATTAAAATAATAGTTTGTGAACACTCAGAAATAGGTGGTCATTAGGAATAAGGCTGCGTTCTCACTAAGGCCAAGTGATTTCATACTGTCCTCATTTCCTTCTTCTTTCCCCCCACCCCCCATTTCCTTCTTTGGCAGATCAGCTACATCAGTAGATCCTGGAAATTAGACAGACATATTACATCTGGTTTTCAGCAAGACTGCTGGCAAGTCACTTGATGATCTCCCTGTGGACAGGTGAAGAAATGTGGAAACAACATGCTAGAATACAAGTAAGTAGAAGAGCTACCAATTCAATTATCTATGTCCAAAATGTGATGCTCGTTGGAATGATATCAGATTGCTGGAAGATTCCTAGGACATGTCATTAAGGGTCCCCCTTCAGCCGTTTCTTATGCAATACTTTATCAACAATGGAAGTGAAAGGTAATTTACTCAATACGCAAATGATGCAAAGCTGACATTTGCCCCTCCTTACTTCTCTAATCTCATCCTCTCTTACTCTCATCCTATGCTCATTTCACTCCATCCACGCTGGCCTCTTTATCATGCTTTAAATATGTCAAGTACACACGTGCCTCGGGGACTCTGGACATGCAGTATCACAGCTCGTGATACTGTGATACTCCTTCCTCAAGCATCTCCATGACTAATTCATTTCCTTTGGGTGTCTATTTGAAGTTTATCTTGTCAAACTTGCCTTCCTTGACCATCTGCACTAAAATAAAACCCCTATTAGTCTTTGTCTCTTTACCTTGCTTAATCTTTCTTCTTAGCACTCATCACCATCTGACAAATTATATGTTTATTTGTATATTTGTTTCTCATCTGCATTATTGCTTTCAAGCCTTGAAATGTACATCTTTAAGGACGGATGGGGAGTTTATTTTGTTCAGACTACATCCCCAAGACCTAGAACAAGGCTTAGCTCATAGTGGGAACCAAATAAATATTTGCAAAAACAAATTAATAAATGTAAATAGGTACATGAATAAAAGAATCGAAGTTTTAAAAGATTTGACAGATCTGACAGACCATAATTTAAAATATTAATAGAGATCATATTAATATATTTGAGGCTCCAATCTTAGGAAAAAAATCCAAAATGCACTAAAAAAGCAAGGATAAAAATAGTGACCTAACAATTACTCATCTCCCAGAAAAAAATCTAGATGCTAACCTTACACCTTTCACAAAAACTAACTCAAAATGGATCACAGGCCTAAAGGTAAAATGGAAAACTATAAAATGCCTAGAAGATAACATAGGAGAGAATTTAAGTGATCTTGGGTTTGGTGATTGAGTTTTTAGATACATCACCAAAAACATGATCCATGAAAGAAAAAAAAAATTGATAAAATGAAATTCAGTAAAATTTAAAACTTCTGCTATATAAAAAAACACTATTATAAGACTTAAAAGACAAGCCACAGCCTGAGAGAGAATATATGCAAAATGCATAGCAAACAATTTGCATCTAAAATATACAAACAACTCTTAGAGCTCAACAAAAAGAAACCAGCCCAATTAAAAGGGCAAAGATCTGAACAGACACCTCATCAAAGATCTACAGATGGATAATAAGCATATGGAAATATACTCAACATTATATGTCATTAGAGAATTGCAAATTAAAACAATGAGATATCATTATACATTTATGTCCATGGCTAAAATCCAAAACACTAACAGTGACAAAGACTGATGAGGATATGGAACAACAGGAACTCTAGTTCACTGGTGGTAATAATACAAAATGGTACAGCCACTCTCCGTAGCAATTTCTTACAAAACCATAGTCTTACCATATCATCCAGCAATAGCACTCCTAGGCATTTACCCAAATGAGTGGAAATCTTATTTTGTCCACCTAAGAACCTGCACATTAATGTTTCTAGCAACTTTATTCATAGCTGCTGAAACTAGAAGCAACCAAGACATATTTCAGTAGGTGAATGGATAAACTGCAGTACATTCAGACAATAGACTATTATTCAGCAAAGAAATGAGCTAACAAGCCATGAAAACATAATGGAGAAATCTAAACTGCATATTGCTAAGTGAAATAAGCCAATCTGAAAAGGCTACCTACTGTATGATTCCAACTATGTGACATTTAAAAAAATTGCAAAGGTATGGTGACAGTAAAAACATCAGCCCTGGAGGGAAGGATGAATAGGTAGAGCAGAAGAGCAGCAAGGATTTTTAGGGCAGTGAAATTTATCTGTCTGATAATATAATGGTGAACACAATGCATTATGCATTTGTCAAAACCCACAGAACTGTGCAACACAAAGAGCAAATGCAAATGAAAACGATGGACTTGAGTTAACAATAATGCATCAATGACAGTTCATCAATTGTAGGAAAGGTACCATACTAATATGAGATGTTAGTAATATGGGAAATTGTGGGCAGGGGAGAGAAGGAATATAGGTACTCTGTGATTTCTGCTACATTCTTCCTTCAACCTAAAACTGCTCTAAAAAATAAAGTCCATTTTTTAATAAAGTGGCCTTATGGTACACAGCAAACAAAATAATGAGTTCCATATGACTCAAAGCATGATATATCGACAAGAACAAAAGAGTCTGAGCTTCAGCTGTTTGAAAGAATGGTGATCTTGCTTTACTCTTCCTTAGATAGCCCATACCTCATTTCTGGGCACTACTGGAGAATATTTAAGGGAACAATCAGGAAGCTGACAGATTTGAAACCATTACCCGCATGAAGAAATTGGAAATGTTTAAACCACAGAAGGCTCAAGGGAGGGTCAGGATAACATTTTGCAGAAGACTATTTTGCAGAAGAAAGATTAAGCTTCTTTCACATGAACCCATGGGATAGACCCAAGCCCGAAGTCAATGATTCTCAATCCAACTACACATTATAATCACCTGGGAATGAATAAACAAACAAATGAACAAGTGAATGAATGAAATTATTTTTAAATACAGACACATAGACTCCACTCCACATTAGTTATATCTAGGGAGTGAGACCTGGGTATAAGTTATATTTTGAAACATTTCCAGGTAATTAGATATTCAGCCAGAGTTGAAAACCACTGACCTATGTGTAAAAACTCTTGGGAACCAGATTTCTTTTCAAAATTAGGAAGAATATTCTAGTAGTGCTATCCTAAGGTGTAATAGGGTGTCTTGGAGGTTTTATGTCAAATGGGAGGCAAAGCCCAAGGTAGAAAGCACATGCCTTAGAGTTGACAGGCCTGGGTTTAAACGAGCTCTGTCACTACTAATTGTATAACGGAGCAGTTTTCTAGATGTTTGTATCCTCAATTTCCTCATTCATAAAATAAAGATGACACTCAATTTCATTGGGCTGTATGTGATTTAAATAAAACCAGCTACATGAAGTGCTGCAATTCCATTTCTAACAAAATGTTAGACTAGGTACCCTGCCATTGACTTTTTTTTTTATATTATTTTTGTTATCAATGCAGAACCACTGAAAATTAATGAAAACATCTTTGATGCATCAATAAATGAGAATAAAGTACAGAACACTAAATATAAAACTAGCACCTATGCAGTAAATGTTTTGAGGGCATCTAGTGAACCAGGTAGATCTGAATGCTGGTTATCAAAGTTTCACCAGGTTCTAGGAAAAGCAAACAAAAATCCCAGGACCTGCTCAAGATTAGTCAATCTAATATAGAACCACACCCCACTATAAACCAGGATGCAAAAGACTGTATGTGAACTTTAGAGAGAACAAAAAAGTTGACTTACTCTACTCCTAGATGATTCCCAAGGTACTGCAAAGACGCTTTCATGTTCTGAAATTTGGTGCTAAATGAAGGAATAAACATCTTCCCTGAGAATCCACAACCTTACACTAGCCTTTACATAAGTAACCCAAATGTGTGCTACCTGGGTAATCTGAAAAAAATCTCAAGCTAAATATTTAAAAAGTTCACAGAACTTTCTTATATGTATTATGCATTGGGAAAGACACAACATTCTGTGGTACTACTCCTGCTAAACTACATAATCTGAGTCTAATCATGACAAAACAGTAGATAAACCCAAACTGAAGGATGTTCTACAAAAAAAAAAAAAAAAAAAAAGAAAAAAAAAAAGGCTTGAACTCTTCAAAAATGTGAAGGCCATAAAAGAAAAAATACTGAGGAACTTTTTTAGATTAAAGTTGCCTAAACAAATATCCACAACTAAATACAACATGTGATCCCAGATTGGATGCAGAACAAGAAAAAGTGTTTTTTCTTTTGTTATAAATGACATTCATGGAACAATGAACTTAATTTGAATAAATTCTACAAATTAGATAATAGTACATCAATGTTAATTTCTTGATTTTGATAACTGTTCTGGCAGTTATATAACAGTGCCCTTGTTTTTAAGATACAGATATTTAGAAATAAAAGAACATTATTTCTGCAACTTATTCTCAAATAAGTCAGAAAATAGGTATATGTATATACATTCATACATATACACACACACATACATGAAAAGAGAGAGCATGTGTGAACATGGTAAAATGTTAATACGGCAGTTGAGGAGTTTGGATGAAGTGATATGGAAATTTGTATTATTTCTGTACTTTTTTTTTATAAGTTTGAGATTATTTAAAAATAAAAGCGAATCAAAAAGAAAACAAACCCTGTAAAAAGTAGTGGTTTCTACTGAGGCACAAAAAGTAAACATCGGTATTTCTATTTCTATTAATTTTTTAACCACATCCTTTCAAATGTCTATTTTCTGTATATGTAATGTACATATTAGTACTTGTATATAATTGATAACTATCTCAAATTGGAAAAAATTATAAATACATGAGTCACAGGACATTTGAACATAGGTTAGGTAGTGTAAGATGATATAAGAGAATTGTTACTTTTGCTAAGTATGAAAATGGCACTGTAGATAAATATAAAACTCTCCTTATTTGTTTAAAAATACATGTAAAAGTATTTAGGGATAAAATTAGAGGACGTCTATAACTGACTTCAGGGAACCCAGCTACCATGTGAAGATACCTAGTGGAGACCACATGAGCCAGAGGACAGCCAGCATCAACTTGAAGACATGTGAGTAAAGCCATCAAAGACCACCCTTCCTCAGCCATGCCACTAGGAGCCCAGGTGAGACTGCTGACCCATGGAATCATAAGCAGAAAAACAGTGAGGCAGTTTGTTCTGTAGCAATAGATAACCGGTATAGAAATAAGCCCAAATACATCAACGATTACGAGAAATGTTGGAATGAATTAAACAGTCAAGTCAAAAGATGAGAAAAATGGCCTTTACAATATCCTGCTTTCATGCTTTTATCAACAATACATGTAAAATATCAGGATACAAAAAAGATGAAAGTAAAGGGATATAAAAATCATACCAGGCAAAAACTAAAAGTAAGTAAGCTAGTATAAATTATCCATTATACCAGATAAGATAGACTATCACAAAAGGCATTATTTGTGCTAAAAATAGTCATTCTATGACAGGATCAAAATGTAAGAAGATTGAAATAATTTGAAACTTTAGTGCACTAATAACATAGTCTCAAAATACAAAATGCAAAAGTGGACAGATCTATGTAGTGAAACAGACAAATCCACAGATACAGTGGGAGATTTCTAACACCTCCTTCTTGATAATTTGTATAGTTAAAACAGAAGAAAAAATCAGTAAGGACATACAAGATTTGAACCCACAGAATTAACAGACTTGACTTAATGAACATATATAGAACATAGTACCCAATAACTGATATATACTATTTTTAGGCATAGATACAACATTTATTGAAACAGAGCACGTGTTAGACCATAAAACAAATCTCAACAAACTTTAAAATACTAGAATATTTTATAGACTACATTTTTTTTTTGGCCAAAATGCAATTAAGTCTGAAATCATTAACAAAGACAATCACAAAAACTTTAGATCTGGAAATTCAGAAACATGTCTCAGTAACTCATAGATGAAGCAAAAATCATAAGGAAAATTCAAAAATATTCAGAAATAAATGATAATAAAAATACCATTCATCAAAAAGCATAGGATGCAGCTGAAGCAGATTGGAATTTGTAGCTTTAAATACATACAATAAGAAAGAAAGATAACAATTAATGAAATAAGCATTGAAGTTAAAATGTCAGAAAAAGCACAGTCAAAAATGTTTTTTTAAAGTAGAATGAAGGAAACAGTAAAAAATGATCAGAAATGAATGAAACATAAATGAGAGGATCAATAAGCCAAAAAATGGTTCTTGGCAAGGCCTAATTAAATTGACAAACCTCTCACAAGATTACTGAGAGAAAAAAAAAAGAGGGTACAAATAAGCAATATTGAGATTGAAAATGAGGCATTATAGATGCTATAGAAATGTAAAAGGTAAATAGACGATACTATGAACAACCTGATGTCAATTAACTTGAAAATTTAGATGAAACACATGAATTCCTTGAAGAATTTACCTTACCAAAATTAAGTCAAGAAGAAATAAAACTTGAGTACTTCTTGAACTATTAAAGAAATTTAACGCATGAATTAAAAAAAAAAAAAAAAGATCAAAAAGGCTGGGCACAGCAGCTTATACCTATAATCCCAGTACTTTGGGAGGCCAAGGCAGGAGGATCACTTGAGTCCAGGAGTTCGAGTCCAGTCTTGGCAATATAGTGAGATCCTGTCTCTCTATATATACAGACAGACAGACAGACAGACACACACACACACACAGACACACACACACACACACATTAAAAACAGAAAATCTCCCATCAAGGAAAGCTCCAGGCCCAGATGGTTTTACCTGTGAGTTTCACCAACTATTGAGAAAACAAACATCAGTCTCACATACTAATGTCTCTCATACCTGCCATATTACAGGTGCTCAAATATATGTTAGTTTTCTTCCCCTTTATCCTATCCCCAGAGGCAAACAACTGGAAAATCATGCCGGAAAAGTCGGAAAAGAGGGTTCAACACTGCATGGTAAACTAGACAAAATGATCCTTTTTAACTTCTATGATTTACTGGAAGTGTACAATATTAGAAATCGGTCAACCACAGACTTATAACCACAGTAAGAGTGGTTTTCACCATATACACACACATAGGTACTTACCCATACATCTCTCATTTAAAATTCAACAAGTAGGGTCTTGCATCTTCAGAAACAGTATAATTCCTTGTAATTTATGCTTGCCTCCTTTTCTTCTTAACTAAATCTCAAATTCTCAAATTTTAAATTTCTGAATTCTCAAATTCTGAAGCTTTATCATTTAAAATTCTTCACCAGTGATAATTCCTTACTAGAGAGAAAATGGTTTACCTGTTTGTGGAACTACTAAGAAATTAAATTAATTATTCAAACTTGAAGATTGTGTATTTTCAGGAAAAGAATTCTTACAGCTATAACAATTTTCATCTTCCAAGAGATGTAATTCCACATCCCATCTTTCAGATGAAAGGTATCAAGTTCTCCAAGCCTCCCTCAATCCAATTCTGAAAATGAAAAGCTGACGCTATTTGGAAAAAACAAAACTGCTTTTATCAATTGTCAGAACAGGTTACGACATTAGTTTCTTTGCTTTTGTGACAAGCAATTTTTGCTAAGAAGCCAAGAGAAGAGGTTGTTATAAGAGGCAGCCGTTTGGGTGAAATAAACATTCTGGAACCATCCTCACCTTAACAATAGTCACATCCATGCCGGATAAATGTAAAATCGGGGCAGCATTTTTTTCGAATAGAGACCTGGCTTTGCTGTAAACAAAGGAAAAAATGCAAACATTTTAACACAGGTTATCAAGAGGAAGAACAAAAAGCCTTACAATCTTCTTTAAGGCAGAGTAAGAAAGACCATGAAATACAGGTTTCCTTTATTTGGTCAAGTACAGAAAGTTTAACAAGTAATGAGTTACTACGAATGGAAGAATAGAACCTTTCACTCTGGGAACTCTGAGAATTTGCTGTTTATCTAATGCAATAAGCTCTTATCCATTTGGGATGCTTATAGTTCACACTGTAGTTCCTCTAGGGGAAGAACAGACACTAGATATGGTTCCATTCAGGCAACAATGCTTGATTCACTCAACTATTCACTGAGCACCTTCGGTGTGATAGACACAGGTGGAAGAGCTAGGAATACAACATGACAAAGCAGACAAAACTAATTCACCAGAAGCTTGTCTGAAACTCCCAGGCACAGTCATGCCCTCTCTGTGCTCCTCTAGTACCTTATACACAACTCTGTTAGTGACTTTCACACTGTATGGTGATTAGAGACTTCCAAGACTGTTGTCAGCACTAGACTGGAAGCTTTGCAAAAATAAATACCAAATCTTATTAATCCTGGAATCCCCTGACCTCTAGGGTTGTGTATGGCACACTTAGAAAGTACTTACTAAGTATCTGATTAATTAATGCCTAAACGAATGAATGAACCTGCCTTAAATACAGACATGTAAATTCTGAGGAAAAGGAAACAACATGGATATCTTAAAATAAGAGAAAAAACAGCCTTCAAAGAGTTTGCATATTTCAAAAGTATTATGCATATCATTCAGACATTGCACTCTTATCCAATTCAGGTCAGAATTCAAAAACACAGCCTAGGAATCCAGGGATGCAGAAGTTGCAAAACAATCTCTCTCACCAATGGCATAGTCTCAAAGTCAAACTAATGTTTAAACATAACAATTGCCAGGCGCGGTGGCTCAAGCCTGTAATCCCAGCACTTTGGGAGGCCGAGGCGGGTGGATCACGAGGTCGAGAGATCGAGACCATCCTGGTCAACGTGGTGAAACCCCGTCTCTACTAAAAATACAAAAAAATTAGCTGGGCATGGTGGCGCGTGCCTGTAGTCCCAGCTACTCAGGAGGCTGAGGCAGGAGAATTGCTTGAACCCAGGAGGCGGAGGTTGCGGTGAGCCGAGATCGTGCCATTGCACTCCAGCCTGGGTAACAAGAGCGACACTCTGTCTCAAAAAAAAAAAAAAAAAAAAAAAAAAAATAACAATTAGTTGACCTGCCTTTTACATAAATATTTCAACTATTACGTAAGGAAAAAAAAATCTAGTACTTTCAATCAATGTCAAACACCTAACTTTTATATCCATAGTTACTCAGTCCTCTTCTAAAAAAGATACTATTTTTAAATTAAAGATGTATCCTTTGATCTTAAGGATACTTTATACAAAACTTTAAGGATATTTTATAGAAGAGACATTTTATATTAAGCTACAAAAGCAGCTAATGAGGAGCATGTATAGTTATGCACAGGCCAAACTCAAAATTCTTTAAACTAAAAAGAACCACCAAATGGTATATAGAACACAAAACATTTCTTATCTTGAATTAAAATAGAAATTGAGAGGCTTGCACAAATTTTCACAAGAACCATCCAAAAGAATATTTCAAATGGGCCAGGAGCAGTGGCTCACGCCTGTAATCCCAGCACTTTGGGAGGCTTAGGTCAGGAGATCAAGACCATACTGGCTAACATAGTGAAAACCTGTCTCCACTAAAAATACAAAAAATTAGCCAGGCATTGTAGTACATGCCTGTAGTCTCAGCTACTTGGGTGGCTGTGGCAGGAGAATCGCTTGAACCTAAGAGGCGAAGATTGCAGTAAGCTGAGATCACACTACTGCACTCCAGCCTGGGCAACAGAGCGAGACTCCAAAAACCTCTCTGAGCATATAATAAGCAAATTAAATATATTCTACCTTTCTACTGCTCTGAATGATTATTAGAATGAATATAAAAGGGTGAATGAAAATTTCTCCTTTCCAGCTCACCATTTCTGGAGTTAACCCAACATTAAAGGGCTGAGCTAGTGATACTGCAAACAGTTCTCCTTCCAGGGTTGCTTTCATTACTAGATTGATATGAAAGGATCAGTTGAAAGTGGATCAGATCTATTTCCTAAAAGCAAAATTATGAAGAAGTCTCAATCTGCCATATCAATCACAAATCTGTGACCTCTGCTGAGTCTGTTTAAGAAATCAGATTAGAACATTTGGGTCTTTATTCACATCTTTATACGATGTTCTAAGTTCAGAAAACCTCTAAAATAAAGGTGAAGACTTTTTTCCTTCTAATGTTCTATATAAAAGATTGAAAGGTAAGTGTTACTAGTAAGAAATACATTATTTATTATATAATTAAAGGCGAGATAGCACCAAGGCTAAATAAAAACCTTAGGTACTTACAGCAACTTCCAGGCTCAGGCACACACACAAAATAATTACTCTTTTATGTATTATTTATTAATGCTAAACACACAGTTATTTCTTAAAGCTCTTATGTAGTTTTAAACCAGTACTACATAATGAAATAGCTACATGATAAATTATAAATGTGTCAGGGCAGAGCCATGATGACAAAAATAGTGCAATTAAATAGTCAAAGCTTTAAAAACAACACAAAAAAAGGGATGCCAGGCTTTCCTAGAAGCACACAGGGATTCACCTTGTTAAAGGAGACAACGCTTTAAGAAAAGACTTTCCTTCAGTGGCAATATTTTAGCTTACCTTTATAGAAAGCTATTATAGTTCTAAACAAGAATCTACTTTTTAAAATGCAAATACATGTAAATGCAAACATGTAAAAAGAACCTAAAATTGCTTGGAAAAATTTGCTTATTAATTTTAAAAATGTAGATACTTCTTAGAAGCAGGAATTCAAAATAACTGGTTATTGCTTAAACAAATTGGCATAAGTTTCATCAGAAATTAGCAAGTTGTTAATTTATTAGGTCTCTAAAACGAGCCCATGGTGAAGAGTAACAATTCAGCAGTTTATGAAATGGAAACAGTGCCTAATAAGCATTATCTCATTTAATACCAAAGGTCCCTATTCCACATAATCATTTTTAAAGTATGTACTTTGGCCTTTCTGATTTTACAAATGAGTAAACTGGGGATTTCAGAAGTAGATTAACCCCCACAATATAACAGGGCTAGTAAGCAGCAAAACAGTAAATAGACCAGGTTCCTCAAACTCCCATACCCATGCTGAATTCTCTGTTATCTTCAGCTACAGGCCACCACTGACAATTTAATTATCTTGGGTATTTTGACTGTATTATATTAGGACTTGTTGATTTGTTGGTATGATTTAGTATTGATATTGAACAAAAATGATCAATAGGCATTATCACTGGTATATTTATGGGGGAGGGAAGCTGCTCTAACAAAACCCAGTAGATATGATTCAGTTAGGCAGAATAGTCTGTTTAGACAATCTGAATTAAACAGCTGAATTACAAAGAAATAAAGCAGGCTGTGTCCTCCTGTCTATGAAGTCACACTCACTGCCTCCCAAGAAATGAATAGAAAAACTGACATCAGATACTCTTGTGTTTTATTTGACAATATTATGCTTATCACTTATAATCCAGCCCAAAGCTTCTTGTTGTTGTTCTTATTACCTTAATGTCATTTGACTTTGATCTCATAGAATCCAATTTAGTACATATTTACTAATTTTCTTTTTCTTTCTTTCTTTCTTTCTCTTTTTTAATTTTTTGAGACAGGGTCTCACTCTATCACCCAGGCTGGACAGCAGTTGTATGATCATGGCTCACTGCAGCCTCAACCTCCCAGGCTTAGGTGATCCTCCTACCTCAGCCTCCCAAGTAGCTGCAACTACAGGTAAATGCTACAGCATCTGGCTAATTTTTGAATTGTTTCCAGCTAATTTTTGTAGTTTTGTAGAGACAGAGTTTCACCATGTTACCCAGGCTGGTCTCAAACTCCTGGGCTCAAGTGATCTGCCCACCTCGGGCTCCCAAAGTGCTGTGATTACAGGCATGAGCCACTGCACCCAGCTTACTAATTTTCTGACTCCCAAAAAGCAAAAAAGAATTGTTCTGGACATTAGGGACATTAAAAGATATCATTTGTTAACACTCAATCCTTTAATTCTGACTATTTTTTCAAAGTAAATTTTTAATTATTTATTCTAAAGCCATCAAGGTCTTTGTATTCATATTTCCAACTGAATGAGTTGCATCTAACATTGTAAAAAAAAAAATGTTTTGCTTATTTATTTTTTCTTAACAGACTTTGAGTCCCCACATACCCACTCTCCACCCCTGCATATAGCCTTTCCACCTTTTAGTGTGGTTCATTCATATAATCAATGAACTGCCATGATCAAATCACTATATACCCAACTCGCAACTATTCTTCACACCTTAATTCCCACAATTTCTTCACATGACCTTCCCAGGCCAGCCAGACCAGTTACAGACTGTCCTGTGTCATAACAAAGCCATAGCTAGGTCACTCCTGTCTCCAGGCCCCTGTCCCATGGACCATTTCCTCAATTGAGAAGAATGAGTAGCCTTCTCCTGCCTGCTTCTTCTCAGGCCTAGCTCAAGGATCATCCCTTTTGGAAAGAACGTTTCTGATCTCCCAAGCCCGCAGTATTCTTGGCCATCTCTGAACATCCTGTGGACAAAGATGGCCTAATGATTTACATCCTAGCAGTATAGCAGTCACTCCCGGGGGACTACTTCCAAGCAAATGAGACATCTTTGTAGGTGTTAATCCTGGAATGATTATTAAACTTCAATTAGACAAGTTTGCTAAGCATCCATTAGCTTTATAGTTATTTCTCATTTAACTGTTATTTCTACATTACAAATGAATCTTATTGCTAGAAGAGTACTAAACCTAGTTCTTCCAATTCCACGTAATCTCACTAGCTGCCTCATAGTCTGTGATGTCTTTCCCCCTTTGAAAAACCAAGTATCTAACAAGTCACAAACGGAACTACCCTTTGCAAGCTGCAGGATTGAGAAAAACAGTTGCCTTCTTCAATTGTGCATTGGGAGGAATAAGTTGATTGCCAAACACCTAAAAAAGAAAAAAGCAAAGTTTTCAGTAAGAGTTCAGTTATTTGGTAAATGTCACATGTATTCTTTCATTCCAAAAAAATTTACTTACAGCACATACGGTATCTTCCCTTGGGGGAAAAATGTTCTTTCATAATTTCATATTAACAAAAATACTATCAACAACAACAACAAAGTAGCATTATTTAATGACCATAAGCTCTATTTTGCATTGGAATAAAAAATCCTGCTTTATCTACTAGAGGCAAATAACATTTATTTTCTGTGTAAGATATGGCTAGGTTTATTATAAACATTCAATTAGTAAGGCCATAGTCTGTCAGGAGAGAAGCTTAATCTTAGTGTCTTTAGTTTTCAGAGTACAATATTCTCTCCAACTCATCACTAAAACTTGTTCATGACGAATCTTTGTGTTACCAGTTAATCTTCATATATTTATACACATACAAAATAAACCTAACACTCTCCTTGTCTTCTCTTCTTTGCAACCCTGTATAACTAAATAGCAGCAACTGGCAGGGGAAAAGAAATGTAACTAATATATACCAAGCACCTTTTATTTGACATTTTTTACACAGATTATTCTTAGTTCTCAGAAACCAAGGTGGTATGAAATAATCTTAGTTTCCCAGATTAGAAAGTCCAGAATCAGGAAGACTAAGTTCCTGAAAGTTACAGAGTTGATAAATTACAAGCCTGGAATATACATCTTCTAATTCCAAAGCCAAAACTTTTACTCTCTAAGCTCTAAAGAGAGGATCAAGGATGAGAATTAAGAGGCAGAGGACTAGATGTGAGGAGTCCAAATGAGAAATGAATGGGAACTCTTGTCATTATGTCTGAATTGGAAACAATGGTCAACAAAAAGAATAAGAAAAGGAAAGGCCGGGCGCGGTGGCTCAAGCCTGTAATCCCAGGACTTTGGGAGGCCGAGGCGGGTGGATCACGAGGTCGAGAGATCGAGACCATCCTGGTCAACATGGTGAAACCCCATCTCTACTAAAAATACAAAAAAAAAAAAAAATTAGCTGGGCATGGTGGCGCGTGCCTGTAATCCCAGCTACTCAGGAGGCTGAGGCAGGAGAATTGCCTGAACCCAGAGGCGGAGGTTGCGGTGAGCCAAGATTGCGCCATTGCACTCCAGCCTGGATAACAAGAACAAAACTCCATCTCAAAGAATAAGAAAAGGAAAGTACCAAAATGGGCAAAAATTGGGGTCTTCAATAGTGGGAGCAGATCTGGGCCAAGAAAGCAGAATTCTAGTATGGAAGTACAAAGTAAAGATAGGAGGAAAAAAGATTATGCAAAGTTGTTGTTTTTTGTTTTTTGTTTTTTTTTTTTTGAGATGGAGTCTCTCTCTGTCACCCAGGCTGGAGTGTGTTAGCATGATCTTGGCTCACTGCAACCTCTGCCTCCTGGGTTCAAGTGATTCTCCTGCCTCAGCCTCCTGAGTAGCAGGGATTACATGTGCCCACCACTGTGCCCAGCTAGTTTTTTTTTATTTTTAGTAGATGTGGGGTTTCACCATCTTGGCCAGACTGATCCTGAACTCCTGACTTTGTGATCCACCCTCCTTGGCCTCCCAAAGTGCTGGGATTATAGGCATGAGCCACGGTGCCTGGCCGCAAAGATTTTTTATTGGCTAACTTACTCTAAATCTGCCACCTCCCTGAGAGTTCATTTTGGAGCCTTTCATACCATTGTCTATTGCTTGCTTTAAAAACAAAATTAATTTTTTTTTCTGAAGCAGAGAAAAAGACTGTATCTTTGTAAGAAGTTTCTGGCATATTATAATTTGTTTCCAGTCTTACTTAGACCTTAATATTTTGCTGTTAAATCTCCAAATATTGTAATTTTTTCTTTTTCTATCTATACTATTTCTGGAATCAGGCAGAATGACATCACTAACCAGGCTCTCTTGCCTACCAGATTCCATACCTATGCTAGTAAGATTATTCCTCCTTGTCCTGATTTCTTGGCGTCTAAAGTTTGTACCTACTTGCAACTCAAGTCTCAGATTCACAGTAGGCTAAGGAGTTTACATGAGACTACATTAAGTTTATGTGAGATTTGTTTTTAAAAATCATATTCTTTCAAGAATTTAGACTGTTAAGGGAGGAATACAGATAGGAAAATTAGCCAGCAGAGGCTATAAAGGCAAATCCACTTCCATTTGTGAGATGGAAGGAATTAAACATGCGGGGGAAGTGGAGAATTAGAATAGAAGAAAGAAATAGAGGAGAAGGAGAAAATCACTAAAGGAACATCATCCCTGAAAAAGTATGAGGAGACAGAACTCAGAACAGAGGTGGAAGCATTTACCTTCAACAAGAAAGGGAGGGTCCTACAATCACACAGGCCTACTCTTCCTTAAAGAGAGAAAGAATGGGTTTCCCTCCCAGGAGGATTTTCCAGTTGGTAATGACTGGCTTGGGACAAGGATCACCTTTAATTTAATAATAAAGTTTATTTGAATTGATTTCTAAAACAACTTAGAGCCATATGAGAGATAACACATTTAAACAAAAAAGTAATCAAATTCTTAAAACACCGACTTAGAACAGCTAGATAACAATCGCTAAAGAGAGGAATTAATTTATAGTATCTATTGTCACTGTCATCCATGAAAACATTGCAGAAACAAACAGGAGGTCTGCCACTTACTTCTACTAAACACTTCATATCTTTGCCTCTTTTGATTTTCATGTCTCTATTTCAGTATTTCTGACATCATAAGTTCAAATGATACAAAACAAAAAGGCAACTCAGTCACAGAATTTCAACTGCAAAGTATAACGTATATTTTTGCAATGGGGGACAAAAATGGGGGTCTTAAATTTGAAAGGATTTATAATCCAGCTATAATCAATTAGCCATATAAATGAACATTTAAGTAAAATCTCATGGAATTGGGATAACAGTGCACATGTTATGGCTCAGTTGAGCCTGGAGATAGGCTTTAAAAATATGAATCAACAATTTTAAGAAGATTGGACTTTAGAGGTAACACTTGCTCTGAACTGATATCCTTGGGGGTTATTCTGATCAGGAATGATTCAAGGGTTAGGCAGATCTACAAAGACAACTGCAGACACAAACAAATTCCCAGAGCTTCTACCAGTCCAGTTCTGTGTTCTTGGGACCAATCCAGAAACAAACAGTCTACAAGGGTGGGCGTCAGAACTGCTCTTCACCAGATGGTTAACTTCCTGGAGTTCTACTCAGAGTTGGCTCCCAGCGTGATTCATCCTGATAGTGCTAAAAAATAGCCAAACTGCACAGATGCAAGACACTGAAAGTCCCCTAAAGAGCTCAGCTTTTCTGCACAATGAAGATAAGGAGGGGTTTAATTTTATCACATTAAATAGTATTACCTGAGCTTCTTGACAGGCTGCTCTCCTAAGCAGGTTATCACTATCAAAGTAAGCAAAAGAGAATAATCATTAGCTTTAGTAGATTATGATCCAAACCAAATCTGTGAGTTTTTTTTATTTTTTAATATATACACCTCTTCTCTAAAAACACCCAAGTGAAAATTTCCTAAAAACCTGATAACAGGCCGGGCGCGGTGGCTCAAGCCTGTAATCCCAGCACTTTGGGAGGCCGAGGCAGGTGGATCACGAGGTCAAGAGATCGAGACCATCCTGGTCAATATGGTGAAACCCTGTCTCTACTAAAAATACAAAAAAGTAGCTGGGCATGGTGGTGCATGCCTGTAATCCCAGCTACTCAGGAAGCTGAGGCAGGAGAATTGCCTGAACCCAGGAGGCGGAGGTTGCGGTGAGCCGAGATCGCACCATTGCACTCCAGCCTGGGTAACAAGAGCGAAACTCCGTCTCAAAAAAAAAAAAAAAAAAACCTGATAACAAGTTATCCGGATATTTGAAAAATACATTCTCTGAATAAAAGTTTGTATTAAATATTTTCATATTCTGGTAACCAGAATAATACCCCATCCCCCCAAATTTTCCACATCCTAATCCTCAGAACTTGAGGATATGCTACTTTACATGGGAAAAGGGATTTTTATGGACATGATTAAATTTAGAGACTTGAGATGGGGAGACTGTCCTGGATCATCCAGATGGACCCAACCTAACCACCAAGGCCCCAAAACAGAGAAAGTTTCCCAGTTGTGATCAGAGGCAGATGTGATTATGGAAGAATGGTCAGAAAAATGCAACCTTGCCAGCTCTGAAGGTAGAAGAGGGCATTGAAGGGAGTCAAGGAATGTGGTAGCCTCCAGAAGCAGAAAAGCAGAACAATTATCCCTAGAGGCTCCAGAAGGAACACAGCCCCTGCCACACTCTGTCTTAGCCCAGTGAGAGCTGTTTTGGACTTCCAATTCACAGAATGCAAGACAAGAAATCTGTGAACCACTAAGTTTGTGGTAATTTGTTAAGGTAACGAGAGAAAACTAATATACATATCCTGCATTTTTCTTACCCAGTGGAAATTAGGTCATTTGCCACAAGTTATTTGATCTTTAGTTTTTTCTACTGTTTTATCTAAATCACTTGTTTTTTTTAATCACCATCAGACACTAAATAAGATCATAAAGGGAGAATTTTGTCATGAGGCAAAATTTTAGCTTCCAAAAATGAAAGCATTCTGTCAGAATATGATCACCTATTTAACATCAAGGTCTCTAAAATATGTTTATACCATAAAAGCACTTTAAATGGCTCCAGTCACCTACGGGCTCCAGAATCTTCATCTAAGAGTTTGTGCTAATGCACATCGCTGACACTGCTCAGATAGTAAGTTCAACTTGGTTAACAACAGTAAAGAAATCAAATACCCAGAAAAGATGAACAATAACCAATTTAAAGGAAAACCGGAAAAAAAAAGGTAATTTTGCTTGTATTCTTTCTAGACTTTGAAAAATAAAATTGAAGACGTTAAATTTTGCATTTTCACAGTAATTCAAATGGGATTTTGACATTTACAGTGAATGAAAAGAAATAAGTAATCTTTGCTTTTTGCCAGAGTTGCTGTCAAAGGCTGCTGGCTCAGTGATTCCATAGCCAGGCTGCAGAACGACCCCTGAATTCCATAAAGCAGGCGGCTTCACTAAGAGAACATCATCCACAGGGAAGTATTGATTCTGTGAATCTAAAACCTAAGAACCAGCCAGACATGGTGGCTCACGCCTCTGATCGTAACACTTTGGGAGGCTGAGGCAGGCAGATCACTTAAGGTCAGGAGTTCATGACCAGCCTGGCCAACACGGTGAGACCCCATCTCTACTAAAAATACAAAATTAGCCTGGCACATGCCTGTAATCCCAGCTACTCAAAAGACTGAGGTAGGAGAATCCCTTGAACCTGGAAGGTGGAGATTGCGGTAAGCTGAGATCCTGCCACCGCGCTCCAGCCTGGGCTACAGAGTGAGACTCCGTCTCAAAACAAAACAAAACAAAACAAAAAACCGAAGAACCATATTTTACTGAAATTATAATGGCATCAATACCCGAAAAGCTGATGCTATTCGATAACAAACATTTTCAGGAGACTCATCCCTTGTGAAATCCAGCACAAGCCAGCCCAGTCCCCATTGGCTGAAGTGACTCTGCTCCCCTGTGCCCAGGTGGCAAAGGGCGTTGTGCAACCTTCTCTCCCTCACACCCAGGATTCACAAATATTCATGGTTTTTTAATATAACTTCCCACAGGAAATGACACATATTCATGTTTTACTTTTCTTCTTACGTCCCTCCCCATCAAATGCTCTCACTGAATCATGCTAACAACAGTAACAACAACAAAAATATACTAGAAGATGAAGTAAATTCAGGGTACGAACTAGCAAAATATCTTGAAAATAATTAACATGTCACTAACGCCTTATAGCTTACTCAATAATTTGCATTTATGACCTTATATACAATGAAGAGGCAAAACACTGAATCCACAGTAACCTCTGGATAACAAAATAATACGAGGTTCCTCATAGTAACCTGGGCATTGTCACTGGCCTTCCCCCTGTACTGTGCTGACCCCCAGTCCAGGTTGCACAGGGCCCTGGGAATGCAGCTTCCAGCCTCTCCCAACTGTGCTCCTTCGGCCACTGCTTTCCTTTAGCAGACCGATAACCTTGTGCCTCCAATCTCTCCTATAAACTCGCCCTATGGATTTTTCTGCACAAGCCCCCTATGCTTCTGCCAAAGCTGCAATCCCATCTCTATATCCTGCCCATGTCCAGGCTCCTCCTCTACCGCGCAGGACAGATCTCCGAAAGGCAACAGGCTCCTCTGGGTCATTAGGAAAGAACATCACCCTTGCCACAGCTCAGCCACACTGATTTCCATGGACCTAGCTAAAAAGACAATCGCTCTCAATGTGCACAAGAATATGCGGCAGCACTTTAGGTAGCACCTAAAATGCGTTAGATCATTTTCTTCCCTAAGTTCTTTGTTGCCAGAAGTAAAGTTCTGATTGTTAGCTTGTGACTAAATGTATCATTAAAGATTTCAGCTCTCCTGAGTTTATTAATTCTGCTCAATTTATCAGAATGCTATTCAAAATCAAAAGATTTTGATAGTTAATTCCCAGAATTTAATGTGCCAAATGGAATATCCTGTCAATGCCACCTGTGAGAGTGCCAGAATACGTACCAGTTTTGATATTACAAAAGAAAAATCTCATTATAATCATATGTAACTTTGTTTAATATCAAAATGTTATTAACCATCTTGATCTTGCTCTCTGATTTTTATTTCTAAAAATCAAACACATTCTCGAAGATAAAAGATTTCTCCCATTGAGATAGTCCAATGATCTATAGCAAGCTCTGAAAAGTATCTCAACAAAGAAATTCCAAAAATGTTTCAGTAATGTCACCATTGTCAGAATCAAAGACGAAACTTAACATTCATAGAGCAACTACCTTGTACCAGGTACTATGGCAGTTATTTTCATAAAGCTTTAATCTTTGTAAAACCTTGCAAGGCAGGCATTATTAGGTATATAAAATATACTCATTTTACAGATCAGGAAAGCAAGACTCAGAGAAGGAAAGTGACATGCCCAAAAACACAGAGTTACTAAGTGGTAGCATCAGAAGCGTTTGAACCAGAGCTACTCCATCTCAAGCGGGGGTTGGGTAAAAAGAGGCTGAGACCTACTGGGCTGCATTCACATGAGGTTAGGCATTCTAAGTCACAGGATGAGATAGGAGGGCAGCATATACAGTTCATAAAGACCTTGCGGATAAAACAGACTGCAAAAAGAAGCCGGCCAAAATCCACCAAAACCGAGACTGCAACAGAGTGACCTCTGGTGCCCTCATTGCTCATTATATGCTAATTATAATATAGTAGCATGCTAAAAGACACTCCCACCAGCACCATGACAGTTTACAAATGCCATGGCAACATCAGGAAGTTACACTATATGGTGTAAAAAGGGGAGGAACCCTGAGTTCTGGGAATTGCCCACCCCTTTCTGAGAAAACTCATGAATAATCCACCACTTATTTAGCATATAATCAAGAAGTAACAGTAAGTACAAGCAACTGAGTGGTCCATGCTGCTGCTCTGCCTATAGAGTAGTCATTGTTTTATTCCTTTCCTCTTTTTCCCCATGAAGTAAGTCTTGCTCTGCCCCCGAAGGCTGGAGTGCAATGGCACCGTCTCGGCTCACTGCAACTTCCACTGCCTGCGTTCAAGTGATTCTCCTGCCTCAGCCTCTGGAGTAGCTGGGATTACAGGTGTGCACCACCACACCCAGCTAATTTAGGTATTTTTAGTAGAGATGGGGGTTTCACCATGTTGGCCAGACTGGTCTCAAACTCCTGACCCTTGTGATCTGCCTGCCTCAGGCTCTCAAAGTCCTGGGATAACAGGCGTGAGCAGCCACCATGCCCAGCCTACTTTCTTAATAAACTTGCATTCACTTTACTTGTGAAGTTGCCCTGAATTCTTTCTTGTGCAAGATCCAAGAACCCTCTGGCGGTCTGGATTGGGTCTCCTTTCTGCTAACAGCAGAGTTTGAATTGAAACCCATGCCCACCTGGCCCTAAGCAGATGCTTTAATGCCTTTTCTTCTAAACTTCTGATAATACTCCATGGGCAATTACTCATTCAGTTGTATGTTTTATAGCACATTTTTAAAATTAATTGCATAGTTTCATCTAATATAAATTTTTAAATGTATACTCATCTATTTTTTAAAAGATCAGGTGCAATAATGCTTCTGAAGGTAGTTGGTGAAACAAACTCATTTAACACAAAGTGCTGCCTATGGCACAGAAATAAGATTTGGTCCTGCCCTGAAGCAGCTTCGGATCAAGCAACAAAGAAGAACAGCTCTTGGTAAATAGCGGTGGCATAGTAAAAGATGTATTTCTTAATAAATAATAGGCCAGGCACTGTGCTAGGTGTCTTGGACACGCTGGTGAATACGCCCATCATTCCCTGTCCTGGTGAAGTTTATATAGTTTAGTAGGGAACAATGACAATTCAACAGGCAATCATGATGCAATTTTACTTTTATGTACTCCATAAAAGGGGCACATAATGGAGGCATCTAACCTAGTTTTGAGAGAATTAGAGGCTTTTTGCAGGATGTGACACTGAAGCCAAGATCTAGGGGAAAAATAAAAAGTAGCCAGACAAAAATGGGAGTAGAATCTAGGCAAGAGAAACAGCATGTTAAAGCTCACAAGTGCTAGAACATGACCAATTTATGAAGGAGAAAGTAGTTGGGGACAGCTGGAGGCAGTGTGCCATGGGAGGAGCCAGGTAAAGGCCAGGTCACTAAGGACATTTTAAGCTATTTAAGGAATGTGGATTTTATCCTAAGGGCCATAAGGGGCCATTAAAGGGTTTTAAGAGAATTTATGTGACTAGATTTACATTTCGAGGGATTATTCTGGCTGCAGTGTGTGAAGAAGGCATTGGTCAGAGGTAAGACCAAATCTAGTGAAACCTCAGAGGCTCTCTCAGTAACCCTGAGTGATGATGACTGGAACTAGGATTGTGGCGGAGGAGACACAGAGAAGAGGACAAATTCAGCAGATATTTAGGAGGTAAACTTGAGGGATGGCTGGTGGGAATTAAAGAAAGAAAAGATGCCGACATCCTGCACTAAGCGACATCCTGCATTAAGCAATCCGTGGAAGGCAGTGCCATTCAGAGAGGGAATGAAGTAGAAAGCGCAGATGTGAGAGGGAAGAAACTGAGCTGAGTTCTGGTATGTCTATCGACATGGGGTGAGAACCCAGGTGGCAGTGTCTACAGGACAGCTGGAAATGCAGGTCTGAAGTTCTGTATAGCAGTCTTGGATTTATGCTAATAGAAGGAATGGGAGTGGATATCATGATCTATAATGAGTAGGGTGAAAGTAGGAGGAAGAGATACCCTGATCGTGGGACAGTTGACAGAGACCACCAAATGAATCTCAAATAAAATGACAGGGGTACTTCAAATAAAATGACAGAGGTACTTCATTTGAAAGTCAAAGGCAAGGGAGCTAAAAAAAAAAAAAAAAAAAAAGGAAAAGGAAAAATCAGATAGAGAATTGACGGAAAAGTTTTCCTTATCTCCTACCATTCCCCCTCGATGCTGCTTCTGTTCTTGGCAAACTGCATGTTTTGCTGTTGTTTTTTTTTTGTTGTTTTGTTTTTGTTTTTTTATATGAAAGTCCAGGGGAAAGTGCAAACGCAGTCCCCCACTACCACAAACTATGCAGTCGAGTTTCCCACATTTGGGGAAATTGCAGGGGTCAGCACATCCGGAGTGCAATGGATAAGCCTCACCCTGGGAAAACCACCTTTGTGATCATGGCATCTCCCCTGCCAGGTAAGTATATGTTTTGCTGTTCTTAAGAGATACAACAAACTTTACATCTTCCAAGATTTCGTCATTTTATCCTTTCCTTTTTTAAAAAAAGGCCAAACACAATAAAACCCATTCCCTTACCTCACCACACAAAAACTGCTTTTCTTATCTTCCTTCTACATGATAAACTTCTTCAAATCATGGATAATTCACCATTTTCTCATCCACAGCCCACAGCACACTCTCCTAGATAGAGGGTACTTGTTTAATAAATAAGTGGCAAATGTTTGAACAGGAGAGATTGACTCACTGTGCTCAGACAGGCAGGCTTTGTCCTGCAGAAGAAACTGAAGGTTATTCTTTGTATGAAGATTTGGCATTCTGAAAGCACAGATGAGTGGGGATGCTTCTCCAGCATGATAACCACCAAAGGGGAAGGGTAAGAGTCATTGTGGTGTAGTACAGGATGAAAAACCAAACAATTCAAAATTGTGAAAATATTACCACATCAAGAAGCTCCCAGGGTGTGTGGGGTGTGGGTGTGTAGAGTGTAATGGAATGAGTACCTTCTAAAGAGGCTAAGCAGGGAGCTCCTTTTGACACACCAGGAAGCACCAAGAACTGGCCCTGTAGCTGAAGAACTCTGAGTGTGGTCATCAGAAAGGTCCAGATTACTAATGATTCAAGAATCTGAATGTGAACTGAAGACGTCATTTTCAAGCCAACCAAAAAAAAAAAAAAAAAAGGGCACTGCATAGATTCTAAGCCCGTGTTCTTTCCACTACACCATGCTGTCTTCTGATAACTGAAGTTAAATACAAGTTAAAAGAGGTGCTACAAAATGTAGTCATATCAAAAAGGGTCCCTGCAGATCTGCTCAGTATTAAAATGCAGGTTCTTTGACAGAAAGAAATTAGAAGGCTCTGGATTAGAAAATGAAAAAAATCTGCTGATGTCACTCTGCCTGAGGCTTGAAAAGAATAAGAACATGCCTGCTACTATAGGTAATGGGATGCTCTCTATTTATCCCAAGCCATAAATGTTTTATTACTTTAGGACTGCAAAATAAGATAAGTTGTTATTCCAATAACAACTTTACATAGAGAGAAAAAACACATTGATCTATCCTATTTTCCAAAATGAATATTTCCCACTGCAGACCAGAGGCAAATCGTACAGCCATTTCTACCACTAGCTTTTCCCTTGGTGCATGCAAACACAGCTTTTGCTTTAAACAAAATAGATTTCAAGTTTAGATGTTTATAACAACCACTGCAACTTGTCCAGGCTTCCTAGAATAATTAATCATGATATTGCCAGTGGCTGTGCCCATGGTGGCTCATGGAGCAATAGGAATGGAGCAGAAATGGAAGCAAAGACAAAAACTTATCTTAGAAGTATGTGCAGAGGGAGAGAGCTTTTCTGAACTATACATTGCATAGCCCTCCCCATATCCTGGGTTCCCTACCCAAACAGATAATGGCTGCAGTGAACCTCTGTCATACATGAGAAAATAGTGACCATCTCTGCCTTTCTGACAGAAAGACAGCTGATCAAGCAGGAGGAAATGCATCTTGCTAAGAAAGAATGCTTGATCTTTTGGGCCTACTGAAGGTCCATTTTAGACAGCATGACAGGTCAGAAAACCAAGGGAACAGTGAAAATGTTAACGATTTTTAAAAGGATTTTAGGGCCTACTGGTCTGGTCTTCCCCTATTTAACCAAAGAAGGTTATGTCTTCTTGTTCGCCAAACCACACCATGATGTGCTACCTCTACCAAAGAAACTTGTATTTTCTTACCTCTCCCAAGCCCAATGCAACAAAGAAGTTTCCTAAAGTCATGAAAGCATAAAGCATCAGGAAGAAATCCTATTGACAACCATATATTAAGTGGTGAGTGTCTTCATTTCAATGTCCCTTAGAGTGCCTAGAAAGCGTGAGAGAAAGTAAGGGCCACAGAGGATATGGCATTAGAATTTCAACATCTGCATTGTTGATGGTGAAAAGTTTAGCAAAAGAAAAACAGCTAAAAATTCTACTATCAAATGCAAAGGAGAAATGTACAGCACTGCCCCTATACTAGTAAAAAGTATACCAACTTGCATTCAGGATTTTGAAGTCAAATGTGTGAACCCAAAATATCTTAGACAGGTCTCAATTTAGAAAGTTTATTTTGCCAAGGATAAGGATGCAGCCATGAGACAGTTTCAGGAGGTCCTGAGGACTTCTGCCCCAAATGGTCAGGGTATGCTTTTCTACATTTTAGGGAGACATAATAACAGCAATCAATACATTTAAGATTTACACTGGCTGGGCGCGGTGGCTCACGTCTGTAATCCTAGCACTTTGGGAGGCCGAGGCGGGTAGATCACGAGGTCAAGAGATCAAGACCATCCTGGTCAACATGGTGAAACCCTATCTCTACTAAAAATACAAAAAATTAGCTGGGCATGGTAGTGCATGCCTGTAATCCCAGCTACTCAGGAGGCTGAGGCAGAAGAATTGCCTGAACCCAGGAGGCAGAGGTTGCAGTGAGCCGAGACCACGCCATTACACTCCAACCTGGGCAACAAGAGCGAAACTCTGTCTTAAAAAAAAAAAAAAAAAAAAAAAAGATTTACACTGGGGCCTAGGCAGCCAGATCACTTGAGGTCAGGAGTTCGAGACCAGCCTGGCCAACATAGTAAAACCCCATCTCTACTAAAAATTCCAGAAAAATTAGCTGAGCATGGTGGCATGTGCCTTTAGTCCCAGCTACTTGGGAAGCTGATGCAGCAGAATTGCTTGAACCTGGGAGGTTGCAGTGAGCAGAGATCACAGCACTGCACACCAGCCTGGGTGACAAAGTAGGCTCTGTCTCAAAAGAAAAAAAAATTTACATTGGAGGAGTCGCTCTAGAAGGGCAACACAACTTGAATTGAGACAGCCAACTACAAAGGGGTCCCCAGAGAAACCCCACCTGGCCTGTGCACTGGGCCAGTGCACATGATGGAGCCTCCAGAAGTTCCTGCTGTTTGCAGGGGGAACAGGCCGGCCCCTCCTGTTCCAAGGTGGTACCTGGAATTCAATCTTCGGGCAGGAAGCCTATAGGAGCAGGACTCGCTGTTTCCCTTTATTTTTTCCTTTTTGCCCAATAAATTCCATTTTTCTCGCCCTTCAAACTATCTGCAAGCCTAATTTTTCATGGTCATGTGACAAGGACCCTGTCTTTAGCTGAACTAAGGAAAAGTCCTACTAGGGAATGGAGGGATGGGGTTCTAAGTCATATGTAGATTTAAACATAGTCTGATTGGCAATTGGTTGAGAGTTATTATCAGTAGAAAGCAATGTCTGGATTAAGATAAGCAGTTGCCCACCAAGGTTTTATCATGCAGATGAAATCTCCAGGTAGCAAGCTTCACAGAAATGGGATTGTAATGTTTCTTATCAGACTTAAGGTCAGAATTCACATTACCGCTGGAGAGACAGAATGAGGCCTGTCCCTCCAACCCCTACTCTTCCTTTCATGGACCGAACCGAACCAGTCTTTCAGGTTAAATTTTAGAGTGCCCTGGCTGAGGAGGGAGTCCACTCAGATGGTTGAGGGAGTTGCGGAGGCCTTTGAATTTTATTTTTGGTTTACAAAAGGCTCCTCTGAATAAATTTCATTAGTTAGCGGTATATTTAACAAGGCAAGGACAACATAATTCAGTATTAATATAAAGCAAGCCAAGAGCATTTTTGCTCCAAGAGATGGGGAGGCAGTAAGGAAAGAAGGGAGGAAGTCAGTTTCATAGTTAGCAAGTTCATTGTTCAACTCTGCATCTACATGGACAAAATAGCTATTCCAAGGAACGAGGAATGAACCAAGACAGGGCTGCAGCGTCTTGTGTCTCAATAAAGTCAATCCTCCAGCAGCCTTTTGCCGAAATGTTTTACCTCATTACATGAGATTGTGATTCACCCCAGAGATATTAATTTGCCCACTGTTTAACCATGGCTTGCAAATATTTACAGCAATTTTCAGGCCTAAAATCCCTGTTTTTGCTATATTTATTTTTTTAATTTTAATTTTTTTGTGAAAGTTTGAAAGCCCTACAACCAGCCAGGACAAAAAATAAAATAAAATGCCTTTGTAAAAGGCATCCAAGCCTAATTTCCATTTCCTGGAAACCTAAATTTTTCAGATTGGAAGAGTCCTTAGAAATTATCTAGTGCTCGCCACATACCATGAAACCCCTCAAACAAATATTTGACAATATCCATCAGTAACAAAGTTCAATATAGCAATGACTCTCATTTGGGCAAACACAAACACGCACACGCACATACACACAGAGCACGTGTAATTCTATAAGCTCATGTCTCTAAGCTCTAAGTGATTCTGGTATGTTCACTTAAGCAGCATACTGTCATCTCCTTAGAGCTCCCAGAAAATAACTAATTGATCTAGTCTGGAAAAGCATCTGTCAAGGTGATTTGCCCACTGTTAGAAGTTACTAAAAGGCTTAGCCCTAGAGCTGACGTCTGATTCCCAACACAGCATTTTTCCCCTCAATACTCTGCTTCTTTTCTGTTCTCTCCAGACACTCTCAAATGACAAAAAATGCAATCAATAAAGCGCTGTCCACTGTTTCACATGTACTGAGAAATGCCACACTTACAGTTGCCTCAATTTATGATGTTTCACTATAGTGATTACTACCATTTTTATTTCCTGCAAGTAGGTTTAGGAAAAAGTCCAGGTAAACCAAACCCCACTGGAATTCATTAATTCAACAATATGTATTAGCCAAAGACTCTACCTCTGCCCTCACAGGGAAGGTCTCACCTAAAGTAGCAGCTAAAGGCTGCAGTGAAGCTGCAGTTGAGGTACCTATTCTTTCCTGCTCCCTGAAATACAGTATAGAAATCCCAAAATCACATCTTCCCATCTTATCAAATCCCAACCAATGTATTCTACACTTATATGCACTCAAGTAGAACAAGCTACTACTTGTGAACACTTCAAGTACCTTCTAATTTCTCAGGTTTTCTTCACACAATTAGTTCCCTCTCCAGTTCGGGATGGAAAATGACTTAATGAAAAATGGCATCGCCTAGAGGCTTCTCTCACATAACAAAGCTAATCATTTTGGTCTGTTCCGTAGAATTTTCCATTAACCAGAGGATGGTCCTGCAGTTTATCCCTTCATTCTGTTGGCCAAGAGAAATGGAAGTAGAAGAAGCCTGTCTTCATAGCTCACTTTTTCTCCTGTTAGAACATGAAATTTTTCTATTTGCACTCTCTTATCCTAGCCTCAGGTCTCCACAAGGTATCAATTTCTGTTCCTAATATTCACAGAAGCCCATGTTAGTTAGCTGCGTTCTGTGGGCACTGGGGGAAAAGTTCTGCCTCTGACCGACTGCTATGTTTATACTGAAGTCCAGACAGTACCACAATCAGGCAAAGCTCCAGCTGCCATTAATGGGCATCCTTCTCTCAGCTTCTACCACCAGCCATTTTTCAATGATTTCTACCCCTAATTCACGTAAGCACTGACATTCTTTCACGGTCCAGTCACTTCTTCCATTTTCTGCTTTTTAATTTATTTGCTTTCATCCAACACTCCAAATTAAATACTTTATGCCATATACTGTTCTTCCATATACTGCATAACATTATCTTTACTAGGCAACGAAAATACTATTTCTTCCTGTGCCATAAGCCATTACATATTTGCACATACAATTATAAACAAATATATATTGACACTCAGTTATATATAAAGTACTCAAATCTATTTACATTTTTAAAAAGAGAGAGAGAGAGAAAACAGATTGTATAGAGATCTTGACAGCTGCTCCAGAAGAAAGATTAGGATGAGAGAGTCCCTATGTCCCTCTGCCCCACAAGTTGTTCTATATAAATCGTGTGCATGAAATGATATTTACTTTGGGTTCCAGGATACATGACAGATCTGGACAACTTCCGGCCTATAAACACATAAGTTAGTTGCTACTACTGTCACTCTTTTTGCTGTTCTGGGACATGAAATGTTTGAGATGTCAGTTACTACCTACAGAGGGGCTAGTTTTAGCATCAGCTGTATTATTCTCTCTGTAATGCTTGGAACATCTAAAACCATTGATATAAAACTCCCTTAAAATATAGAATATAACTTAAATATACTGGCTACCCATCTCAGCCCACCACTCCCAAAACAGGGGAGGAAGCAAAATAAATATATAGATTAAAAAAAGAAGAAGAAGAAGAAGAAATCTGTTTTCCAGATAATCTAACAAAAGAGTTGAAAGAAAAGGAAATATAATTAAACTTCATTGTACTTAAAATAAAATTTAAAAAGGTTCCCCTATTCCCTATCAAATCTGGGCTGACAGGCATGTTATTTAATTGCCCATAAATGAGCTTCTTTAAATAGCACGCATTAACACCCTAATTTCAGCATCAGCCTGTGCACAGAGAGAAAAAGATAAACTTTGAAATGGCTAAAAAGCAAAACAAGCTGCTTTCTTAAAATATCAACGCACTCTGAAATGAGGAAAAGCCACAAGGGGGAACAAAACCTCCCTACCTTCAGTTGTGGATGAAGCAGCCAGGCCCCAGACCACTGACTACAAAGTCAGTCTAATCTGAACTGATGTCAAGGTAAAACATCCGCTTTGTCAGAAACCCCAGACATAATGAAAAATGGAGCACAAACCATTATTGAAACCATAATCTGCACCAAAAGCAAATCTATGAATCTAGTCATGTGTGCCCATGCATAATTTACCCCTGGCATCCAACACATTTCCCCCGGGATATCCTGTCAGGGTCTCAAACTCAACCTATCTAAACAGAATATAATATCTCCTCCTTAAAACAATTCTCCCTTGCAAGTATATTGCAATTTCTCTTTTTTTTTTTTTTTTTTTTTTTTTTTGAGACAGAGTTTCGCTCTTGTTACCCAGGCTGGAGTGCAATGGCAGGATCTCGGCTCACCGCAACCTCCGCCTCCTGGGCTCAGGCAATTCTCCTGCCTCAGCCTCCTGAGTAGCTCGGATTACAGGCATGCGCCACCACGCCCAACTACTTTTTTGTATTTTTAGTAGAGACTGGGTTTCACCATGTTGACCAGGATGGTCTCGATCTCTTGACCTCATGATCCACTCGCCTTGGCCTCCCAAAGTGCTGGGATTACAGGCTTGAGCCACCGTGCCCGGCCTATTGCAATTTCTATATCACCAATTATCCTAGTCTTGAAGCTAAAAAATCATTTCTACTACATTCCTCTCCTTCAATCACGTGCCCAGTCAATTACCTAGTAATAATAACTAACATTTACTGAGGGCTACCTATAAGCTGAGCACAGTACTAGGCACTTGACACACCTATTTAATCCTTGCAACTAACCTGGCAAACAGGTGTAATGATTCCCATTACATGTATGAGAAAACCGAGGTTCAGAGGTTCAGGTAGTTAAGTAACTTGATAAAGGCCACATAGCTAGTAAGCAGCAAAACCCAAAACAGACACACCCCCTGCCTTTGGCACTCATGCTCATTACGCTATCACAGTCTCATATCCCCCCACTAGTTCTTCCATTCCTACTGCCAACACTCTGGCTTAGGCCTTTATTACCTTTTGTGTAAACTATTTAAATGCACTCTTAACCTTCAGACTCTTTTCCTTCAAATGTATCCTGCACAGGGGTGCTGCATTAAACTTCTTGAGTGCTACTCTGTTCATGACATTCTCTTCCCCTTAAAATTTTTCACTGTTCCCCAAATACTACAGACTTCCTATATCCAAAGCCTTCCATCAACTGGATTTTCCCCATCCTCCTGAAAACATGCAACTTTACAGTCAAGTCTAACTCTTTGCCGCTCTCCAAAAATAGGAAGTGAATTTCCATTTTCTGTCTATAATTAAGTAACTAATATCACCTGGAACACTGTCCAACTCATTCTGCAAGCTCAACTCAAATGATATCTTTGTAAGGATGCATTCTCTGCTGAGGAGGGAAAAGACAAAAGAAGAAAAGAAGTGTTATTTCTGATTGAGGGCTTTCTTTGTGCCAGGCATTATTCTAAAAAACAATCTACATGACAACCCAATGAAATGGGTACTATTATTATCTCCAGTTTACAGATAGAGAATTGAAGCACAGAGCAGTTAAGTAGCTATCTAGAGTCACAATGCTGTGCAAAGTCAAGATTCAAATCCATAAAATTGGGCTCTAGAGCCCGGTTTCCTAAGCATTTCGCTCTATAGAACTCTCAGAAGTGATCCTTACTTTCTCATGCATGGGTCAAGCTGATCACATCTGAATCTACTGTATCAATCTTGATATCACCAGTAACAAGAGACCCAGACACTACATGCCTCTTAAAGTTTTACAAGAATTCACCACAGGCCTATAAGCATACTTGCCAAATAAACTGCACTGGAATCTAATTATGCTTCCACTCAGTGCTTCTCAAACTTCAGTGAGCATACACATCATTTGGGGATCTGGTTAAAAAGCAGATTCTGACTCAGTAGGTTCAGGATGTGGCCTAAGAGTCTGTATTTCTAAGAAGCTCCCAGGAGATCCTTATGCTGCTGGACCACACTGCGAATAGGAAAGCTCTAGAATGTGGATTTAATCGCCAGCTGACAAGACACAGGGGGGATAGAAGAACAAATCAAGCAACTCATGGCTGGGCCTAGAACAAAGCAATGAGGCACTTGCCCCAAGTGCAAAATTTAAGGGTGTGCCAAAAAATACAGTAACAGACATAAATATTTTAATACATATTTTCCAAAATCAAAATGAATCCAAAAAAATTAGGATGAATATAATAACATGATTTTAAATAAAGTCAGGGCCGGTATCACTGGTTTTTCTTCTTGCCTCAGGCTCCCATATGGCTCTGCACAGCTATGCAGAAGCTATCTGCCCAGTCAAGGGTATGAAAAATTCTACAGGGCAAATGTAGACCTAGTTTCCAAAACAAGTAAATATTATCAAAAGAAGGGGAGTTACAGTTTAAGAGACTGAAGAGGCAGACACTTATTTTGATATTGATTTGAACAAAATGCACTGTAAAACAATTTGGAGACAATAAGAAAAACAGAAACATTACCCCAAAATCTAAAATGCAATAAAATAAAAAAAAAGAAAAATAGAAACACACACTGATATAAAAGAATTATTTTTGTTTTTTTCAAGTTCATGATAATCATAATGACATTGTGATTTTTTAAAGTCCTTTCTACTGAAGCAAGGTATTATAATATTTATAAGTAAAATGATATAATATCTGGGTTTACTTTAAAATACTTTAGTAAAAAAAAAAGTAGAGGACATAGATGAAACAAAATTAGTGAAATGCTGATATCTTCTATAGCTGAGCAATGTTACTTGGGGATTTATTATACTATTCTCTAATTTTTATATGCTTAAGATTTCCATAATAAAAAGGCTTTGTTTTTGTTTTTGTTTTTTAGACAGAGTCTTGCTCTGTCACCCTGGCTGGAGTGCAGTAGCACAATCTCGGCTCACTGCAACCTCCACCTCCTAGGTTCAAGCAATTCTCCTGCTTCAGCCTCCCGAGTAGCTGGGATTACAGGCTCCCGTCACCACGCCCAGCTAATTTTTTGTGTTTTTAGTGGAGACAGCGTTTCACAAAGTTGGCCAGGCTGGTCTCAAACTCCTTACCTTGTGATCCACCAGCCTTGGCCTCCCAAAATGCTGGGATTACAGGCGTGAGCCACCACGCTCAATCTCACAGAGTTATAAAGAAGATGAAATGAATTAATAAATGTAAAGTGCCCAGAATTGTGCCTGACACATGGCAATCACTGATTGTTAGCTACTGTCATTTACCATTTTATTTATGCATTTATTCTTGAGACAGAGTCTCGCTCTGTCACCCAGGGCGAAGTGCAGTGGCGCAATCTTGGCTCACTACAGCCTCTGCCTCCCGAGTTCAAGCAATTCTCGTGCCTCAGCCTCCTGAGTAGCTGGGATTAGGTGCATGCCCCCACACCCAGCTAATTTTTGTATTTTTAGTAGAGATGGTGTTTCACCATGTTAGCCAGGATGGTCCTGATCTCCTGACCTCCAGTGATCCACCTGCCTCAGCCTCCTAAAGTGCTGGAACTACAGGCATGAGCCACCATGCCAAACCTATCATTATTACTAAGTTCTCAACATAACTGAATGACACTGAACACACTCCTCAGGTAAACTCGTAACCATTTATTTTTACTACTTCTAAGAAATTGTTTTTGACCATAGATCTTAAAAGATGGCTTGTACCAACACTTAGAAAAGCCAATATACAGTAATCGAAATTAATGTTCCTATGTTTGGAGAAATAAAACTCCAGTATTAATTAAAACCCTTAAACACAAGGACCAGGACCATTGCTACAGGAACACACTTGCTTTGAAGCTTAATGTCAAGGAATTTATGTGTTTGTGGGATTTAAAAATCTCCAGGAAGTTACCAGGATCCTAAGCTGAGAAACCAGATGCTCCACAGAAATAAATGGGAGGGGCTGGGCACCATGGCTCACACCTGTAATCCCAGCACTTTGAGAGACCAAGGCGGGTAAATCACTTCAGGTTAGGAGTTCAAGACCAGCCTGGTCAACATGGTGAAACCCTGTCTCTACTAAAAATATTTTTAAAAATTAGCCGGACATGGTGGTGCATGCCTGTCATCCCAGCTACTCAGGAGGCTAAGGCGGGAGAATCCCTTGAACCTGAGAGGTGGAGGTTGCAGTGAGCCAAGATCATGCCACTGCACTCCAGCCTGGGCAACACAGTGAAACTCCACCTCAAAAAGAAGAAGAAAAAAAAAAGGCCCTGGGTCACAGGCCAATGTGGGTGGCAGAACCAGTGACAGACACACTGAGCCAAACTGAGAACCATGTGCCAGAACTGAACAGGGGCCGAGCTATTGTTAACTGCTCAGCCAAGAGAGTTAGTTGGGAAGTTGTGCCAAAGCTTACCAGTCAAAATCATGGGGAGACAGACCAGGGCTGGGAAGAGCAAGGACAAGGTCCGCAGTGATGCAGGAACCAAAGGAGCTCAAATCAGATGGAAAAGACTTCCGACACAGGATGCTGCTTTCAACCACATATGACAGGCCTCTTTTATAGTTATGTTGGGTCAGTCTTGAAACTATACTTTTCCAAGCTGTCTTGTTATATGTGAAAAGTTAAATAATAAAAGGCTCAGACCTTAGACGACCTGGCAGATCAGTGTCTCCCGTCCCACAGGTAATCTCTCAAGTCACTGCCCAGTCACCAGCAGCACTTGGCTTTAACTTCCACAGTGCTGGGTATATATTATATCTAGCTTACTCACGATTACTAGCATTTATTGAACCCTTGTATCTAACAGACAGGATGCTAAGAGCTTTCCAGTTATATCAGTTAATCAATCCTTCAACGACCCAATGAGATATTGTCATTATCCCCATTTTACAGATGAAGAACCTAAGGCTTAGAGGACACAGGGTCACACTGCCAGGAACCATCAGCTCAGTCTGACTCCAGAGACAACTTTTATACTACACTGCCTCCTTTCTTACGCTACTTTTTATTAGCAGACTCTTTGCTACTAAAAGGGCCAGAAATGAGTGAGAGACTATTGCAGGTAAACTGCTGACATGATAAACTGAACAACCTGGAACATAATCTTCCCCAGGGAAGCCAGAAAGCTTGGTAAAAGCAGTTGAAGAGGAATGAGCAATCTTTAAACTGTCTTTACTTTCAGCAAACAGGGTCATTTTCTCCTCTTCAATTGCTCTTCTGCTCCTGTCAACTGCTGCAACCTGCTGTGGGGAAATCATGCAGAGGGGGAAAGTATCACAGACTTTTTTTTTCTTTGAAACTTGAGGGAAGGGAGAAAAAGATGGGGTGGAATTCGCAATGGAGAAAAAACATAAATGCAGTAAAAAGAGAATAGAACCTCCAAATAAATAATATCTGATATCAAAAGACAAACTAAGAGCAGTAATCAAAAAGGGACAGCTAAAAAGAAATTACGCAATTTTTCACAAATCTATTACCAAAATATATTGTTTTCTATTCATACAAAATGTCAAGAGAAGCAGAATCTGGGTTAGAAAAATATGATGACTCCAAAATCCATATACCATACCTGAAAACAACCGTGTGGTTGTGAACCCTTATAGAGTGTGCAGAATGAGAATGGAATGTGACAGACACCAACATTCAAGGGACAAGCAAAGCAGGAAGCTATCTAAATTTACCTAAAAGGATATGATCCAAGAAAATCACATGTAGCATGAAAAGTACCCCTTTAATTTAACAACTAAGAGGCCATTAACGACCTCATCAAAAGCAGATTCAATCAAATGATGGGATACAAGCCATTTTACTAAGCTTATTCTAAAATGGAGGTAGGACGGCTGGGCATGGTGGCGGACAGCTGGGTGTGGTGGCTCACGCCTGTAATCCCAGAACTTTGGGAGGCCAAGGCGGGTGGATCACCTAAGGTCAAGAGTTTAAGACCAGCCTGGCCCAACATGGTGAAACCCAGTCTCTACTAAAAATACAAAAATTAGCTGGGTGTGGTGGTTGGTGCCTGTAATCCAGCTACTCAGGAGGCTGAGGTAGGAAAATTGCTTGAACCTGGGAGGTGGAAGCTGCAGTGAGCTGATATGGGGCCACTGCACTCCAGCCTGGGCAACAAGAGTGAAACTCAGTCTCAAAAAAAGAAAATGGAGGTAGGAAGATAAAAGCAGGTCACCAAACACATGGGAATGCAGAGTTGAGTGAAGATGTATAAGCCAGGAAAGATTCTGACAAATAGGGGAGAGACAAACAGAAAATCTGAGGCTAAGGATACAAGTGAGGAAATGGACAACCAATGGGAAGTGAAAGAAAGGGACGATGTGACAAGAGTCAGAGGGACTGACCAGGAGGACGGCAGCCTCGTCCACTAAGACAGAGAGAAAGAACGTCAGTGTGCACACTGGGTAACTGCCCATGTTTTCTATATTCTCTTTGAACTAGGAGTTAGGTTGCCTAGGAATAAGTATAGAAAAGATAGAGTGGGTAAAGAAATTCAAGAGTATTTCAAAGTACACTGTGTAGAAATTGAAGTAACAACCTATGAATTTAGTATATAATTTCCTTCAGAAGGGCTCAACAGCCTACGTTTGTGAACTCCAAGTGGTCAGTCAATAAAGTTGGTATTTGCCCTCTGCACATTCATCCTTTCATTCTCGTTTCTTCCATCTTCCATAAATAAAATGTGTGTCAAGTGCTTCTGTGTACTGGGCTTATAGGATAGCACTGAGCAAGACAAATAGTGCCCCTGCCTATAGATACTTATGACATAACAGAAGAAACAAAAAGAACAGAAAATCACAGTAGCAATGAATATTATATAGGAGTTCATAGTCCTATGGAGAAAATGTAAGACGATGGCCTAATCCTCACTAGAAGGGACAAGGAAGACTTGCTTAAAGAAATAACATTTGAGACCTGGAGGAATGATAGTTGCCTAAGGAAGAAGAGAAAGTGAGAGTGTTCCGAGGAGAACAACATGTAAAAGGACTTTCCAAGAAATCCTCAAACAGAAAGAACATGTCACCTTGGAAGATCAGAAAGGTCCACATGTTAAAGTGTAAAATGTAGCAAGTCTAGAGATGTATGCAGGGGCCAAGCACATGTAGAGCTGGTAAGAATACTGTGTTTGACTCTCAAAGCAAGAGCAATCTGTACTTATAAAGGCTTACTCTAGCAATGGTGTCCAGGAACAGGTAAAAGTAGTTGCAAGAACAGTGAGATGGCTATTATTAAGAACCCAGGCAAGAGATGACAGGAGTATGGATGAAAGACATGGCAATGAGGACAGACAAAGGAAACCGAATACATTAAGAGATGCAGAGGGAACAAAATTCTTAGAATGTATGTCCTGGATGCGGGGAATGAAGGAGGATAAAGGATGATGCTTAAAGTCCTAGTTTGGGAAATTTTTTTTTTTGAGATGGAGTCTGTCTCTGTCGCCCAGGATGGAGTGTGGACTACAGTGGTGCCATCTCAGATCACTGCAGCCTCCACCTCCTGGGTTCTAACAATTCTCCTGTCTCAGCATCCTGATTAGCTGGGAGTACAGGCATGCACCACCATACCCAGCTAATTCTTGTATTTTTAGTAGAGGTAGGGTTTTGTCATGTTGGCCAGGCTGGTCTCAAACTCCTGACCTCAGTTGATCCACACACCTTGGCCTTCCAAGTGCTGGGATTACAGGTGTGAGCCACCACGTCTGGCCTAGTTTGGGAAATTAGATGGATGGTGAGTGGTACCAATTACTGAGAAGGAAAGGCTTGGCAGGCAAGTTTTTTACTTTATTTTTCTTTTCCTTTTTTTTTGAGACAATCTCACTCTGTTGCCCAGACTGGAGTGCAGTGGCATGATCTTGGCTCACTGCAACCTCCGTCTCCCAGGTTCAAGTGATTCTCCTACCTCCGCCTTCTAAGTAGTTGAGATTAAAGGGTGCACGCCACCATGCCTGGCTAATATTTTTTGGATTCTTAGTAGAGATGGGATTTCACCATGTTGGTCAGGCTGGTCTCAAACTCCTCCCCTCATGATCTGCCTGTCTCTGCCTCTGAAGGTGCTGGGATTACAGGCAGGAGTCACCGCACCCAACCAATTTTACTTTATTTTTCAGACGTTAAGTTTGAGGCACCTGTGAAGCATCCAAGTAGACAAGTTAAATAAGTAGCTGAATGTATATACAGGTCTAGAGTTCAAAAGAGGTCTTTAAAGAGACAAAAACCTGGGATTTTGCTTCATATTGCTGGTAACTGAAGACATCATGAGTGATGAGATCACGTGGGAAGAGGACACAATGTGAGAAGAAGGCCTAGGGCAGAGTCGTAGAGAACTACTCCTCTAATGCCTGTGTCGAAGGGCAGAGAAGAGTAACAAAGGAGGCTGGGCACCGTGGCTCATGCCTGTAATCCCAGCACTTTGGGAGGCCAAGGCAGATGGATGACCTGAGGTCGGGATCAGCCTGACCAACATGGAGAAACTCCATCTCTACTAAAATACAAAATTAGCCGGATGTGGTGGCGCATGCCTGTAATCCCAGATACTCGGCAGGCTGAGGCAGGAGAACCACTTGAACTCAGGAGGCAAAGGTTGCAGTGAGCTGAAATCGCACCATTGCACTCCAGCTTGGGCAACAAGAGCAAAACTCTGTCTCAAAAAAAAAAAGTAACAAAGGAGAAGAAGTAGAAACAGCCAGAGACAGAGGAGAAAAACAGGAATTTGGGAGTCAAAAGACAAATAAATGAAGCATCTCAAGGAGAGCCAACTGTGTCTAAAGCTGAGTGGTTGATATGGTTTGGCTGTGTTCCCACCAAATCATCCTGAACTACAGTTCCCATAATCCCCATGTGTCATGAGAGGGACCTGGTGGGAGGTAATTGAATCATGGGGGTGGTTACCTCCATGCTGTGCTCATGAAAGTGAGTTCTCACAAGATCTGATGGTTTTGTTTTGTTTTGTTTTGTTTTTTTGAGATGGAGTTTCGCTCTTGTTACCCAGGCTGGAGTGCAATGGCGCGATCTCGGCTCACCGCAACCTCCGCCTCCTGGGTTCAGGCAATTCTCCTGCCTCAGCCTCCTGAGTAGCTGGGATTACAGGCACGCGCCACCATGCCCAGCTAATTTTTTGTATTTTTAGTAGAGACGGGGTTTCACCATGTTGACCAGGATGGTCTCGATCTCTTGACCTCGTGATCCACCCACCTCGGCCTCCCAAAGTGCTGGGATTACAGGCTTGAGCCACCGCGCCCGGCCGATCTGATGGTTTTATAAAGTGGCTTTTCCCCCTTTTGCTCAGCACTTCTTGCTGTCATCATGTGAAGGAGGATGTGTTTGCTTCCCCTTTCACCATGACTATAAGTTTCCTGAGGGCTCCCCAGCCATGCAGAACTGTGAGTCAATAAAACCTCTTTCTTTTATAAATTACCTATTCTCAAGTATGTCCTTATTAGCAGTGTGAGAACATACTAATACAGTGGTCAAGAGTAATGCAAAATAAAACTAGTGAAAAGAATTATAATGAAAATTAGAAAGGATGTGGCATAAGTGGGAGTTAGGAAAGCAGAGAGAGCCAATTAAAAAAGTTTAATCAGCAAGGTGTACTGTCATGCACCTCTAGTCTCAGCTTCTCAGGAGGCTGAAATGGGAAGACCGCTTGAGCCCAGGATTTTGAGGCTGCAGTGAGTTAAGATCACACCATTGCACTCCAGCCTCGGTGACAGAGCGAGATCCTCTCTCTAAACACAACAACAACAAAACAAACCTTTAGTTGTGAAAACAAAAGGAAATGAGAGATTAAAAAGTCCAGGAATAACTGTGAAAAATGGAGTTGAGGAATGTATGATATGTTGGATCAAGGAATCTACGATATGAAAAAGGTGAAAAGCGAGGAAGATTGGGAAGAAAACAGAGGAGCCAAGGGCAAGAAATCCTAACAACACTGAAGAATAGAAGTAATAGAATGAAAAAATTGGAATAATAGAAGGCTGTAATGACAGAATGGGATACCGAAGTTCCATATTTCAGAAGTGGAATGGGGGCAAGTGATAACATTTAGCATTGAACCAATGAGAAGGCGGTGAAGTTGGAAGAAGGTGGAGTAGAGGGTCAAAGTCACAGATACAGATGAAATCAAGGCAAGTGGGGGCAGGTTGTTGGGCAGGTCATCCACATGGACACGCAGGGTGTCTGGGAGAATAACAGGACTTAGAAAGAAAATGACATTGATAAGCCAGTCACCAAATCCTAAGCTGAATATAACTGAGATCTCAGAAGACTGGAAGATTTATGGTTTTATGAGATCACCAGATATAATACGCTTTGAAGGATGAAAGATATATAAGACGGAAGATAAATGGTTAGAATAGATACTGAAGAGCCAGGAGAATCCCAACATCTTTACACCTCGATCCCATTTGAAAGGACAAAGATGGGAGCAAGGCAACGGATAAGAGGCAGAGCTAACATGCATTGCATCTCCCACCTGGGCAGACAGACAGTGAGTAAAGACTCACCCTGTGATCTTTTGTTCCAAGAACCACCACAGGAATGTAATAGGAAAATCGAGAGAGTTCACAGATCCTTTTAAAGAAGTGACACACCGTTGCAAATGCTGCAAGACAGATGAAAAACTGTGAGTCCCTGAAGTGTGAGGGGGGAAAACCTGTCTCTGAACACACATCTCCATTGGGGAATCTGAAAATCTAGATCATGGGAGAAGGATTTAGCCTTACCTAGAGCTGGAATGAATTTAGGGAACTGCATGAAATAAAAAAGTAGAAGCAGCAGTGGGAAGAACCTTGTAGGCACACCTAGGCCCGACCTTAAGCCCAAGTAGGAGCCACCAACTTTGTGGGCAGACAGGGAGGAGTGTGGCCTGACAGCCTTACTTGCTTTCTCAGTGTGGAAGCTTATGGCCTGGGGCAGGTCTGAGTTCTGTACACAGGCTGCCCGCATCTAAACTTGGCCCTGTTAGCAGAGCACTGCAGGAGTGAGACAACCCACACCAAATGCATGGGAGCTGGATGAGGCCTTTCACTACCAGCTAACCCCTCTTTCCCTGGTGAACTATACTGCATAACAGAGGCAGCCATAATGCCCTCTGGAACATAACTCCACTGGCCTGAGAACCACCTCCCCATATCCCACAGTGGCCACAGCAATCCCTGCCCAAGGAGAGTCTTAGCTCAGACCCACCTAACCCTGCCCCAACCTTATGGTATTTCTCTATGAGCCCTAGTAGCTGAACACAAAATATAGAAACTCTTAGGAGCTTTATGGCCCCACCCATCACCTAAAAAACCAGAATACTTACCCCAACTTAGGGCAAGTTCAAATCCCACAATTACTCCTGCAGCTGGTGTTCTCTTACAAATACCACCTCTTGGCTGAAGGCCAACCAACTCAGGACATTACCACAACTCATGACAAAGTAACACTGCTCCCAGGAAGGAGAAAACAACAGCTAACACCACTGCTTGCAACATCCTGGCTAAACAACAGTCCTGAATCTATCCATGAGACAACTTCACTGCTTGCATAACCAGCATTCAAGAAAGCCAGCACATTAAACCTATCTGCAGCCAGGGATCCTCACAGAGTCTACATCGCTCCCCTGCCACCTCCACCAGAGCAGGTACTGGTATCCATGGCTGAGAGACCTGAAGATGGATTGTATCACAAGACTCTTTGCAGACGTTCCCCAGCACCAGCCCGGAGCCCACTATTCCTGCTGGGTGGCTAGATCCAGAAGACCAGTAACAATCATTGCAATTTGGCTCTCAGGAAGCCCCATCCCTAGGGATTGGGGGAGAGCATTACATCAACGAATCACGTCATGGGACAAAAGTATCTGAATAGCAGGCCTTGAGTTCCAGATCCTTCTGTTTGTGGGTAGTTTTTCGAAGCAGAGACAAAATTGCAGCACTAGACGCAGCAGGAGAAGTTTGCACCTAAACCCCAACAGGCAGGCAGCCTCTGTGATCACGTAGGGACTTGGAGAAAAGGTCCTTGTTCCCTACTGGCACTCCACTGCAGAGGAACTCAAATATATCGGCAAGAAAAAAAACCAAAACAGCCCCATCAAAAAGTGGCCTAAGGACAAGAAGAGACAATCCTCAAAAGAAGATACACAGATGGCCAACAAGTATATGAAAAAATGCTCAATATCATTAATTATCAGGGAAATACAAATTAAAAACACAATGAGATACCACCTTACTCCTGCAAGAATGGCCATAATTAAAAAATAAAAAAATAACAGATGTTGGTGTGGATGTGGTGAAAAGGGAACAGTTTCGCTGCTGGTGGGAATGGAAACTAGTGCAACCACTGTGGAAAACAGTGTGGCAATTCCTTAAAGAACTAAGAGTAGAACTACCATTCAATCCAGCAATCCCACTACTGGGTATCTATCCCAAGGAAAATAAGTCATTATATGAAAAAGACACCTGAATATGCATGTTTATAGCAGCATAATTTGCAATTGCAAAAATGTGGAACTAACCTAAATGCCCATCAACCAACGAGTGGCTAAAGAAAATGTGGTATATATACACCATGGAATACTACTCAGCCATAAAATAAAACGAAATAATGGCACTTGCAGTAATCTGGATGGAGCTGGAGACCATTATTCTAAGTGAAGTAACTCAGGAATGGAAAGCCAAATATCATATATTCTCATTTATAAGTGAGAGCGAAGCTACGAGGCCACGAAGGCACAAGAATGATATAATGAACTTTGGGGACTCGGGGGAACGGTGGGAGCGGGATGAGGAATAAAAGGCTACACACTGGGTACAGTGTACACTGCTCGGGTGATGGGCACACCGAAATCTCAGAAATCACCACTAAAGAACTTATGTATTTAACCAAAAACCATCACTTGTTCCCCAAAAACTATTAAAATAAAATAAAAAAATTTAAAAACCGTAACAATAAAATGACCTGATGAAAAAAAGAAACCAAAGAAGGAAGGAAGAGAGGGAGAAAAGGAGGGAGGGAGAGACGGAAGAAGGGAGGGACAGACGGAGGTCAGGAGGAAGGGATAAAGGAACGAGTTGAGATGGGGCAGCTTCCACTCAAGAGGACTACAGGGTAAGATTTCCTCAGGGTAAAAACAGGTTTGGTATAGAATGTGAGCACTGTTCTGTGAAAAGGTTGGGGATATATAGGCAAAAAAGGCGGGGTGGGGGGGCACAACAAAAGGAAAGTATCACAGCATAATAAAGGCCATATATGAAGAACCCACAGCTAATACCATACCCAATGTTGAAATACTGGACGTTTTTCTTCTAAGATCAGGAATAAGACAAAGATGTCCACTCACCACTCTACTCAACCCAGCACAGAAAGTTCTAGCGAGAGCAATGAGGCAAGAGAATGAAATAAAGGCATCCAAATTGGAAAGGAAGAAGTAAAATTATCTCTGTTCACAGATGACATGATCTTACATGTAGAAACCCTAAAGATTCTAAACCAAAAAAAAAAAAAAAAAAGTTAGAACTAATAAATTCGCAAAGTTGCAGGATACATGACACATAAAAATCAGTTTTATTTCTATATGCTGACAATGAACAATCTGAAAAGGAAATTAAGAACACAATCCCATTAACAATTGTGTCAAAAGAATAAAATACTTGGGAATAAACTTAAGCAAGTAGGTAAAAGACTTATACACTAGGCTGGGTGTGGTGGCTCACACCTGTAATCCCAGCACTTTGGGAGGCTGAGGCAGGCCGATCATGAGGTCAAGAGATCGAGACCACCCTGGCCAATTTATGGTGAAAACCCATCTCTACTAAAAATACAAAAAATTAGCTGGGCATGGTGGCACATATCTGTAGTCCCAGCTGCTCAGAAAGCTGAGGCAGAATTGCTTAAACCTGTGTGGTGGAGGTTGCAGTGAGCCAAGATCGCGCCACTGTACTACAGCCTGGGCGACAAGAGCAAGACTCCGTCAAAAAACAAAACAAACAGACAAAAACATGTATACACTAAAAACTATAAAACACAGCTGAAAAAAAAAAAACACAGCTGAAAAAATTAAAGAGGACAATTAAATAAAACAATATCCTATGTTCATAAATTAGAAGACTCAATATTGTTCAAATGTCTATTCTACAAAGCAATGTACAGATTCAATGCAATCCCAATGGCATTTGTTGCAAAAATAGAAAAAGGCTATCCCAAAAATCATATGGAATGCCAAGAAATCCCCAAATATCAAAAACAATCTTGAAAAAGAACAAGGATGGAAGCCTCATACTTACTGAATTTAAAATATATTACAAAGCAACAGTAATCAAAACAGTGTGATACTAGCATAAATACAGATATATAGACCAACAACAGAGAGCCCACAAATAAATCCTCATCTATATGGTCAAATGATCTTCAACAAGGATGCCAAGACCACACAATGGGGAAAAGATAGTCTCTTCAACAAATGATACTGCTAAAACTTGATATCCATATGAAAAATAATGAAGCTGAACTCCTATCTTACACCATATAAAAAACTTAACTCAAAATCTGTTAAAGACCTAAATGTAAGACCTAATATAAAACTCCTGGAAGAAAACAGGGAAAAGCTTCAGGACTCTGGATTTAGCAATGGTTTCTTGAATATAACACCAAACAAAGAGGCAAACAAAAGCAAAAGCAGACAAATAGAACTTAACCAAACTAAAAACAGTATATATCAAAGGACACAATCAATAAAAAGGCCAACTACAAAATAGGAGACAATATATTGCAAATTCTGTATCTCACAACGGATTTGTATCTGGAATCTATAAAGAACTCCTACAAGCCAACAACAACAACAACAAACTCAATTAAAAATGGAAAAAGGACTTGAATAGACATTTCTCCAAAGATTTTTAAATGACCAACATGCATGTGAAAGGACGCTCAGCTTTCTCAATCATTAGAGAAATGCAAACCAAAACCACAATGACATATCACCTCACATCCATAAGGATGGCCCATACCAAAGAAACAGAAAATAACAAGTGTTGATGAGGGTGTGGAGAAATTGAAAACCTTGTCCACTGTTGGTGGGATTGTAAAATGATGTGGCCACAATGGAAAACAGTACGAAGGCTCTTCAAAAAATTAAAAATAGAACTACCATATAATCTACAATTCCACTTCTCGGCATATACCCAAAATAATTGAAAACAGGCTCTCCAAGAGGTATGTGCACACTCAAGTTAATTACAGCATGATTCACAATAGTCAAGAGGTAAAGGTAACCAAAATGTCCATTGACAGATATAAAGGCCATACCCCTTTAAATGTAAAGAATATATCTTTACATTTAAAGATAATATAGGCTGGGTATAGTGGCTCACACCTGTAATCCTAATACTTTGGGAGGCCAAGGCAGGCGGATCACCTGAGGTCAGGAGTTTGAGACCAGCGTGGCCAACACAGCAAAAACCTATCTCTACTAAAAATACAAAAATTAGCCAGGCATCATGTATGCGCCTGTAGTCCCAGCTGCTCAGGAGGCTGAAGCAGAAGAATCACTTGAACCCAGGAGGCAGAGGTCGCAGTAAGCCAGGATCACATCACTGTACTCCAACCTGGGCAACAGAGCAGGCCTCTGTCTCAAAAAAAAAAAAAAAAAAAAAAAAGTAAAGACAATTTAAACATTATGGCCATTATAAATTATATAAGCCAACCACAAAAAGACAAATACTATATGACTCACTTAAAGTATAAAGTGATCAAACTCTTAGAAACAGAAAGCAGAATAGTGGTTGTCAAGGGTAGAGGGGAGGGGGAAATGGGCAGTTGTTCAACAGGTACAGAGTTTCAGTTTTGCAAGATGAAAACATTCCAGAGATCTGTTGAACAACAATGTGAATATACTTAACACTATCCAACTGTAGATTTACAAATGGTTAAGGTGAAAATGTTTGTGTCCTGTGTTTTTTAAACACAATTTTAAAAAAGCCTAAATAGTACCAACTCATGCAAGAGAACAGTCTGAGAAAAAGAGCAGTAGGACAATGAGAGTTAGCATCTGGGGCAGTAACCTTGAATGACAAGGGTGGAAACACAGCATAATGAGTCCTCCGGGCTGTCCCCACACTTCTGGTTCAAGCTGTTTCAGATCCAATTTAGAACGAGGCCTCCATTAGTCCTGAAGACTTAATTGTCCTTTTTTAAAGTCTCAAGACTATATGGGCAAGAACTTACTATGGTTCCTCTAAAGACATCCTGAACAGAGCACACAGTTCTTCAAATCTCACCTAGTCATAGAAACAGCAGTCATCCTCAGTGGGTGGGAATTCCCCCCAACTGACCTAGCCATGGCCTAGATTGAATGCTCCTGCAAAGGGGCTATCCTAGCCTTTCCTTGAGGACTCAAGTGTAGTTAGACAAAGAAGCAGCCAAACATTTCATGCTCTCTTTGTTTAAATATCTGCTCCATTCTTTTCTTTTTTAAATTACAAGTTGTAAGCTTCTTATGTCTGCTCTTTTCCTTAGATGCTGGCTAACGGAATTTGAGTGCTTGGCCTTGACAATATTTAGAAAGAAAAGACAGGGAATATATTCCAATTTTTCCACAGCTGCAAAAAAAAAGCAGACATCATGTTGTATCGTAAAGTATTCTCACAGTGGAGAATTGAAAGTGCTCACAAAATATCATTATGAATCTCTTTTCCAATGTGGAGACTTCTAATGCAAAGAGTAACTGTTCTGTTTTCTGTTCAACAAAGCAGTCATTTAAGACATCTGGATTTCAGTGTTGCTACATACTTAAAATGCAGTCCTTAATCCCCAAAAGACTGCAATTTGATTGGCTGTCTTCATAATTTGTAAAATTTTATACAAAAACTTCTCTGTTTATTTAAATCTTATTACCATATTGAACCAGAAGAGGAGTTCTGGCACTTTCTTCTCCCTCCATGCATGAAGACTAATAAAAACCATGACTCCTTTGAATTATTTTAAACAAAAGGTTTGAAAGTCTACTTTCTCATTTAATTAATGTAGGCTAATGGGATAGATGAGGATAGTCACAGGGGATGGAGGAAGCAAATTCATAAGAGTCCCTCGATGATACAACAGAGCAACAGACAGAAGACACAACTTGATGGAGATGAATGCTTTCAAACCTGAGCCAGATGATGAGGAAGAAGAGGTAAAAGAAGCAGTGCCAGAAAACAAATTGACACTATATATTCAGGCAGGAGTGTTCTGATTATTCAAGATTGCTTTCGTCATTTATGATGTGGACCCTTCCATGATATGGATACTAAAACTAAAACAAATAGTCAAAGAGAGATTGGTACTAGATAAAAACACTTCTAAATAAAAAAGACAGAAACTAAAAAAAAAAAAAAAAAAAAAAAGAGTCCCCTCGATGACAGATCGAGAGACTACAGCAAGAAATGGAAGGAATAAAATCCCAGGGAGATATGAGGGTTCCAGTCCCTGCTTACTACTGTGAAAGGAAAATAAAACTTGGGGCCCCAAAATCACTAAGCTAAAGAAAAAAGTTAAGCTGGGAACTGCTTGGGGCAAACCTGCCTCCCATTCTTTTTTTTTTTTTTTTTTTTTTTGAGACAGGGTCTCATTCTCTCACCCAGACTGGAGTACAGCGGCGGAATCTCAGCTCGTGGCAACCTCTGCCTCCCAGGCATAAGCAATTCTCCTGCCTCAGCCTCCTGAGTAGCAGGGATTACAGGTGCATGCCACTACTACCTGGTTAACTTTTGTATTTTTAGTAGAGACGGGGTTTCACCATGTTGGCCAGGCTGGTCTTGAACTCCTGACCTCAAATGATCCACCTGCCTTGGCCTACCACAGTGCTGGGATTATAGGCATGAACCACTGTACCAGGCCACCTCCCATTCTATTGAAAGTCATCCCTCTGCTTACTGAGATAAATGCATATCTGATTGCCTACTTTGGAGAGGCTCCTCAGAATGGTCATAGGTAGATATAACCTGGAGGCTCCCTCCCTACTTCCAGTTGTCTTGCCTTTGTTTCAAGTTGTCCCACCTTTCCAGACCAAAACCAGTGATCATCGTACATATATTCATTGATGTCTCCTAGCTCTCTAAAATGTATAAAACCAAGCTGTGCCCGACCACCCTGGGCACATGTTGTCAGGACCTCCTGAGGCTGTGTCACAGGCTCGCATCCTTAACTCTGACAAAATATAAACTTAATGAATTGACTGAGACCAGTCTCAGATTGTGGGGGTTCACACTACTAACTTGGGAAAGGACTTATCTTTCTCTAGGATGTCTTAATTTCTTCAACTACAAACAAAATGAATAAAAATAGCTTCCTTTCTGATCTCACTACTTTAATCTCTATCCACTGGATATGAGTAAACATGTAGTTCCAGCTCTGGTTACAAGAAGTCTTTGTTTCTGCTTTGAATAGCATTTATTTTTCTTTTACACCACAAGTTTCACAGAGATAAGCACAGCTGAACAAGGATTTAACCTGAGGCCCTATTGGGCAGTTTTGCTGCAGGTGCAAAGGTGGGGTAGGGCTGTCAGATAGTTACCAGTGTTTTCCATAGAGCCAATGGCCTCCCCAGGTCAGCAGGCAAAGCCCGGCTGTGGTTTTCTTCCAATGATTTCGAAGTGTTTTAAAGAACACCGTCATCTTCTAGAGATTTTCTAGGTTAGTAGAAGCAGAAAAAGAAAAAAATGTATAATTTATCCATAGTCATCACATAATGTCCCTATTACTCTGACTTCCATTCTTTTATCCTCGCTCACTCCTTTTTTTCCACACTCACTCCTTTTACCCCTTCCAAGTCTCCTCTGGCCTCAGCTCATCTTCTCCCTTCTATTCTCATCATCTTCATCTTCTCACCCACCCACACATCCACCTCTTTTCTTTCTTCCTTCACATATTTCTACCTCAACTATACTTCTCTCTCTGATCACTTTTTCCTCATTGTAATGGAAGAGGGAGGGGCAGAAAGAGAGGAAGGGAATTCCAGGCTTCCTCTGGTTTTCCTAACTCCTTACAGCCTGACTTTACCACTGTTTAAGAGTATATATTTGTCTTTCCATCATAATATAAGTGTCCCCAAAACACATTAATAATAGAAAGAGATAGTTCAAAAGTGAAGAAAATAACAGGTCCTCAATAGGAAGACAAACAGAAAATATGCATAGAAAACTCAATCAAGAGGCAATGCAAGGCCGGGCGCGGTGGCTCAAGCCTGTAATCCCAGCACTTTGGGAGGCCGAGGCGGGTGGATCACGAGGTCAAGAGATTGAGACCGTCCTGGTCAACATGGTGAAACCCCGTCTCTACTAAAAATACAAAGAATGAACTGGGCATGGTGGTGCGTGCCTGTAGTCCCAGCTACTAGGGAGGCTGAGGCAGGAGAATTGCTTGAACCCAGGAGGCGGAGGTTGCGGTGAGCCGAGATCGCGCCATTGCACTCCAACCTGGGTAACAAGAGCGAAACTCCATCTCAAAAAAAAAAAAAAAAAAAAAGAGGCAATGCACACGTCTATGGAAAAACGTTCAACTTCCTGAATACTCAAAGACATGCAAATTACAAAGAACTATCACTATTGACCAAAATAAATTTTTTGAATGATCATAATCACTGATGACATAATAAAATGACACTCATATACTCCTTTAAAGAAGGTAAATTAGGAAGACTTTATTAAAAAACAGTGACAATATAGAATATCTTTATTCTTCATGAGACTTATTATTTGATGATGCTTATATTCATTTGCTAGTTTATTAGCCTAATCCTGCTGGAATGTAAACTCCATGAGAGTAAGGACATTGTTGCGGTCACTGCTGTATCCCATGCCTAAAGTAAGATCTGGCACACATTAGCTGTTTAAGAAATATTTGTTGCATGAATAAATGACATAGCAAATAAGTATTTTTTTACCCAAAATTTTTACTGATGTGGAAAAAACTCAAAACATAATGTTAAGTAAAATTAGCAGGAATTATCCCAATTATGTTCAAACATGAGTATACATCAAAAAAATACCAATAGAATTAAACAAAAACAATTTTTTTTTTCTTAGACAGGGTCTCACTCTGTCACCCAGGATGAAGTCCAGTGGCACAGTTGTAGCTCACTATAACTTCTAGGCCCAAACAATTCTCCTGCCTCAGCCTCCCGAGTAGCTGGGACTACAGGCACATACCACCACTTCTGCCCTTCCTTTCCTGTCCTTCCCGTTCTTCCTTCCATCTGTCTGTCCTTTCTCTCTCTTTTCTTTCTTCTCTCCTCCTCCTCCTTCTTCTTCCCCTCCCTTCCCCTCTCTCTGTCTCTCTCTCTCTTTCTTTGAGACAAGGTCTCACCATGTTGCCCAGCTCCTGGGCTCAAGCAATCCTTCAACCTTGACCATCCAAATTGCTGGGATTACAATCGAGCCACTTCACCTGCCTCAAAAACAAAATTTTAAAGTAGATCCCTCTAGGTTGTGGAATGGTAGGTGATGTTTATTTTAAAAATTGCAATGTACTTTCTAAGTTTTTGAAAATGAACTTAATTACTTTCTAAATATTTAAGCAAAAATTTTTATGACTGTTAGTGAGGTACATAGACCAAGAAAAAAAAAAAAAAAAAAAAAAACTGTTTCCACTGAAGAGTCCAGTTCTTTTATTACTCCCTTTAAATCCCATTCCTTAAAATTCCTCTCGAGGGGAAAAATCATCCTTATCACAAGCAGCAGTGAAGCCAGTGCCAGGGAGCCCATATTCCTGTGAATCCTACACACCATCAGCCTGACACATGATTCTAAAGGCATACCTAATTCTTGAACTCCTCTCCATTTGGCCCTAAATCATTTCTTCATTCAAGAGGCCTTTAACACCTACATGGTAGGCTCTGTGCTGGGAGTGAGGGCAGAGAAGAAAGGGTCTCATTCGTTCTCAAGTGCTCACAACTGTCAAACCCACAAGGATAATACAATTATACAATTATGCTTGCAGTACAGTGGGATAAAGGTCGAGGAGTCAGCGCCAGGCTCTGTGAGCATCTGCAAGAATGAACCCAATCTGGTCTTGGGCTGAGGGGGTGGTGCAGTCACGGAAGTTTTCCCTGAGCCTTGAAGAATGAGGAGGAGTCACCAAAGAAACCAAGAAGCTTTTTGTGTGCTATTGTCTGAATGCTGTGATCCTCCAAAATGCTGATGTGGAAGTCCTATTCCCAATGAGATGGTAGTAGGTGACAGAGTCTTCGGGAGATAACTGGGTCATGAGAGTGACCATGAAAGGGATTAGTGTCCTTAAAGAATAGACAGTACAGAGATGGTCTCTCTCTGCATTGTGAGGACACAGAAGAAGACAGTTATCTGCAAACTGAGGAAGAGGGCTATCACCAAGCACTCAACCATGCTGGCATCCTGACTTTGGACTTCCAGCCTCCCGAACTGTGAGAATTAAATGTCCGTTGTTTAAGCCAATCAGTCTTTGGTATTTTTGTTACAGCAGCCCAAACTGAGAGTGTGCAAAGGCATAAAAGACAGCAAAGTGCGTTGAGAGAAACACACATAGGTAATGAGGGGAGAAGAGATTTTCTCACCCATCATTAGGTTTTATGGCTGAGACTGCTGTAACAAGAGAGAGATTAACAAGAGAAAAGCATACCAATGTATTTAATGTAAGTTTTAGGGACACAGGAACCTTCATAAGAAAATTAATACCCAGAAACAGGTAAATTCATGTATTTTTATGCTAGGATTGATGAAGTGTGGACAGCCATGGAAAAGTATGACTGGAAAATGGGGGTATGATCTAATGGTAATAAGGTGGAGAGAACTGAGCAAGGCCTGTTTGTTCAGATTCTTCTCTGTGTGCCGGTGTCCTCAAAGATGAGGGCATTCCTTTCCTCCATCCTGTACTTATAGGATGAGCACCTCTCACTGGAGGATCTTATACAGAGGAAGGTCAAAGAATTATTTTATGGCCTGCTTCAGAGAAGAAGAGAAGCCACAGAACTTACCCATGAGGGATTCATCCTCTAGTGAGAAAAACATTTCCACCTGGATGCTCCACAGGTGTGTCAAATTCAGTATCCCCTAAACCGCACTGCTTTCTTCCACAAACCCACCACCCACTTCCCACTTTGTGGGAAGCCACGAAGTGACCTTCCTGCTTTAGTTGTTCCACTAATGCAAACGTGTCATATTTTGGGGCAGTGTGTCCTGAACCCCATCAACAGCAGAATGAAAATTGGAATGTCTAGAACAGGGGTTTTCAACCTTTAGTGTAGAACTTGTTAAAAACACAGAATCATGGGACTGCCCCCTTCCCCAAGAGTCTCATTTGTTCTGGAATTCAGCTGTCATCTTCACTTTTAATAACATGTTGGCTGTAATGGAGGTCACTGCTACACCAGACTTTGAAAAACAGCAGTTTAGAGATAAAGGATTGAGGACCAGCGTGGATTAGAAAAGACCTTCAACCCACACTAAGGACTTAGGCTATTATTTGGAAGACAATGAAAAATCTTTGATGGGTTTTAAGCAGGTGGGTGATATAATCATATCTGAACTGTTAAAAGGCCGCTTTATAGCAGAATGAAAAATGAAGTGGAAGTAGATAAAAATTAAAGCTAAGGAGAACCATTAGGAAGTAATTGCCATCGCAATCTCTAGGCACCTAAAAGAACAAACCAAGATAAAGGATGGATCTGGAAATTTTCAGAAAATAGAAATTGGCAGCACTTGGTGGTCCACTGACTGTAGGAAGTGAGAGAGGAGGAACCAAGCCGGGTTTTTGTGGTTGGGTGACTGATTGAATAGCGACTTCAATCATTTAGATTTGGGTGGTGGGTTTGTGGAGGAAAGTAGTGCGGTTTAGGGGATACGGAATTTGACACGCCTGTGGAGCATCCAGGTGGAACTGTTTTTCTCACTAGCGGGTGAATCCCTCATGGGTAAGTTCTGTCTATCCATCTGCAGCACCAGAACCTAGCAAAATGCCAGAATGAATGAACCAATCAATCCGTCAACGGATCGGATACTATTGGCCCCATTTTGCAAGGGACTATGCTGAAGCCCACGGGACAGAGTCAGTGAGGGGCCACAAGTTAGCGACAGCTCTGGAACTCGAACCCAGGACAGCTGAGTCTCGCAGTGACCGCGGGATCTGCGCGGGGCCCTCCCCCGCCGCGCCGGCCAGGCCCGCACCCCTACCCTCAAGCCGCGCCGCCGCCGGCACCCACAACCCCAGATGCTCGGGCCCCCGCGGCTCCCGGCCCAGCGCGGCTCCGGAGGCTCCGCCCAGCGCCCCGGGCCCCCGTCCCCACTCCCACCCCGCTCACACGCCCGACTCCAGCTCCCCGCTATCCGCTCCCCGCCTCGGCGCCGCTGCACTCACCACGGCTGGTCCCGCTCGCAGCTCTGCCTTTCCTGTGTGCTCCCTCCAGATTCCCCGGCTCGTTCAAGGGAAACCGCTACCGCCGCCCTCGAGTTCCGCCGCGGGGCTGAGTGCGCGCGCCAGCTGGGCCGGGGGGCGGGAACCGGCTCGCCAGCCCAGGGACGGTGGGGGTGGCTGGGCCCGCCGCCCTGTGGCTGCCTTTCCCCGCGATCCCTCGTTTATTGGCTCACGCATCCTTTCATCCATCCATCCTTTGTGTAGTAATATTTGATGGGAAGCCTGCCAAGGTAACACTGTTTCAGCACCTGGAACTAAATCGGAAAATAAATTAGCTAAATGAACAAGGCCATGGAAGATGGTGCTCCGTGCCACGAAGAGAATGAAACCGGGTGATGGAAGGCAGGGCGGGCGGGGGAAGAACTGCGTGGAATTAGGCGGCCTGGGCTAGGCCTTCTGAGTAAGCGGCCATTGGTCTGAGACCTGAATGTCAAGAAGGAGCACCTGAACCAAAGATCCAAGCGCGAGAGAGCCTGGAGAGGGAAGGGCCTGTGCAAAAGCTCAGAAGCGAGGCAGAGAGAGCTGAGAAAGGCCAAGCGAGGAAGCTGGAGAGGTGGAGACAGGCCGCGGCGGCCAGGAGTTTGGACATGACATTATACAGAGCCAGAAGGCCTTGAGGGGGTACAGTCCGGGGCTGCTGGGGCCGGTTTCCATTTCACACATCTCTCTGGCCACAGTGCCTGAATGGATTCTAGAGAGCAAGACAGAGAAGCCAGGCTAATCCCAATCTCCAGTTTACACTCAGTACTTGCTCCCCAAATTGGTGTGGGGACCAAGCCAGGTCCTTCTTCCTTCCAGCATTCGGCCAGGCGAGGTCTCACTCTGTCACTCAGGCTAGAGTACCGTGGCGTAATCTCAGCTCATTGCAACCTCCGCTTCCCAGGTTCAAGTGATTCTCGTGCCTCAACCTCCCAAGCAATTGGGATTACAGACGTGCGCCACTAGGCCCAGCTAAATTTTTTTGTATTTTTAGTAGAGACAGGGTTTCGCCATGTTGGCCAGGCTGGTCTCGAACTCCTGACCTCAAATGATCCACCCGCCTCAGCCTCCCAAAGTGCTGGGATTACAGGCGTGAACCATCACACCCGGAGAGTCAACCAACATTTGAGTGTGCGCTAGGTTCTGCAACAGGCACTGGGGGTGTGCTCAGGTACAGTGCCCTTCATGGTTCCTGCCCCATGGAGCTTGCTATCTAGTCTGTGCATTTTCTACGTGGAGACATGCATCCCACCTATGTCTCCCTAGGTGAATGCTTAAAAAAAAAAATGCGAACATTCAGTGAGGTTATAGTGGAGAAAACATATTCCTTACACCAGGTGCACCAATAGTCCTCATTGGGCCACACTATTTAGTAGCAGGAACTTTCTAGCCCTCTCTCCTGTGTTTCCACCTGTAAACTACGGGACAGAGAACATTATCATTTTATGTGTGTAGGGCCATTTGTGAAGTCCCACACTTAGCCCCAGTACAAACCTCCAGTGTCCCGTTCCTCCTCTCTGCCCATCCTAATCACATCCTTCCCGCAGAGCTCACTTTCATGCAGCCTTTCGTGATAGCCATGATCGTGTTGACCTGCCCCTTTCTTGAATGATGGTCATGTTTTTCGTCTGCATCACTTATTTCTGCTATGCATCATGTATTTTTATCAGAAGAATGGAAAGATAGGAGATAAAGGGAATTTGAATACAACCTGCAGGTAGATGTGTAGGCTAGAGTTTTGGAGACCTATACCAATCCTACTGTCTTCCAAATCCCATTTTACTAGGATGCATACAGACTCCAGAATAATCTGGCTCAAGTTCTAGCCATTCCTGAATGGGTTCCTGCAACCCAAAAGAAATCTGACACTCTGACTTAGGCATCCCCAAGAACTTCCGTTAGGCTGGGTGCGGTGGCTTAAGCCTGTAATCCCAGCACTTTGGGAGGCCGAGGCAGGTAGATCATCTGAGGTCAGGAGTTCAAGACCAGCCTGGCCAACATCGTGAAACCCTATCTTTACTAATAATACAAAAATTATCCAGGCATGGTGGCAACTGCCCGTAATCCCAGCTACTTGGGAAGCTGAGACAGGAGAATTGCTTGACCCTGCAAGGCAGAGGTTGCACTGAGCAAAGACTGTGCCATTGCACTCCAGCCTGAGCAAGAAAAGCAAAACTCTGTCTCAAAAAAAAAAAAAAAAAAAAAAAAAGAAGAAGAAGAACAAATAATCAAGGACTGACATGAGTTCCATCTCATAGTCAGTCCTGGAGAGTTCCTCTGCCAATCCATGTTGAGGATCTACGATGCCAGAGAAGACTGAGCTCTGACACCCTGGTCCTTAGATGCCTATAACAGCACCTCAGGCAAAGTCCCTGGGAGTCAATGGCACATTCATGCCACAGAGAAGACCAAAGACAGATGCAAATGTGCACAGCCAGAGAGAAGGGCTTGGCTGATGTACTTCCTTTTCCATGTTCTTTGTTCACTATTGCTAACAGCTGAGTGAGGTTCCCAAGGAGGAGAAAAGTCATCCCTAGCAGCTATTCGGAATTTGCCTTGGTCTTCAGCTCTGCCTGGGATCTTCAGAAAAGAACATTCTGCACTGTCAAAGACAGGGACTTGTGTCTCTTTTCACATAAACACATTGCCACATATAATACTATACTTTTTGCATATTGAAATAAGCAACACATTGAAGTATGGGCCCTGGTTGCTTATACAATAAATGTATGTTCCCTTGAGAGCACTGAAGAAATGTACTGACTGACATCCAGTAACTCTAAGAAATGAAAGAGTCTTACTAAATCTCAAGATCTCTAGCATTTTCCAAATACAGTGGCAGACCATCCCAGTAGCTTCTCATTTGTCCAGAGCTAATCCTGAGGTAACATAACATTCTTTTGGCCAGAATTTGTTTTGTTTGTTTTTATTTATTTGGTTTTTTTTTTTTTTGAGACAGAGTCTCACTCTGTCACCCAGGCTGGAGTGCAGTGGTGCAATCTCAGCTCACTTCAACCTCTGCCTCCCAGCTTCAAGCAATTCTCCTGCCTCAGCCTCCCAAGTAGCTGGGATTGCAGGTGTGGGCCACCACACCCAGATAATTTTTGTATTTTTAGTATAGTCAGAGTTTCACCATGTTGACCAGGCTGGTGTCGAACTCCTGGCCTCAGGTGATCTGCCTGTCTCAGCCTCCCAGAGTGCTGGGATTACAGTCTTAAGCCACCATGCCTGACCTTGGCTCAGAATCTGTTATTAAGGATGTGAGAGGGAAATGACTTTGGCCTAGAAATATGGTAAGAAGAAACTAAGACAGGAGTGCCATGGTCATTCAACAAGAAAGAGTTTTTCACTCTCCAATCAGATTGCCTCCTACTGTGGAAGACTGTTCAAGAACATGAGACAAGAGAGAAAGAATCGAGGTTTAAAGTAGTCCCACATTTTAATTTTTTGCTCATTGACAAGACACATAGAGATATGTAATTTTTTATATGTGTATAAAAAAATTCTCATACTTGCGACCTCCCTCTCAGTTCCTACATCAACTACATACAGCTAGAACAGCAATGACGGCATGCTGAATTGCTGTCAACTGATTACCTAGAAAGCGGGGACTGTGTGGCTCTCACTTCTCAGTTACCCCTCCCTGCCTTTGCCACTTCCCTGAAGCCCCTGAAGTTGGTCAGTTTCACTCAACCTGGTGGTAAAAGAAAATCCATTGCAGGGGTAGAATTTGGAGTGGTTGGTGAACCCACCACTCTAGAGTCTGAAGCTTACAGGTGCAAAACCGAACGGAAGGAAGGAAGACTGGTGGTATAAATAAACCAAAGGTAAATGGAGCCTCCTTCACCATTAATTCTTAGCTTCATTCGTAACTATTATGTTGTATTATTAAAGTGTATTGTGCATTTTATCTCTACCCAACATTCATTGCCCCCATTCTTCCTTCCTAATAGGAGCTAAATTCTGTTCAGACATGGATTGTTCACCTTTCCAGCCTGTTTGCCTGTAACTACAAAGCAGGTGACTAGATAACCCCATTCCCCATTGCCAGGGGTTGGTTTACACTCACTTTAGGGAATCACAGTCATTCCTCTTCCAACTCCAGTGACTAGATTAGGAATAGATCATGTTGCTCGATTTAGAACAGTCTTAAAAGGAAGTCTGCTGAGAGATCGCTAGGAACGGTTTCCTTCTTCTTAAAAGGGAAATTCCCATTCAAGAAAGAAATGGCAATCAACATTTAAAACATTAGGCTAGGTGAGCTGGGCACGGTGGTTCACATCTGTAATCCCAGCACTTTGGGAAACCGAGGCAGGTAGATCACCTGAGGTCAGGAGTTCAAGGCCAGCTGGCCAACATGGTGAAACCTCATCTCTACTAAAAATAGGAAAATTAGCCAGGTGTGATGATACCTGCTTGTTATCACAGTCACCTGGGAGGCTGAGGCAGGAGAATCTCTGCAACCAAGGAGGCAGAGGCTGCAATGAGCCAATGTCACGCCACTGCACTCCAGCCTGGGTGATAGAGTGAGACTCCATCTTAAAAAAAGAAAAAGAAAAGGCCATTATGGTAGGCGAAATAGGCCAGTCACAAAAGACCACATAGTATATGACTCCACTTACATGAAACCACCAGACATGGAAGATGCGTGAAAATGGAACATGGATCAGAGGCTGCCTAGAACAACAGCTGCAGGGAGATTGGGGCGAAGTGGGAAATGACTCCTGATGGGTATGGGTTTGTTTTTAGGGTAATGCAAATGTTCTAAAAATTGATTTTGGTGGTGGTAGGACAATTGTATGAATACACTACTAAAAACCAGTGAAACATAAATTTTAAGTGGAAAAATTGTATGGCATGTGAATTATATCTCAATAAAGCTATTTTTTTAAAAAAGAGAGATGGTCACACTTTTCTCCTGTAGGATCATATGTGTGTACCTAATGCCTGAAACTGCTGCAGTCACTCTTCATCCATGAAGGGAGCCAGCCCTGGGGCAAAGCCAACTCATAGAGACTGTCACAGGGAAAAGATAAAGGGCCCAGGTCCTCAATGACATCACGGAACCAAATGGTTGTACTATGTCTGGAGTTTGCCCAAACTCTGGGACATCCTATTATGTGAAATAATAAATTCCCTTATTGTTTAGGCTAGAGTCAGGGTTTTCTGTTCTCTGGAGCCATGAGCACCAACTTGATAAACTGCAAGCCATAGGCTATATTGGTAGATAGGAAAAACAATGAGGACAGTGTTTTTTTAATAAAAAAAAAAAAAGATGGCAAGGTGTTTTGTTTTGTTTTGTTTTTGAGATGGATTTTCACTCTATTGCCCAGGCTGGAGTGCAGTGGCATGATCTCGGCTCACTGCAACCTCCGTGTCCCAGGTTGAAGTCCTTCCCCTGCCTCAGCCTCCTGAGTAGCTGGGACTACAGGTGCGTGCCAACATGCCCAGCTAATTTTTGTATTTTTAGTAGAGACAGGGTTTTACCATATTGGCTGGTTTCAAACTCCTGACCTCATGATTCACCCGCCTCAACCTCCCAAAGTGTTGGGATTACAGGCGTGAGGCACCGCACCTGGCCAATGGCAAGGTCTTAAGGGTGAAAAATCAATGACAGAAGAAAGCAAGATGACATCAACGGGATGCTTAACCTTTTGTTTTTCCTAAAATCATCCTCCAGTCATTTCCCTGGACCTTGGACCTGTGCTATGCTCTTTTTCTATAGATTCACTAACACTAAAATAGAGTTAAAAGGTCGAAAAAAAATGATATAGTGTTCTTATCACCATTAGTAACCTTATATGTAGCATCTCCAGTGAAGTGTGCTTCTTGTGGGAATAGATGCTCCCAGAGTCAGTACTTTGATTGTGGAAAATTAAGTACAAATTCTTTTAACACTTACCTTGGTTTATTTGCTCATTTTTTTGGTATACAGATACTTCTTTAGACTAAGTTGTTTCCCCTAAGGGAAAAAAATATGAAATGGTGTCTTGTGGTATTTATGCTTAAAATCCTTTCCTTATTATGACCTTTAATATCCACTGAATCTACTGCTACCAGATTGGAAACATGTAAATGAGGCCTTTCAAGAAACCAACAGGTTCCTAGGAGACAGAATATTTTTCACATTATTGCATGAGATTTTATAAGAACCCTCTGTGCTGCCATTGTCACCCGTGATCTATACAGGCCCTGCCTTTTCCTGATGTGACTCCTCTTGTTAATGTGTCTGCTTGTCATCTTTTGCAACTTATTCCTCCTGCCTCCAGCTAGGCCCTGGTCGGCACTTCCCAGCTGCCTGTTTAATACGACAGTGAGTAGGAACAAAGGTAGGTAGGGCCCACATTGATTGCAACAAGCCTGGTCTCCAATATTGTTTTGTAAATTTGAGTCTCCAGGAGTAACCCAAATTCTATGTACCCTGGAATAAGAAAAGGGAAATTCTACCTGGAATGATTTTTTTTTTTTTTTTTTTTTTTTACTTTGGTAAGTTATTTTTTTCATTTCTGGGAGCATTGAGTCCAGCAGTTTTTTTTGTTTGTTTGTTTTTTGGGGAGGGAACCAAATTTCAAACAAAATAGTAATCATGGTAGTGTCATCCTAATAAATTACCATATAATAAAAACTTTGAATTTTCTTATTCTTTTAACTATGAATCGCTCTAAGTATAGGGCACATTCAGGAAAAGGCAGGGCTCATGGAGATAGCTCTAAGTATAGGAGAACAGGTCCTCACCATCATTATAAGACTTTTTTTTGGCATTTTGGGTCTGGCAAGGTAGCAGACCTAAAAAGTCTCCCTATTCCAATACCTAGAAATTCTGGGTAAAACATAACAAGAGGATTCATAGAGCATAACTGAACTTGCCATAAAGAAAGCTTCATCCCCTGGGGCAAAAAATAAGCAGGACCTGAAAGCTAAAATGGAAATACATGAGCTGATGATATGATTGCCTGACTTGAAAGTTCCAGCTCAGCAATCTAGGAGCTATGTCTTGGCACCTGCAGAGACAGAAGACATGAGAACGTGGGTCCTCTCAAGTCAGAGAGCTGGAAGTAAAACCTCTGACTACATCACTGGGGCAGGGACGGGGAATCTACTCACCAAGGTAGAAAGAGGACAAGGAAGCTGTGTGTCCCGGCCCGAGCTCTAGGTGGAAAAAGACTTTCCTAATAAGTAATAACACCAAATCTGTGCCTAGATTGGGTTTCCCGATTTGAATACATGTTATCTCACTGGTACAGATGTCTCAAAACTGGGAAAGTTAATATAAAAATTGGTCCCAGACTGATAACAGCTTTGAGTGTCTGACAGAAGAAAACATAAAGGTCTCTGGGGGAATGCTCCCACACCAGGTCAAAAAGGATTTTCACATTTTTTAAAAGACTTTCTAAAGATGTCACAATTTTTAAAAATCACAAAATACATGAAAAAAAAAGAAAAGCTTTACTTTGAGTGACTGAGGCAAAAAAAACAAAAAAACCCATAGGAGAACTAGAAGCCCACAAACTTAAAATAATTGAATTATAGTTTGCAATAAAGTAGTTCAAAATTATCAAAATCATTACTAAAGATACACAAATTGAAACCTTAAGAAGAATACAAGGCACAAAGGCAAACAAAATAGCAAAATTTTAAAAGAACTCAGTATAATCCTCAGAAATTTAAAAAATACATAGTTGTTAAAATGAAAAATTCAGTGACAAGTTAAACAGGAGATTAAGCGCAGCTGTTGAGAAAATTATTGAACTAGAAGGCAGAAGTCAGGATATTCACCAAACACAGCAATAAGAGAAAAAAGAGAGGCAAAATATAGGTAAGAGTTAAGATGCTGGAAGACAGAATGAGATCCAACAGATGTCTAATAGGAGCTCCAGAATGAGAGAGTAGAGATGGGAAGAGGCAGTATTCAAAATATAACAGCAGGCTGGGTGCGGTGGCACATGCCTGTAATCCCAGCACTTTGGGAAGCTGAGGCAGGCAGGTCACTTGAGGTCGGGAATTTGAGACCAGCCTGGCCAAACATGGTGAAACCCCATTGTTACTAAAAAAAAAAAAAAAAAAAAAAAAAATACAAAAATTAGCTGGGCACGGTGGCAGGTGCTTGTGATCCCACATACTCATGAGGCTGAGGCAGGAGAATCCCTTGAACCTGGGAGGTGGAGGTTGCAATGAGCTGAGATCAGGCCTCTGTACTCCATCCTGGATGACAGAGCAAGACTCTGTCTCAAACAAAAACAAACAAACAAAAACAGCAGACACAACAGACTGAAACTGCAGAACATTAAAGACAAATTTTACAGGGAAGCAATGGGAATTAAATGAAAACACAGAAATGCATGCGACCTTACAAAAGGGAAACACGAGTGGATGTTGCAGACCTTGGTTCTGCCACTTGCCGCTGGGCTGTGGCTGTGATTCCGACTTGCCCCTCTCTAATTCATTTCATGCCTCCTCACTTCAGGCCAGCCCTCAGCTGGCCAGGCTTTTTGTTTTTTGTTTGTTTTTTGTTTTAGTAGAGATGAGGTTTCACCATGTTGGCGATCAGTCTTGAAATCCTGGCCTCAAGTGATTCACCTCCTTGGCCTCCCTCAAGTTATTCCCCCAGCTCAGCCTCCCAAAGTGTTGGGATTACAGGCATGAGCCACTGCACCTAGCCTCGAGCTAGGCTTTTTGGTTTGGTTTGGTTTTGCAGGGGGTAGTGGGGATCTGATCTTCATTCCTGGGGAATTGAGTTCTGGGTCCTGCCTGGTTGGAAATGCAGTCATCTTTCATTAACACTTGCACTGGACATGGCAATAAAAAGAGGTGCCCAGAGTGTCCCTCTGGGTTTCATGCATTCACCTCCCTGCCCTCATTATACAGCAGAACTTTATTTCCCCCTTCAAAATTGTGGCAAAGTATTTCTGCTGTGAAAAAATCTTTTGCTTAGGGCCTCTGGTGACTTGCTTCCCTTCCCACTTTAGCAGGCTTAACTGTAAGCTGAGTAGGTAGGACTGAGCCAGCTTAACAAAGAATGCAAAATCTCTGGCTTGGTGTGCAGACTCCCCTAGCTAAGCTCCAGATCCCACTCATTTCCTTGCTGTGGATGCTCCCAGCATCTCATAGTAGTGGAACCAGGTGTTTCCGTCTGTCTCCCAACCTCCCTAGAAATATAAAAAGCAAAAGGGACAAGATTCCATTCCTGGAGGACTTTCCACAGCATGACCAGCTGCGTCCAATCCAAGAACATCTCAAAATGAAACAATAAGAATTTAAAGGATCATGCCATATGCACTCTCTTCCTCCTCCTCCCCACTTTGCTGCCTTTACTGTACGTTTTTCTCAATAAACCTTCCTTTACATTTCAATAGTATTTGTATGATACAAGGTGTGTATGTGTCTGGATGTGTGTGTGCAGATGTGTGCATGCTCACCCATGCCCCTTGCACATTGCTAGCTGTCTCAGCCTGGGTTCCTCAGTAAGTGGAGTTTGTGGGTTAGGGCTCCTGTGTTGTTACTTTATTAAGACATCTAATTCCAAATGGGATGATGAGAAGCAAGGAGAGTACAAAGACAGGCCAGCCAAAACGAAGATGTGGTACTGAGCTGACCACTGTTAAGTGTGACCAATTTCTTCATTGAAAGGGACAATCCTCCAAAAATCCATGTAAACAGAGTCTCAAGAACCATCCCATAGCGGAGAGGCAGGTGGGAGGATTTATCCACCAGCTCTTGCCTCCCGCTGGTCAAAGATTTGCCAGTGTGTTAACAACCTACGCATCCAGGAAGCACAGGTGTGGGTGCTGAGTGGGGCTTCACAACTGTGCCAACAAGGATGACCAGGGAGAGGAGGCAGGAAGCTTGGGTACCATCTGACAGTGCTGCTTTAAAGTCAGCCAGAGCACATGCAAAGCTGGTCACCACAGTGACCGCTAGACAAGAGATAAGTGGGACCATTAGTCACGAATGAATGCATGTATTGGACACACTGACTAAAAACCCTGTTGTGTGCTTGTGATGACTATCTGCTAGTCTAAGCTTCAAATTCTGCAGGACTATTCATCTCTTGCTGCTAGAATTCCTTTATTGGGTATTAAGTTTTCTATACAACAGGGACATGGAACAAAAATTGTGGACCGAGGTCATTGAGTATTTGTGAGATGTTCCATCTTCAATTCTACTGCTTAGTTCCCTGACTCATATACTCTGGCTAAAGGAAGAGCTGCATCATATATTGAGCTGGTTCAAAGAATATTCTTAATCTTACAGGCAGCACTTTATATTGAAAGCATTTATTTAACTGGAGGCATGAGTGAAGTATAATAGGTCATTCTAATATTCTGTAAGGCCAGCTGCTTCTGGGTGTTGGGCATCACACAATAAGACCAGTGGTTCTCATCTGCTATAACCCATTATTTAACATGGGGTCTTTGGTTAGAAGCAACGTTGTGCAAGAAACTACAATCATTTATAAGACCTCCAGTAAGTCCCCAGACGGTGACTCTGGCAAAGCATGACCAAAACCATGTCATGAATGTGAATCCTTCATGGGGTGTTTCTGTATGCTGGTCTGCCCATAGACACCGGAAGCATGATTAAATCTAAAGGACAAAATCAGATCATACCGGATCAGCAGAGGCGCTCTCTCAGGCTCTGAGCTCACTGAAACCTGGTAGGTTTTCATTCACCTCTCAAGTGGGTGCTGGAGTACACACAAATCTTATATTTGTTGCCTCAAGAACATATGCCTTCTAGAAGGTGCAGTGCACAGCACCCTTCCTTTATTATGATGCATTGATGTAGTGGATTAGCCAACGTGAGGTCTTTTGGTTTGGTCTGGTAGTAAAAGTCCTTGTCCTCAGGAATATATCACTGCTTATTCCTTCACAATTTTTTGTTTTGTTTTTGTTGTTATTTTGGAGATGGAGTCTCATTCTGTCACCCAGGCTGGAGTGCAGTGGCACTGGCATGATCTTGGCTCACTGCAACCTCTGCCTTCCAGGTTCAATTGATTCTCCTGCTTCAGCCTCCCCAGTAGCTAGGATTACAGGGGAAGACCACTACGTCCAGCAAATTTTTGTATTTTTTTTAGTAGAGACAGGGTTTCCCCATGTTGGCCAGCCTGGTCTTGAACTCTTGACCTCAAGTGATCTGCCCTCCTTGGTCTCCCAAAGTGCTGGGATTATAGGAGTTAGTCACTGTGCCCAGCCTATTCCTTCACTGTTAAATGGTTAGCCATTAAGATTTTAACTTAAAAATTTTAAATAATTGATGTCATTTATTATAACCTTAGGGTTAGCTTTTAAAACTAGAATTAATGAATCAGAGGAAATATATTTGAGGTTCCAGATGCATTTTTCCAAATTTTTAAATTAAAAGCTTATAACCAATTATGTTCCCATTATCTTCATAGAAATAGTGCCTCTCATAGCACCCTTGCCATCAATAAGTATTTTTCCCCAATGACTAATTATTTAATTGCTACTATTTCATTTTCAGTTTAAATTTGATTGTGAGTAAAACTATTTTTTATCTATATAGCCATTTTTATTTTCTCTTCCACAAAAATCTGCATGTCTTTTGCTTGTATTTTTATTCTATTTTCCCAAATTGTTTTTTATGTTTATTTTTATTTTTAAAATTCTATAAATTTACCTAAATGACCAAAGGATCAATCATTTTAGAAAGATGATCTACTAACTGGATTCTATTGATGTTTTAATAATTTTCTTGTCAGTTTGATACATGCTCTTTATGTAGTAAGGATGGTAATCCTTTGACTTATTTGTTGCAAATATTTGGTACTTAGTTTACAATATGTTTTGAAATTAAAATAGAGGAAAAAAATCTCTTGAATTTTATGTAGGTAAATCTGTCACACTCTTGGAGAGTCCTCCATAGTGATTGAAAATTATATGTCCTTGGAGTTTTCTATGGTTTCATGTTTTATATTAATCTCTTAAAATTCACATATAATTATTGTTCTGTATCAAACTGTACCCAAATCTGAAGCCATGTCATTCTCTTATCACCTAACTCCTCATCTTCCTCCTCTCAGCAGAAAGGTGGCTTTACCTGTGAGACCTTCCCTGAGCCATCTGTCTAAATTAGGTTCCTTCTGTTGCACTCTTTAATGGATTCCTTATCCTGTATGGCATTCATAATAATCTGCAATTACACATTTAGTTCTTTAATTGTTTAATGCCCCCCATATACTGTATTCTAAATTCTATGAGAACAGAGATAGTATTATCCTTTCCTACGGAATATTCCTATCTTCATTTATACAGTGTCTGGCATAAAATAAATAAGGGTTGAATGATTGAATGAGCCATGAACTTCCTCTGCTTTCTACTATCCCACATACAAAATTACATTTGTCTTTGTTCAAGCTTAATAATACAACCACTTTCCTCCACTGCAGACTCAGAGAGCTTATGTTCACTCCTCCCATCCACAGCTCATCCATGCACCTGTGCTCAGGATTGCACCCCTGTCTTCCCGTCCCCGAGAAATCGGCCTCATCAGTCCTTTCCTCCCTCTGGTATATTCTCCCTCCATCTCCACTGTCTTTTCCTCTCAGCATATAAACCTACTCAAAATCTTCCCACTCTAACACAGAAATACGTCAAAATCTACCCTTTCTTCTCCTTGCATTCCCATTACAATTTTTAAAATAAATCTTATTGGCATAACACTTACATGCAATGAATGTACCAATTTTTAGTGTCCAGGTTGATGACTTTTGAGAAATGCATATATTCCTCTACTGAACACAATGAAGATACAGAACATTTCCATTGTCACCCAAGTTTTCTCTTACCTTTTTCCAGTCAATCCCATCATTCCCTCAATCCACCCCAGCACCAGCCTATCACTAATCTACTTTATGCACTGTATGTCAATTTGTATCTTTTAGAGTTTTACATAAATGGAATTGTACAGTATGGAGCCTTTTGTTTCTGGCTTTTCTCTCAACACAGTTTTTTTCTTCTTTTAAAGATTTATCCATTGCATGCATCAGTAATTTGCTCTTACTGATGAATAGTAGCTCACTGCATGGGTTTACTGCAATTTTTCTTCATTTATTCACCTGTTTACAGACATTTAGGTTGTTTCAGGCTTTTTACCATTATGAAGAAAGGTGCATTCAACATTTGTAAACAAGTCTTTGTGTGATATATGTTTATGCTTTTATTTATTTTGGGTAAATACATAGGAAAGTGATGGCTGGGTTTTATGGTAAGTGTGTTTAATGTCTTAAAAACTGTCAAACTAGTTTCCAAACTGATTGTACCACTTTACATTCCTAGAAGCAGCATATGTGAGTTCTAATGGCTCCACATCCTCACCTCCACTTGGTATATTAGTTTTAAAATTGAAAACATCCTAATATATCTAATCATCTATAGAAGACATTGATAAAGCATCTGTTGAAATGTTTTGTTCATTAAAAAAAATCATGTGATCTTCAACTCAATGAAATAAAGCAAGAAGGCAAGATTAGAGAAAAAGGAGTGAAAAGAAATGAACAAAGCTTCCAAGAAATATGGGACTATGTGAAAAGATCAAATCTACGTTTGATTGGTGTGCCTGAAAGTAATGGGGAGAATGGAACCAAGTTGGAAAACACTCTTCAGGATATTATCCAGGAGAACTTCCCCAACCTAGCAAGGCAGGCCAACATTCAAATTCAGGAAATACAAAGAACACCACAAAGATATTTCTCGAGAAGAGCAAGCCCAAGACATATAATCATCAGATTCATCAAGGTTGAAATGAAGGAAAAAATGTTAAGGGCCACCAGAGAGATAGGTTGGGTTACCCACAGAAGGAAGCCCATCAGACTAACGTGGACCTCTCGGCAGAAACCCTACAAACCAGAAGAGAGTGGGGGCCAATATTCAACATGCTTAAAGAAAAGAATTTTCTATCCAGAATTTCATATCCAGCCAAACTAAGCTTCATAAGTGAAGGAGAAATAAAATCCTTTACAGATAAGCAAATGCTGAGAGATTTTGTCACCACCAGGCCTGCCTTACAAGAGCTCTTGAAGGAAGCACTAAATATGGAAAGGAACAACCAGTATTAGCCACTGTGAAAACATACCAAATTGTAAAGACCATCGACACTATGAAGAAACTGCATCAACTAATGGGCAAAATATCCAGTTAACATCATAATGACAAGATCAAAATCACATATAACAATGTTAACCTTAAATGTAAACAGGCTAACTGCCCCATTTAAAAGACACAGACTGGCAAATTGGATAAACAGTCAAGACCCATCAGTGTGCTGTATTCAGGAGACCCATCTCACATGCAAAGACACATATAGGCTCAAAATAAAGGGATGGAGAAAAATTTACCAAGAAAATGGAAAGCCAAAAAAAAAAAAAAAAGAAAGAAAGAAAAGAAAAAGCAGGGGTGGCAATCCTAGTATCTGATAAAACAGACTTTAAACCAACAAAGATCAAAAGAGACAAGGGCATTACATAATGGTAAAGGGATCAATGCAACAAGAGCTAACTATCCTAAATATACATGCACCCAATACAGGAGCACCCAGATTCATGAAACAAGTTCCTAGATACCTACAAAGAGACTTAGACTCCCACACAAAATAGTGGGAGACTTTAACACCCACTGTCAGTATTAGACAGATCGACAAGACAGAAAATTACCAAGTATATCCAGGACTTGAATTCAGCTCTGGACCAACCAGAACTAAGAGACATCTACAAAACTCTCCATCCCAAATCAACAAAATATATGCTTTTCTCAGCATCACATCACACTTATTCTAAATTTGACCACATAATTAGAAGTAAAACACTCCTTAGCAAATGCAAAAGAACAGAAATAACAGTCTCTCAGACCACAGTGCAATCAAATTAGAACTCAGGATTAAGAAATTTACTCAAAACCGCACAATTACATGGAAATTGAACAACTTGCTCCTGAATGACTACTGGATAATGAAATGAAGGCAGAAATAAAGATGTTCTTTGAAACCAATGAGAACAAAGACACAACGTACAAGAATCTTTGGGACACATTTAAAGCAGTGTGAAGAGGGAAATTTATGGCACTAAATTCCCACAAGAGAAATGAGGAAAGATCTAAAATTGACATCCTAACATCACAGTGAAAAGAACTAGAGAAGCAAGAGCAACCAAACTGAAAAGCTAGCAGAAACCAAGAAATAACTACAATCAGAGCAGAACTGAAGGATACAGAGACGTAAAAAACCCTTCAAAAAATCAATGAGGCTGGGAGCAGTGGCTCACACTTGTAATCCCAGCACTTTGGGAGGCCAAGGCAGGTGGATCATGAGGTCAGGAGTTCCAGACCATCCTGGCTAACACAGTGAATCTCCATCTCTACTAAAAATACAGAAAATTAGCCAGGTGAGATGGCGCCTGTAGTCCCAGCTACTTGGGAGGCTGAGGCCAGAGAATCACTTGAAACCAGGAGGCGGAGGTTGCAGTGAGCCAAGATCACACCACTGCACTCCAGCTTGGGTGACAGAGTGAGACTCTGTCTCAAAAAATAAAAATAAAAAAATCAATGAACCCAGGAGCTTGTTTTTTGAAAAGATCAACAAAATAGATAGATTGCTAGCCAGACTAATAAAGAAGAAAAGAGAGAAGAATAACATACATGTAATAAAAAATGATAAAGGGGATATCACCACCAATCCCACAGAAATACAAACTACAATCAGAGAATACTATAAACACCTCTATGCAAATAAACCAGAAAATCTAGAAGAAATGTATAAATTTCTGGACACATACACCCCCCAAGACTAAACCAGGAAGAAGTCGAATCCCTGAATAGACCAATAACAAGGTCTGAAATTGAGGCAGCAATTAATAGCCTATCAACCAAAAAAAGTCCAGGACCATACAGATTCAGAGCCGAATTCTACCAGAGGTACAAAAAGGAGCTGGTACCATTCCTTCTGAAACTATTCTAAATGATAAAAAAAAAAAAGAAGGAATCTTTCCTAACTCATTTTATGAGGCCAGTTATCATCCTAATACCAAAACCTGGCAGAGACAAAACAAAAAGGAAAATTTTAGGCCAATATCCCCGATGAACATTGATGCAAAAATCCTCAATAAAATACTGGCAAACCGAATCCAGCAGCACATCAGAAAACTTATTCACCACGATCAAGTCAGCTTCATCTCTGAGATGCAAGGCTGGTTCAACATACACAAATCAATAAACATAATCCATCACATAAACAGAACCAATGACAAAAACCACATGATTATCTCAATAGATGCAGAAAAGGCCTTCAACAAAATACAACAGCCTTTCATGCTAAAAACTCTCAATAAACTAGGTATCGATGGAACATGTCTCAAAATAATAACAGCTATTTATGACAAACTCACAGCCAATATCATACCAAATGGGCAAAAACTGGAAGCATTCCCTTTGAAAACTGGCACAAGACAAGGATGTCCTCTCTCACTACTCCTATTCAAAACAGTATTGGAAGTTCTGGCCAGGGCAATCGGGCAAGAGAAAGAAATAGGGGATATTCAATTAGGAAAAGAGGGTGTTTCCAGGTGACATGACTGTGTACATAGAAAATCCCGTCTCAGTCCCAAATCTCCTGAAGCTGATAAGCAACTTCACCAAAGTCTCAGGATACAAAATCAATGTGCAAAAATCACAAGCATTCCCATACATTAATAACAGACAAACAGAGAGCCAAATCATGAGTGAGTTTCCATTCCCAATTGCTACAAAGAGAATAAAATACCTAGGAATACAACTTATAAGGGATGTGAAGGACCTCTTCAAGGAGAACCACAAACCGCTGCTCAAGGAAATAAGAGAGGACACAAACAGATGGAAAAACATTCCATGCTCATGGTTAGGAAGAATCAATATTGTGAAAATGGCCATACTGCCCAAAGTAATTTACAGATTCAATGCTATCCCCATCAAGCTACCAATGACCTTCTTCACAGAATTGGAAAAAAACTACTTTAAATTTCATATGAAACCAAAAAAGAGCCCATATAGCCAAGACAATCCTAAGTAGGAAAAAAAAAAAAAAAAAAGCTAGAAGCATCATGCTACCTGACTTCAAACTATACTACAAGGCTACAGTAACAAAAACAGCTTGGTACTGGCACAAAAACAGAGATATAGACCAATAGAACAGAACAGAGGCCTCAGAAATAACACTACACATCGACAACCATCTGATCTTTGACAAACCTGACAAAAACAAGCAATGGGGAAAGGGTTCCCTATTTAATAAACGGTGTTGGGAAAACTGGCTGGCCATGTGCAGAAAGCTGAAACTGGATCCCTTTTTTACACCTTATACAAACAATAGGTCAAGATGGATTAAAGACTTAAACACAAGACCTAAGACCATTAAAACCCTAGAAGAAAAACCTAGGCAGTGCCATTCAGGACATAGGCATGGGGAAAGACTTCATGACCAAAACACCAAAGGCAATGGCAACAAAAGCCAAAATTGACAAATGGGATCTAATTACACTAAAGAGCTTCTGCACAGCAAAAGAAACTATCATCAGAGTGAACAGAGAAAAACTGTGCAATCTATCCATCTGATAAAGGGCTAATATCCATAATCTATGGAGAACTTAAATTTTCAAGAAAAAAACAACTCCATCAAAAAGTGGTCAAAGGGTATGAACAGACACTTCTCAAAAGGAGACATTAATGCAGCCAACAAACAGACGAAAAAATGCTCATCATCACTGGCCATTAGAGAAATGCAAATCAAAACCACAATGAGATACCACCTCATGCCAGTTAGAATGGCAATCATTAAAAAGTCATGAGACTGGAGAGGATGTGGAGAAATAGGAACGCGTTTACGCTGTTGGTGGGAGTGTAAATTAGTTCAACCATTGTGGAAGACAGTGTGGCGATTCCTCAAGGACCCAGAAATAGAAATTCCAATTGACCTATCAATCCCATTAGTGGGTATATACCCCCAGTATTATAAATCATTCTACTATAAAGACATATGCACATGTATGTTTGCTGCAGCACTGTTCACAATAGCACAGACTTGGAACCAACCCAAATGCCCATCAATGATAGACTAGATAAAGGAAATGTGGCACATAGACACCATGGAATACTATGCAGCCATAAAAAGAGTGAGTCCATGTCCTTTGCAGGGACATGGATGAAGCTGGAAACCATCATTCTCATAAAACTAACACAGGAACAGAAAACCAAATACCACGTTCTCACTCATTAGTGAGAGCGGAACCATGAGAAAACCTGGACACAGAAAGGAGAACATCACACAGCATGGCCTGTCAGCGGGTGTGGGGCTGAGAAAGGGATAACATTAGGAGAAATACCTAACGTAGATGACAGGTTGATGGATGCAGCAAACCACCATGGAACATGTGTAACAATGTAAAAACCTGTACATTCTGCACATGTACCCCAGGACTTAAAGTATAATAATAAAAAATGTGATCTTTCTTCTTATTGACTTTTAAAAGTTTTTTATATATGTTAGATATAAATCCCTTTTAGATATCTTTTGCAAATATTTTCTTCCAGTCCATGTTTTGCTTTTTTATTTTCATAACAGTACTTTTTAAAAGCAAAAGCTTTACGTTTTGGTGAAGTATAATTTATTAATTTTTTCTTTTATAGTTCATATTTATAGAGCCCATTTAGGAGTTTTTTGCTTAACACAGGATCATTCCAATTTCTCTGACATTTTCTTGCAGAAGTTTTATCATTTTTATTTTTTGGTTAGGTCTACTACCTATTTTAAGTTAATGTTTATGAACTGTGTGAGGTAGGGGATGAGGTTCTTTTTCCTATATGGCTCTCTTCTGTGGTTCCAACTTTATTTATTTATTTATTTATTTATTGAAATGGAGTTTTGCTCTTGTCGCCCAGCCTGGAGTGTAGTGGTACAATCTTGGTTCACTGCAACTTCTACCTACTAGGTTGAAGTGATTCTCCTGCCTCAACCTCCTGAGTAGCTGGGATTACAGGCACGCACCATCACTCCTGTCTAATTTTGTATTTTTAGTATAGATGGGGTTTCTGCATGTTGGTCAGGCTGGTCTCGAACTGCTGACCTCAGGTGATCTGCCTGTCTCAGCTTCCCAAAGTGCTGGGATTATAGGTGTGAACCTCTGTACCCAGTCTAACATTATTTCTTAAAATACCTTCCTTTCTTCCACTGACTTACCTTGGCAAATCGTTGAGCCATATATGTATGGACTGTTTCTGGATTCTTTATTCTGTTCTATTGGTTTATTCTTTATGCCATCTGTATGCCAGTGTGTCCATCTTTATGCCAATACCATGCAATTTTGATTAACAAGTTTCTTTAGTAAGTCTTGAAACTGGCTAGCTTAAGTCCTCCAATTTTGTTCTTTTCTCAAAATATTTTCGCTATTCTAAATTCTTTGAATTTCTATAGAGTTTAGAATCAGCTTGTCAATTTATTTTTTGTCTGCAATAAATAGAACTGTGCTTGTGATCCAGATTATGTTGAATTTATAGACCAATTTAAGGAGACTTAATCATTTTACAATATTGAGTCTTCCAATTCATAAATACGGTATTTATCTCCACTTGTTTGGATATTATTTTATTTATCTCAGTAATGTTTCCTAAGTTTAACTGTACATGTCTTGCACTGTATTTGTTAAATATATCCCAGTGTTTTCCACGTTTAGTACTGTTGTACATGGTATTGTTTAAATCTCCATTTCCAATTGTTGATTATTAGAATATAGATAAACTTTTTTTTTTTTGAGTTGGAGTTTCACTCTTGTTGTCCAGGTTGGAGTGCAATGGTGCAATCTCGGCTCACTGCAACCTCCATGTCCTGGTTCAAGCAATTCTCCTGCCTCAGCCTCCCCAGTAGCTCTGATTACAGGTGCTCACCACTATGCCTGGCTAGTTTTTTGTCTTTTTTTTTTTTTTTTTGAGCCAGAGTCTCTCTCTGTTGCAAGGCTGGACTGCAGTGGTGCAATCTCGGCTCACTGCAACCTCCACTTCCCGAGTTCAAGCGATTCTCCTGCCTCAGCCTCCCAAGTAGATGGGACTACAGGCGCGCATCACCATGCCCAGCTAATTTTTGTATTTTTAGTAAAGACGGGGTTTCAATATGCTGGCCAGGATGGTCTCGATCTCTTGACCTCGTGATCCGCCCGCCTCAGCCTCCCAAAGTGCTGGGATTACAGGCGTGAGCCACCGCGCCCGGCCAGTTTTTTGTCTTTTCAGTCAAGACAGGGTTTCACATGTTGGCCAGGCTGGTCTTGAACTCCTGACCTCAGGTGATCTACCTACCTTAGCTTCCCAGAGTGCTGGGATAACAGGTGTGAGCCATCACACCCAGCCTAGATATGCTTTTTTTTTTTTTTTTTTTTTTTTAACATTCACTTTGGATACTGCAACTTTACTAAATACACTTCTTTGATACATTTTGTAGTTGTTAGGATTTTCCACGTATACAATCATGTCATCTGCAAATAAGGGCAGTTTTACTTTTTGCTTTTCAATCTCAATATTTCTCTTTTATTTCTTTATATTATCAATTAGTATTTAAGGAGACTATTAAGTAGAATTGCTGAGAGTAGATATTCCCATCTAATTGCTGATTTGGGGAGCGAAGCATTCCAAATCTCACCATTAAGAGTTATCTTAGCTATACATTTTTCACAGGTGCTCTTCATGAGGCTAAGGAAGTTCCTTGCATTTCTACTTTTCTGGGGAGTTTTTATCACGAACGGTTGCTGTATTTTTTCTGCAGCTGTCTGTGCCCCTTATGCTAAATTTGAGGCTAGGATGGGAGTCCCAGTATAAATAGCACTGAATCCACTGGCAGAGGCTGTGTGACATGGGAAAATGGAACAGATAAGCTTGGTGTTACAGAGTCAGACAGTCATGGACACTCTTTCTCCCAAACCTCCCTGAATCTATTTAAATTTTCCAGTTAGAGGAGGCTTAATTATTCCATCACAAATACTCCTGAAGCACAAAGGACTGATAATATAACAGACATCAATTTGGTGAGATTGTTTTTCTAACAGCAAGCTAACAAGCACTGAGGAAATCAGAAGAGGTGTGAGAGGTAACAGTGAAACCCAATAAACCCTGGGAGGGGCAGGTGAAGATGAGCCACCAGAGTGGAAACCAACCCAAGAAGAGGAGAGAGATGTCAAAGACAGGAAGTGAGAGGATGCCATAGATACGTTTTCCATTCTTGAGAACCCCGGTGATAACCATTATGCCATACAAACAAGTCTTTTAAAACAAAATTATGCTCTGAGCTGTTTTTGGCAAGTATGCCCAAGGACTATTTTGGAAGACTGAATCCTCGTTCAGTTCACAGCTATCTCTCTAGTCCAGATCGCTCCAATCAGGCTTTCCAGCATATTATCTTCCAGACCAGCATTCCTCACTGTGTGCTTTAAAGAGCACTATTTCAGAGGAGAGTTAATAGATAGGCATACACACTCAAAAGCAAAAAAATGAAACCAGTAATTCCATGAGTGGTGCTAAACATGTATGTTTATATTTGAATTCAATAGGACTGTGGATATACAAATGAGCATAGTGAATTTTCAAAAGCATATTATAGTATACAGCACTGTATGTGGTATTTAAGTTGGAAATAAAACTTAGACTTCTGGGCTCTGAGTCTAGTGGATTCAAGAGGTCTCGTAGAAATACTACCTGACTCCAAGCCAGAAAATCCACTTTCGATTTCTAGCTCTTTTGTTTGGTGTCTATCTAGGGGTGGTTATTTACAATTTCTGTTTTTGTTTCTTCATCAATATAAAGATAATTATTTAACTTACCTAGTAGGGTTAATCATCAAGACTAGTATATGTAAAATCACCTAGTTAGTATCTGATGCTGAGTAAATGTAAGTTCTCCTTTTAATTCCAAACCACATTCTCTTAAAGAAAAGGCTGACTGGCTGGACACGGTGGCTCATGCCTGTAATCCCAGTACTTTGGGAGGCCGAGGTGGACAGATTACAAGGTCAAGAGATCAAGACTATCCTGGCCAACATGGCGAAACCCTGTCTCTACTAAAAATAGAAAAATTAGCTGGGTGTGGTAGTGCGTGCCTGTAGTCTAAGCTACTAGGGAGGCTGAGGCAGGAGAATCGCTTGAACCCGGGAGGTGAAGGTTGCAGTGAGCCAAGATTGCACCACTGCACTCCAGCCTGGTGATAGAGTGAGACTCCATCTCAAAAAAAAAAAAAAAAAAAAAGGAGAATTAAAAAAATTAATTGTGAATTACATGGATATAATTATGATCAACTAATTAATTGCAATCTAATTAATATTTACAATCTTACATATAGAAACTGACCTAACTGAAGATCAGTTAACAACTAATGGCAATATGAGTTAACGTTATACATAAGATATTTAATGTATGTATAACACATGAACTGCCATACACATTAGGAAAATTATGGGGAATTCTAGTTCCTGCATGAGACAGAGTGACCCAAGCCTTTAGGGGAACACTATAGTTTGTGAGTTTGGAATAGAAATAAAGCTGATTGACCCATTGGTAGGAGAATATCAGTGCAATTGTAGTGAAACAAAGCAAACATTGAAAGAAAAGGGGCACTTTGAAGCAGCCTAGCAAAGGAAAAGACATGCTCCACACTATTGAAGTCCTTGCCTCATTTATTGGACATTTGACCTTGGACATTTAGTAGGGCTTCACTTGCTTTAAATGTGAAATGGAAATAACATTTCCTCTGCCTGGAAGGCAGGGGCTGGATCAGATTCTCTTTTTCCCTTTTCAGATCAGCATTCCCTTTGCACAGCTTTAACTTTTGATCTTGGCTTCACTGTCCAAAACTACTCAATGTCCAAAATTGCAAAGCGGTATGGGCGAATACAAAATCCTGCTGCTAATTGTGTATGTAATTGCTGAGATTAAGTTTTGTGACTTAAAATTCACTGAAGTGTATCCTAAAGCTCTCAATTTGTTCATTATGCTCACATAGTCTCTTATCTTAGACCTTAAGAGGAAAGCTTTAATCCTTGCAGCTTTAAACCAAGGCATTTGAGTCTTAGTCGGTCGCTTTGGTAGTGCAGCCAGCCTGAAGAGCGTATCACTAGGTGGCGCTGAAGATCCGGCTGTAGAAGGAGAATTATCGATAAACAGCACGAGCGTATTTCCCTTTGGGTTCCTCTATTAGCCAGCGCCAGCCTACTGTTTGCTTTATTGTCAGGGATCTCGGGAATGTCGTGGCTTGAGTGCGATTCAAACAGTCACTCTGCAGTCCTCAGCAGTTTGTAAAGGGGGTCTGGGGCCTGGCAATAGTCTCTCCAAGGCCTTATGAAAAGATCACTAATGACCCTTCCTTTCTGCCTCCTCCCTCCGCCTTCCACCTTCCCTCAGTCCCCAAGTCTGGCGGCCTATCCTGTGTTTCTTCAACCATTCATTCAGGCATCTATTGTATGCTCTTATGGATCAGGCATGCAGCTAGGAGTGCCGTGGTTTGAGACACGCATAACTCTAGCATTTCTTTCTTGATCTGCCATCAGTACTGAACCCAGGTACCACGCATTAGGGTGGCTGCTCAGGCCCCGCACTTAGGGGATCAGGCTGCTGGCAGCTGAGCTGTATTTCAAAGAGGGGATAGTGTGGATATATTGTGGTTCTTATATTTACAACTAGCCCAGAACCCCTCCCTCCACCAAAACACACCATCTACACAAGGGCCTATGGCCTCCGTTCACCCTCCCATATCCATCTTCCATTCTTCGCCTTCTTTTTCTCTTTCACATAGCACTTGATACTTATTTTAATTGAACTCTAAGGCAATGTAGTCTTTGGTAATTCTTTTTTAAGTAAAAGGGCTGTTGGGAATATACTTATAAACTGGAATATTACTCAGCAATGAATAGAAATGAGCTATCAAACTATCAATCAAAAGGCATGGAGGTGGCCGGGTGTGGTGGCTCATGCCTGTAATCCCAGCTCTTTGGGAGGCTGAGACGGGCAGATCATTGAAGTCAGGAGTTCGAGACAAGCTTGGCCAACATGGTGAAACCCTCATTTCTACTAAAAATACAAAATTAGCTGGGTGTGGTGGTGTGCACCTGTAATCCCAGCTACTTGGGAGGCCGAGGCAGAAGAATCACTTGAACCTAGGAAGCTGAGATTGCAGCCTGTGTGACAGAGCAAGACTCCATCTAAAAAAAAATGCAGAAAAGAAAAGACATGGAGGAAACGGAAATGCATATTGCCAAGTGAAGGAAGCCAATCTGAAAAGGCTACATACATGTGTGATTCCAACTATATGACATCTGGGAATGACAAGGCTATGCAGAGAGTAAAACAATCAGAGATTGCCAGGGGTTTAGGGGGAGGGAGGAGGATATAAATAGGCGGAACACAGGGAATTTGTAGGGCAGTGAAACTATTCTGTGAAATACTATAATGGTGGATATGTGTCACAGAACGTACAACACAAAAATAAACCCTAATGCTGGCCAGGAGCGGTGGCTCACGCCTGTAATCCCAACACTTTCGGAGGGTGAGGTAGGTAGATCACCTGAGGTCGGGAGTTCGAGACCAGCCTGACCAACATGGAGAAACCCCATCTCTACTAAAAATGTGAAATTAGCTGCGCATGGTGGCACATGCCTGTAATCCCAGCTACTTGGGAGGCTGAGGTAGGAGAATCACTTCATTCTGGGAGGTGGAGGTTGTGGTGAGCCGAGATCATGCCATTGCACTTCAGCCTGGGCAACAAGAGTGAAACTCCCCCTCAAAACAAACAAACAAACACCCAAATGTAGACTATGGATGTTAGTTAATAAGGGTTTAACAACATTGGGTCTACAATTGTAACGAATTGATGCAAGGAGTTAATAATAGGGGAAACAGGGGAGGAGGGCAGAGAGCATATACAGGCTCTACTTTCTGCTTAATTTTTCTGTAAACCAGAAAAGTCTGTTAATTTTTAGAAAAGCCTGAGGGGAAAGGCCTCATATTTACATGGTGCTTTATGGTTTTCAAATTAGTCCATTTGATTCTCACAAGAACACTGTAAGATGGAGAAGACTAGAACTGTCCTGAGTTCACAGACTGGTCATTGAGGTCAAAGGAATCCAGTGACTTCTGGAGGCCACACAGCTAACAGCAGCAAGGCGACAACTTGAACACAGGTCTGCTGGTTCTGGTTCCAGGTTCAGAGCTCTTTTCTCTATATTCTACACACTTGCAAGCAGGGGAAATGGTGTCAGTCCTCTACTCTCTCCAGTGACTGTTGTTTCTTTCCTAGGCTTTTATGTGGGCTCAATTTCATAGAGGCATACAACATAAAGTATAACTCAAGACTTCACACTAAGGCTGACATGATTTCATGCAAGGATCTCATGCAGAAAACAGCATCTTCCATGTACTTTCTTCTCCCTACACTACTCTCCATTCTGGCCTCCAGTGTCTTTTGGGATTTTAGCTTTCTCTACACTTTTAGGATAATCCATTACAGCAAGAATAAAAGCAGAGAGATCAGCTAGAAGAGGCTGGGGCCACTTTTATAGAACCTCATACTGAGAATGTGCGATTGTTCTCCTAAGAGAACCACAGTGGCTTGTGATGGGATCTGGGCTTTCTAGAAGGCGTCATCCCAGGTCAAATCATTGTCAGCTCTGAGACTGCAAAAAACAAGTCTTCAACAGTGACACCTTGTGATAGTAAGAATCAATAACAGTAGAAGCCTGGAGACCCTAATTTTCTCTTTTAGGGCGTTATGGAGACCATCCTGACTCCTCTGGAGGCTGTATAAGCCTCCAGAAATTTTAACTGTGTAATTAATTCATTCTTTCAACTTCCTTGAGCACTTAATATGTGCCCAACACCAAATATATACTGATGAACAAAACAGACGGAGTCCCTGTCCCCAAAGAGCTTATAGTCTGGGCAGAAGGGGGCATGGGGGATAGGAGGGCATGGGGGATGGGGGGCTGATACTAAACCTGAAACAAATACATGAATATATATTGCAAATTACAGCCTCTTCAACATGGCGGAGGAGGAGAATGAAAGTTCCCATGAGAGGCACCTGCTTTCAGTGAATTAGTCATTTGACCACTTGTGCAATTGAATAGAAAAATAAAAGAGACTGTCATCATGTTTGCACCCTGAGGTTGGGGAGCAGTTCATGAAAACTACACCAAGGAATGTGGAGTCTGGAAAGACACATTTTGGAAAGGACTGAAGTAGATTGGGAATACCCATAAAATGCCCAGGGCAAACCAGATGCAACGGGAGGGTCGTCTGACTGTGATTCTCATGTGGTAGCTGCCCCCATTGCAGTACATTCTGGCCAGACTCAGGAAGGTGGATGAAACCTAAGTCAGTAGAGATGTGGTCTGAAAGGGGAAGATGATTCTAGAAAGTGAAGAGATTACTGATGAAATGTCTCTGGAAAGTTGAGCTTTTCCTATGAGAAATAGCCTGTGGTTTAGAAAGTATAGCAAACATAACTTTTTTTTTTTGAGATGGAGTCTCGTTCTGTTGCCCAGGCTGGAGTTCAGTGGCATGATCTTGGCTCACTGCAACCTCCACCTCCCAGGTTCAAGTGAGTCTCCTGCCTCAGCCTCCTGAGTAGCTGGGATTACAGGAACCCACCACAATGCCTGGATAACTTTTTGTATTTTTAGTAGAGATGGGGTTTCACCATGTTGGCCAGGCTGGTCTTGAACTCCTGACCTCAATTGATCTGCCTTCCTTGGCCTCCCAAAGTGCTAGGATTATAGGCATGAGCCGCTGCTCCAATCCTATCAAAGGTAACTTATTTTCACGTTACCCACAGTTTTGAGGAAGAGTGGGGAACAGGAAAGATAGAGCCTCTGTCTCCATGAAGTCTATTACATTCTGAGGGGAAAGACAGACATTCTAATGGGGAGCACAGCCCAGTTGAAAATGACCGCTCAGTTGCTATTTTTTTTCACCTTGCCCAGCCCACCAGACTTCCACCATTGCTACTGCTGAGAGAGGGCCCTGCACCCTTGTTATGCAGAGTCGTGTTCCCCTAAAAGACACCTTGAAGTCCTAATCCCCTAGTGCCTCGTTTATTTGGAAATAGGGTCTCCGCAGCTATAATTATTTAAGATGAGGTCATATGGGGAGAAGGGAGAGCTCCTTTTTTTTTTTTTTTTTTTTTTGAGAGTGAGTCTTGCCCTGTTGCCCAGACTGGAGTGCAGTGGCACAGTCTCAGCTCACTGCAACCTCCGCCACCCGGGTTCAAGCGATTCTCCTGCCTCAGCTTCCTGAGTAGATGGGATTACAGGTGCCCATCACCATGCCCAGCTAATTTTTTCTATTTTTAGTAGAGACAGAGTTTCACCATGTTGGCCAGGCTGGTCTTGAATTCCTGACCTTGTGATCTGCCAGCCTCAGCCTCCCGAAGTGCTGGGATTACAGTTGTGAGCCACCGCACCTGGCAAGGGTGAGCTCTTAATCTGATCTGACTGGTGTCTTTTTAAGAGGTGGGGAGAAAGACACATGGGCAAGAGAATACTGTGCAGAAACACAGACACACGAAGGGAGGACGCCTGGTGACCATGGAGGCAAAAATGGGAGAGACACATTGACCAGCCGAGGAACGCCAAGCACTGCCAGCAAACACCAGATGCTTGATGGGGCCGGGGATTCTCCTGCGCAGGTTTCAGAGGGAGCCTGGCCTTGCAGATGCCTTGATTCCTGACTTCTAGCCTCCAGAATGGAGAGACAATAAAATTCGGTTCTTTTAAGACCCCAGATTTGGTACTTTGTTACGATGGCCCTAGGAAACGAGCACAGCTCTCATCTCTTGCCCTAAGTGAACTTATCCATCTACATTATTTAAAAAACCATCTGCTTGCTGCTAATTCCCAAGTAATACAGTAGAGCTGCATTAGATGAATAGTGATTCAACTCTACTCACTTGATGGAAAAAAAAGTGCTATAAAAAGAGAAAATGGACAAAAAAAAATACCCTACTTTTTCGATAGTTCCATTTCTATAAACCAGACTTTATTTTTTTGTTTTTTGGGTTTTTTCTTTCTTTCTTTTTTTTTTTTTTTTAAGATGGAGTTTTGCTCTTGTTGCGCTGGCTGGAGTGTAATGGCGAGATCTCTGCTTACTGCTACCTCTGCCTCGGGGTTTCAAGGGATCCTCCTGAGTAGCTGGAATTACAGGCATGCACCACCACACCTGCCTAATTTTTGTATTTTTAGTAGAGATGAAGTTTCTTCATGTTGGTTAGGCTGGTCTCAAACTCCTGACCCTCAGGTGATCTGCCCGCCTTGGCCTCTCAAAGTGCTGAGATTACAGGGGTGAGCCACCAAGCCAGGCCCAAACCAGACTTTGACTTCGCTTAAACTGCAGAAGATATTGGAGAGGAGGGGAGATGGTAGGAGTTGTGGCCACACATCAGGGAGAAAAACGAGTTAACTCCTGGCCTTTGAGCTTCCAAAGACTCAGGTTCATAGCTCTAAGGGCTTTTGAAGGATGTTTTTTTGTTTTGTTTTATTTTGTTTTGTTTTTTGAGATGGAGTTTCGCTCTTGTTACCCAGGCTAGAGTGCAATGGCGCGATCTTGGCTCACCGCAACCTCTGCCTCCTGGGCTCAAGCAATTCTCCTGCCTCAGCCTCCCGAGTAGCTGGGACTACAGGCATGCGTCACCATGCCCAGCTAATTTTTGTATTTTTTAGTAGAGATGGAGTTTCACCATGTTGACCAGGATGGTCTCGATCTCTTTACGTCGTGATCTACCTGCCTCGGCCTCCCAAAGTGCTGGGATTATAGGCATGAGCCACCATGTCCGGTTGAAGGATGATTTTTAATTGTTTATGCTTTGACTTTACATGCTGACTTTACAAATTAACCCTGAGGTCAGATGAGATTCTACTACATTTCTAGCCGACACCTCATCTTTCACTCCAGCTTGTATGACTGGCTGCTGAACACATCTACCTGGATGTCTCACAGACATCTCAAACAAGTATGTTCAAAACTAAATTCTGGATTTTCCTCCCTAACCAGTTTATCCCATTTCCATCACCACCATACTAGTCCAAGGGATTACGCTTCCCTCCTGGAAGTTTTTGGAAAGAGCCCAGTTGCCATCCCTGCCTTCACATTTGCTTCCAACAGTCTATTCTTCACTTAGGAGAGTTCAATCGTAGCTACCCTGCTTAAAATCCTCAGAACGTCTCCCCAATGCCCTTACAAAATAGTCTCTTAAATCCTTACCACAACCGCGAGCCCCTGTGCAATCTAGCCCCTGCCTGCTTTTCCACTTTGCCATGGGTTACTCTCTCTGTCACTTACTACCTTCCAACCATCCTAGCTTCGTTCCTTCTTTTCAAACATGCCAAACTCTTTCCCACCGAATTCCCTGTCCCGGCAGAGGGAACAGTGTGCGTGAAAGTGTTTCCATGGCTGGCTCCTTCTCTGCCTCGAGTTTTAACTTAAAACTCACCTCCTTGGAGATGCCTTTCCTAACTCCTTAGTCTACAGTAGGGGCTCCTCCACTCGTCTCTCATGGAACTCTGTTCTTTCCTTTAAGCACTTACTATAATTTGCAATATATATTCGTGTATAAATTTCATGTTTAGTATCAGCCCCCTCATTCCCCATGCCCGATCCTGCCCAGAGTATAAGCTCTTTGGGGACAGGGAACCTCTCTGACTTGTTCATCAGTATGTATTTGATGTTGGGCACATATTAAGTAGTCAAGAAAGTTGAAGGAATGAATGAATTATACAGTTAAAATTTCACAATCGTGGTAAGTCCTGAAAAGGATAAATAAGGGTTGTTTGCTCTGAGAACAAATATTAACACCACAGGACGGGATTATTGAAGGGCTAGTCTGGGGAATTGATGCTTAAGGTGAGACCCAAAGGACTGGTATCAGGTAAAAAGCCTTCCAGGCTCGGAGGAGCAGAGTGTGCAAGGGCCCTGAGGTGGAAAGGAACACAGAGTGTTCTAGGATCTGAAAGCTGGAGCTCAAAGCAAGAGGGAGAAAGACTCTAGAAGAGGCCGATAAGGCAGGCTGGAAACAGACTAGGCAAGGCCTTCAGGAGATGTGGAACAGTTTGGAGTAACAAGAGGCCATTTTAAGTACAGGAATGATTCCATCAAATTTGTGTAAGATCAGCCTGGCTGCTGGGTAGAGACTTTCGAAGACGGGTTGCAGTGGGATGGCGAGGAGAAGATTGGATATAGAATGATGGGGGGTCCGTAGAAAGCAATGTGAGAAACTGTGGGTTGAACTAGGGTGAGGGAAGCAGAAGTGAACAGACAATTTCCAAAGATATTTAGAAAGATACGCAAAGACAAAAAAGGCTAGGTCCTTGTCCTCAAAAGACTTACTTTTTCTGAGCATGGAAAGACACGTAGAAAGAGAAATTGTAGGCCGGGCAGGTGGCTCACACCTGTAATCCCAGCACTTTGGGAGGCAAGGTCGATGGATCACAAGGTCAGAAGTTTGAGACCAGCTTGGCTAACATAGTGAAACCCCGTGTCTCCTAAAAGTACAAAAATAATTAGCTGGGTGTGTTGGCGCATGCCTGTGATCCCAGCTATTCAGGAGGCTGAGGCAGGAGAATCGCTTGAACTTGGGAGGTGAAGGTTGCAGTGAGCCAAGATCGTGTTACTGCACTCTATTCTGGGTGACAGAGCGAGACTGTCTCAAAAAAAAAAAAAAAAGAAAGAAAGAAAGAAAGAAAGAAAAGAAAAGAGGAATTGTAAAGGGGAGCAGCAAGAAGAAGAGGAAAGGATTGCCTGGTATAATAAATCCTGAAAGTATTAAAAAGGGAATTCTGGGAGGAGATGCTGGTGCTCTGATTCTCTTACAAAACCCCCATGTAACACAGGAGTCCAACACATACTGGTTTACCACTGGAAATAATCATATTTTGCATTAATAGTTTTGGCCTTCAGCCCGTCTTCATGCAGTTTCAGATCTAATTTTTTTTGCTACTCGACAGATTGCATTCTTGGTTGCCTTTTAATTGTTGAATTGCTGTTCTTTATCTGCAGTCCCTGACTAGTAACCTTATTATAGCAATTGCCCAAGACTTAAAACTAAACAATGTGCAATAAAAATCCACAATACTGAAAATGCTTAAATTAAATAAAAATCTCCTAACAAGTAGCCGAGCATACTGAAATGGATTGTATGAGTCACCAACTCTATGAATGATTTATTTTAGAAGTTATATCAGCTGAAGAAAACCATATATCAGTCTCATCATTCAATACCCAGGCCAGCCCTAATGTTCTCATCACAGAGCCTCTGAATGAAATAGTCTCATGCAGAGATTATTAATCTATAAATAATATCCTAATGGTCTGTTAGTGTTTATGACTACTGTTTTAAACATATTTATTAGTGGCTTTAATAGTTGTTTCATATTTCTTTCTACTATCCCATATATGTTTGCAACTGTGTGTGTGTGTGGGGGGGGGTTTATGTTGTAGCCCTCTAAAATAGGCATACCGTGATAGCCAAACTAGAATCTGCTTCTGTTTGCAATACTATTTTAAAGACAAGAAAAGAAAAAAAAATCTCGTAAAATATTAAAGAAAATCCTAATTTTGTTACTTGAGGATGCGGAGTGGCTTTATGAACAAATAGAGAGCTATGTTTTAAATTCTATTCCTCTTTTATAACAACGGGAAACAGGTACAGCACGGTACTAAGAAAAAACTGTCTTTCCTTCCATATTCAACACTTCCGGCACCAAATGTGTGGGTTTCCCATGCCAAGCGATTCTGATACTGCCTACCTGGAGTTAGCACAGACCCCTCACGTTAAGGGCTCAGCCCACGAGACTGCCCTCCACTCAGACGCCAATCACAAGTGGTGGGTCCCCAGGTTACCCACACTTCTGTCCGACTTGGCTACAAATCGGAGGTTCCCACAACTCCCCTCAGGTTTGACAGTTTGCTAAAACAGCTCACAGAACTCAGGGAAACACTGATATTTGTTGGTTTACCAAATAATAAAGGAGACAGAGAGCAGAAGAAGAGGTACATAGGGTGAAGTGGGGAAGGGTTCTGACTGCAGGAGTTGTCCCTTAGAGTTGGGGTACACCACCTTCCCAGCATGCGGATATATTCAGCAACCCAGAAGCTCTTTGAACTCTGTATGTCTGATTTTTAGGGAGGTTTCATCACGGAGGCAATAATCAATTATTAACTCAATCTCCAGGTCCTTTTCCCTTTTTGGAGGATAGGGCATAGGGCTGAAAGTTCCAAGCTTCTAGCTATGGCAGTGTCACACACTTCTGGTGACCAGCTCCCATCCAGGGGTCCACCAAGAATCATGTCATTTGACAAAAGACACTCCTATCACCTAGAACATTTCAAGGAATTTAGGAGTGCTGTGTCAGGAACTAGGGCCAAAGACCAAATATTAGAATAAAAGATGCTCCCTACAAAAAGATATCAGAGAAGATCAGTTAATTAAACATTTTACCGAAAGGAAATTATAAGAGTTTCAGGAGCTCTGGGGCAGGAACTGGGGATGAAGGCCAAATATATCTTACTCTATTGCAATATCATACATGGCGAGAGATCTGATCAGCCCTTCACAAAGGAGGAGACCCAAATGTCCAATAATCACATGAAAAGTTATTCCACTGCCTTCATAATTAGAGGAACACATACAGAAATAGAAATGAGATATCATAACAGAATGGCTATAATTAAAAAGACTGATGCCATCAAGCATCGACGAGGGTGTGGAGCAGTAACACTCATAGATTCCGGGTAGGAGTATAATTGGTACAACCACAATCGAAAATTGCTTGACAATCTCTATAAGAGATGAACATGTACATACTTAGTTATTCTACTTGTCAGAATATAATTGTATTAATTTTCTATCACTGCCATAACAGATTACCACAAATTTAGTGGCTTAAAAGAATATCAGTTTATTATCATACAGTTCTGCAGCTCAGAAGTGGGAAGTGGATTTCCTGACTTAAAATCAAGGTGTCAGGAAAGGTGTGTCCCTTCTGGAAACTCTATGAATGAATCCATTTCCTTAACCATTTCAGCTCCTAGAGGCCCACTCACAGTCCCTGTCTGATGGTCCCAAAGCTAGCAAGAGGGGAGTTCTCACGTTATGTCACTGTGACCTCCTCTTCCGTCTCCCTCTTCTACATTTAAGGATCCTTGTGTTACCCTGAGCCTGCCTGGATAATCCAGAGTAATTTTCCTACTCTAATGTCAGCTATTAACACATTTACTTCCATTTTCTACCTTCATGTCCTCTGCCATGAAATGTAGCATATTCACAGGTTCTAGGGATTAGGACACAGACATCGTTGAGGGATCACGGCTTCGCCTACCATGGTAGCCAACAGAAATGCATACACATGTGCTTCAAAACACACCCCTAAGTTTGCTCAGTGCTGTACAATTTTTGTTGGCCAAAAGGTAGAAAAAGCCCAAATGTACATCAGGGCTAGAATAGATTTTTATATATTGTATATTGTGGTGTATGTTCATAAAACAGAATTCTTTACAGCAGTGAAATAAATGAGTCACAGCTTCCAGCTCCAGCTTGAATGGATCTCACAAACATAACATTAAGTAAGAAGCCAGACACAAAAAGAATACATATGGTAGTACTCCACTTATATAAAGTTGAAAAACATGCAAGCCTGCTGCTAGAAGTTAAGGTAGTGGCTTCATGTGGGGAGGAAGAAGAAAGGTGATTAGGAAGAGAACTAGGGCTTTAGGATGCTTCTGGGTCACGTTCTCCTTCTTGACCTGGGTGGTTACATGGATGCGTTCACTTCATGAGCATTCATTGAGCCATACGAACAAATGTGCATACTTTTTGTATCTTCGTAAGGCTTCAATAAGATTTTTTAAAAATAACATGGTTGTGGCACTGTTTCTTATCAAATGTTTCTTTCCTATTGGTCTCATCCCTGTAAGATAAGCCCTTGAGGACAAGAGTCGTGTCTTACTTATCTATGGATCTCCAGAGTGGGTGCTCAATAAATATCAAAAAGATTCAGTCCTTACGACCACTTACAAGATAGCCAGGGCTGCCACATAGGGTTTCTCAGGATGTGCACTGCACAACTCCGGAGCTTGTTATCCACACTGTCTCCAGCTCCACATAAGTAAAGCAATTATTGTCATCTTGTCCAGTGTCATGGATGAAGTAACTCAGGCTGAAAGCCTGAGAGACACATTACAAAGCCAGAGAACAGATCACAAAATTGCCCTGACTCTGACACTAATTGCAAGTTCAGGAATTTCCCAAACCACTTTTGGGCTTGATATTACTAGAAGGACTCACAGCATCACTGAAAGCTATTCTACTCAGAGTTACAGTGTATTGCAGCGAAAGAAAACAGAATAGAAACAGCTAAGGGAAGAATGCATGGGGCAGAATCCGGGAAAGTTCCAAACACAGAGCTTCCAGTTATCTTCTCCCAGGGAGATGTACCCAGCGTTACTTTCTCAGTAATGTTGTTTGACAATACACAGGGAGTATTGCCAACCGAGGAAGTCTCCAGAGCCTGTATTGGACTCCATCGCAGAAACATGGTCACTGCCCATGTGGCTGGCCTAAGCCCCCAGCCCCTCTAGAAGTTAAGCCCATACCACATGACTCAAAGACCCCAACATACATCACAATGTTAGACTTTCTGGTGTGGCCCAAAGCCCCCAGGAAAACTTTTATCAGGCATGACATTGCAAGGGCTTAGACATTACCTCTCAAGACCTGAGCACAAAGTCCAGGCCTCTCTTTAGGCAATGTTAACTTATTTACTACACACATATGTAAGGTCACACCTGATGATGGAGACACACCTGGAACTGGAAGTTTCTGGAAAGGTGGCTTAATGTAATAGGCTCTAGAATTAGAAAGACTTAGACCCATATCTTGACTCTGCTCCTTATCAGCTCTTTGAGCTTGGGCAAGGCTCTGTTTTTATTGGCAAAACAGAGATAATAAGACAGAGGGTATAGGGTAATTGTGAGCATTAAATAAAATAATTCAGGTAAAGCACTGAGATAAGTACCCTCCATAAATGGCGGCTATTTTCAAAAACACCTGTTGATTGACAGATCTTTTCTTGCTGTAAGCACCCATGCATTTATTGACCTGGCCATGTTTGTGGTAGACCACCTGATGGCTCCACATGGTCTTAGACTCCTCTGATGGCAGGGCGTAGTGTTCCTTAGGGCATGAGTGATAAGAGATGCTTTCTTTATGGGAAAATAAGTAAAACATGAATCTCTTAGCCAGGCAATAATAACTTCTGGGAAATTGTGAAAGGCAGAACAAGCAGGTTTCAAAGGGTAAAAAGGTAGCACAGCTTACCCTCTTGAAGTCTAGCACCGACAGTGGGTCAGGGTTCATTTCACTGCCTCCCCAGCAGCAGAAATTCATGTTCTTGTGCTCTGCCATTGATAGGGTTCAGTGACACTGTTCCCATATGCTGCATCTTCAGATCAAATTGAACATAGAAAGAGAAGGTAATTGGTTGGACTTTATAATCCTCACCTCTGTTGGGCTTAGCTCTCACCAAGACACATCTGGTCAGCTTGTGGGTTGGATGTGCCTGACTCAGGAACCTGCTCCTGGTCCAATCAGCTGTAGCTCAGGAAGCAGCATCTGTGTGGTAGCCAGGAGGAAATTTGGGATAAAGGAAATGTGGTAGGCAGCCTCCACAATGGCCCCAGTGGACCCTACCTCCTAGTATTCACACCATTATACAATCCCTTCCCTTGAGTATGGATGGGACTTTTTGACTTGCTTCAGTGATGGTATGTCACTTCCAAGATTAGGTTATAAATGACTCTGGCTTGCATCTTGATTACTTTCTCTTGCTCTTTCTCTCTCTCTCTCTCTCTATTTTATTTTATACTGAATTTTGTTCCTGTTGCCCAGACTGGAGTGCAATGGTATAATCTCAGCTCACTGCAACCTCCACCTCCTGGGTTCAAGCGATTCTCCTGCCTCAACCTCCCAAGTAGCTGGGATTACAGGCATGTGCCAACACGCCCAGCTAATTTTCTATTTTTAGTACAGTGGGGTTTCTCCATGTTGGTCAGGCTAGTCTTGAACTCCTGACCTCAGGCGATCTGCCCACCTTGGCCTCCCAAAGTGCTGGGATTACAGGCATGAGTCCCCATGCCTGGCTTTTTGTTTTGTTTTGTTTTGTTTTTGAGACAGAGTCTCACTCTGTCACCCAGCCTGGATGGAGTGAGTGGTGTCATCTCAGCTCACTGCAACCTCCACCCCTGGGTTCAAGTGATTCTTGTGCCTCAGCCTCCCAAGCAACTGGGACTACAGGTCTGCGCCACCACCCCCAAATGATTTACATATATATATATTTAGTAGAGACAGGGTTTTGGTGTGTTGTGTTGGCCAGGGTGGTTTTGAACTCCTGGCTTCAAGTGATCTGCCTGCCTCAGCCTCCCAAAGTGCTGGGATTACAGGCATAAACCACCATGCCTGGCCTCTTGCTCTCTATCTGATTGCTCTTTCTGGGGTTTCAGCTGTCGTGTCATGGGGGCAGCCCACATGAATGAGTTTGGAAGTAGATCTTTGGAGGCCTGCTAACAGCCATTTGAGTGGACTGTGAAGCAGCTCTTCTCCCTTTGAGCCTTCAGATGAGACTGCAGCCCTGGCCAGAGACCTTGAGCCAGAAGCCCCAGCTAAACCAATTCAGATTCCTAACCCACAGCAACTGTAAGGTAACTGATACTTTGTTTTAAATGGTTAGGTTTGGGGTAATCTGTGAGTCAGTCATAGATCAATACTACAGGAATCACCTCATACTGCTGCCCTTAGCAGGGATTTGTGGGAGTGGCTCAGCCTGTGCAGTTCACACATCCATGAGAAAGCATAAGGGTAGCTCAGATTTAAAACAGTGACTCCCTGAAGGCAGTGTCCTGCCATGGAGGACAGGAATGGGCTTGGTATGCAATCCACATTGGTCGGTTAGAGAGCAGTGCCTTCACTGTAGAAGAAGACAGGTGACAGTGACAGTGTGTCAGAATAGTCACATGTAGACATCCCCCCCATTATGAGAAATAAAGCTCTTGTTGGCTGAGATTCCTACACATTCCATACATGCAAATCAGGACATGGATTCCTTGCCAGCAGGAGTTCAGATGGACCCTTCTTTCCTTTTAAGTATAGCAACCAGTGGTTTCTTGATCTTTTTCAAAGCATAGGATGGTCACTCACATGTTTCTTGGAGCAGCTGTTCTGAGAAATGGTTCCAAAGGATGGAAACAAGTGAGTTCTGAGAAGTCACATCTCATTTTGTTTGCTATCTAGACATCACTGTTCTGACAGTCAGCTCCAAGCCTGGCCCACTCAATCAGGTAACAGACACCTGACACTGTTGCGTCCATTCAGCTGTCCCTCCTACAACCCAGCTTGGGGGAGCATGCATGCTTCCTAATATTTTCACACTGGGATAACTTTGTTAAAAGATTTTACGGTTATGTGATTGTATGATCAAATCGGCTACTTACTTTCATGAGGATGTCTCCAACTCTACAACATGTATCATAGCACCCCCGCTAGCTAGCATTTTGAAAGCAGAGATTTGGTCTCATGCATCCTCTGACACATTGGACACCAAGACAGGTGGTCACATGTGCTCCTCAGACTCATGCAAGGAGCATGTGTAGAAATATGTTTGTTGCCACAGTTCACTCAGATGTGCCAAGAAAATGTAGCTTTTCAATTTCTCATAACTGATCTCTTTATCAGCAGCCCCCATCCCACTGGGTAACTACTAAGAGAAAGAAAAGTCATACTTGCTCAGTGTATGGTTTCACAGCTTACTTTGCCACACATAGTCCTGCTTCTAGATCACACAGACTCTTTCCAGTTTCAAGTGCAGTTGTTCAGATTTCCTTCACTGCTGATTCCTTTCTAGTATGGTGCATGGGAAGGTGGAGAGTCTTTAGGATTTGGTGGTAGCGGAGATGGGGGACCTGGGACCTTTGTTTAATCATCCCTCAAAAATATTGATTGAACCCCTACTGTGTACTGGGTGCATTCTGGGTGCTGAACACACAGCAGTGAACAAAACAAAGTCCTCACCCTCTGGCCTCATGGCTCTTACATTCTTCTGGATGTGCTATGGATAATAAACAGACTAAAAATATGCAATATGTTGGGGAGATGAGCAATATGGGGGGTGGAGAAGCAGGCTAAGGGAAATAGGGCATGCAGGGTGAGACCAGCGTTATTCAGGGAAGTCCCCATTAGTAAGAAGCCATTTGAAGCTAAGTCCCAAAGAAAGTGAAGGTCTGAATCCAGGGAAGGGTCTTCCAGGTGTGGAGATAATCAAGTGCAAGAGCCCTGAGGCAAGAGCATGTGTGATGTTGGAGGAAGAGCAGGGAGTTTCAGGTGGCTGGACGGGAGCAGGTGAACAGGAGAGGCAGCGGGCAAGTCAGACTGGTGGGCCTCGTGGACCATGGGAAGTAGTTTTGCTTTTACTCTAAATGAGATGAGAAGACATTGGAGGATTCTGAGCCAAGTGCATGTTAGAAGTCTCACTGTAGCTGCTGTGTGGAGAATGGACTGTAGAGAGCAAGGGTGAGAGAAGAAAGGTGAGTCAGGAGGCAACTGCAAAATCCTGGGGTAGATGACAGGGCACAGGCCAGGACAGCAGCACCGGGGGTGGAGTAGGCGAGGAACTTTACTAATGGCAGAGGAGAAAAGATCACATATGCTTCGTGGGATTTCGTTGAGCAACTAGAAGACTGGTGTTTCCATGTAGAAAAAGGAAAGACTGAGAGGAGGCAGTTTTCCAGGGGGAGAAGAAGTCAAGGAGTTCAGTTTTGGATACTTTTTTTTTTTTTTTTTTTTTTTTTTTGAGACGGAGTCCCCCTCTGTCGCCCAGGCTGGAGTTCAGTGGCAGGATCTCAGCTCACTGCAACCTCTGCCTCCCAGGTTCAATTGATTCTCCTGCCCCAGTATCCTGAGTAGCTAGAACTACAGGCATGTGCCACCACGCTGGGCTAATTTTCGTATTTTTAATAGAGATGGGCTTTCACCATGTTAGCCAGGCTGGTCTCTAACTCCTGACATCAGGGGATCCACCAGTCTCAGCCTCCCAAAGTGCTGTGACTGCAGGCGTGAGCCATTGTACCCAGCTCAGTTTTGGCTCCCTTCCTTCCTTCCCTCCTTCCCTCCTTCCCTCCTTCCTTCCTTTCCTCCTTCCTTCCCTCCTTCCCTCCTTCCTTCCTTCCTTCCCTCTTTCCCTCCCTCCTTCCTTCCCTCCTTCCTTCCTTTCGAGTGTCGCTCTGTCACCCAGGCTGGAGTGCAATGGTGTGATCTCAGCTCACTACAACCTCTGCTTCCCAGGTTCAACCCATTCTCCTGTCTCAGCCTCCTGAGTAGCTAGGACTACAGGTGTGCACCACCACACCTGGCTAATTTTTTTATTTTTAGTAGAGACAGGGTTTCCATGCTGGTCAGGCTGGTCTCAAACTCCTGACCTCAGGTTTTCCACCCTCCTCTGCCTCCCAAAGTGCTGTGATTACAAGCATGTTCCACCATGCCCAGTGGATACTTTCATTTTGTAAGTGGAAATGGTGAAGAAAGAACTGGCTTTAACAATCTGGTATTCAAGGAAGAGCTAGGACTGGAGACGTGCATGTGAGATTTGTAGTTTACGGGCAGTGTTTAAAGCTGTGACACTGGATCATATCACTAAGAGAGGGAGTTAGGAAGCCCAGAGTTTAGATACAAAGAAGAATAAAGAATACAAAGGAATAAAGGATCATCAGCAGAAAGGACTGAGAAGTGTGGCAGGGCCCGGCCATTGGCCCTGGTCTCAAAGTCTCCACCCTTAACAGTCCCCTTTACCTGACCACAAGCCTCTGTGGGCTCCCAGCCCTCTCAGCATCCTCTCTGGGCCTGGTAAGATCATCTGAGCCCTCTGTTCTTCCTGAGCCAGCCGTGGAGAGCTAGGAGTGCTGCTTCACGCTCCCTCATCCAGCCACTTCCTCAGCAGATGCCTTATGACTGCCTCTTTTCACCCTGGAGAGGTGGGACTTTAGTTGGGAACTGGGAGCTTCCTCTAAGGTATCCCCAGGTAACGTGACACAAGCCCACCCTTCACTTTAATTTGCAGATTCCCCACCTCTCCCTCCTGTTCTTCACCTATGAGCATGCATGCACACACGCAACACACACACCTGAGTGTCTGTCCCTAGGAATTAGAATCTATGTGATCTCTTGTCCCTGCTCTGTCTCCTCTTACTCCTCATATGCTTCATTCTAGCATTCCACGAGATGGGTCTTCTCTCTGACATGGACCTTCCTTTTCTAAAATTCACCCCTCTATCCAGCCAGGTAGGGCTCTCAGTGGGTTAAAGAAGAAGCTCTAGAATTTAGAAATCCCCGTTCTCTTTCCACAAAGCCTACCTCCCAAGAGAAAGCTCCTGATTAAGTGGTCAAGTGAGATTTAACACCAAAAGGTGCCTGCTCACCTCTTAGTTCTCCATGGCCCTCACCTTCTCCTTCCCTGGGGCAGTAGACTCCATGGCTCAAACTTGGAGGGTAAGAGCTGAAAAGAATATGGGTTAAGGCAGAAATGGGCCAGGTGCGGTGGCTCAAGCCTGTAATTGCAGTACTTTGGGAGGCTAAGGTAGGTGGATCACTTGAGGCCAGGATTTCAAGACCAGCCTGGGCAAGACTGCAAAACTCTCTCTCTACTAAAAATACACAAATTAGATAGGAGTGGTAGTGCACACCTGTAATCCCAACAGCTCGGGAGGCTGAGGCATGAGAATTGTTTGAACCTGGGAAGCAGAGGTTGTGGTGAGTCAACATCATGCCACTGCACTCCAGCCTGGGCAACAGAGCAAGACTCTGGCTCAAAAAAAAGGGGGCGGGGTGGGAGAAATGAAAATGTATCATTTTAATATTTTAATAATAAAAATATGATTCTCTTCCCAACTCAACCCTCTGCACCCAGATAACAACCCTCTTTCCCTTTCACTCTCTACACATCTAAGGGACAGGGTAAAGAGGGAAATTCTGAATGGAAAACTTTATAGGCCATTGGCTGGGTAAGTGAGGCAGAGACTGAGCAAGGGCTGAGAGGAAAAGGAGCAGAGAGTGGACAGCAGGAGAGGGTAGATGAAATCAGTGGACAATCTGAGCTATGAATGGAGGGCAAGGGGGAGAGTCTCAGAAGCTTTCTCCTTGGTTTTCAGCAGGTTGGGGATGGGTTGCAGAAGGAAAGAGGGTATATTTTTAGCATGCAAGTTCCCTACCTCTGGAGTCAAGTTCAGAGAGAGAGCGGGAGGGCTCAGTTCCACAGCTTGCAGAGGGAAGCTGCAGGGAGTTGCTACTGAGCCCAACTGAGATTTAGCACATTGATTTTTGACTTTACTTTTTTTCTAGGTGCTGTGGTTTGTGATTGAGTGGGGAGGTTGGGGAGGACAGCCAAGGCTTTTAAAGGTGCCAATACTCTAGCAAGAAATAAGGAAGAGTGGCTGCTAAAAGAGCCTCAATTTTCCATTCTACCCTCCTGTGCCTCATTTTTCTTTCCCTCTTTCCACTTTCTTGGCTGAGCCTGCCTGTCAGTGAGATGATCAACAGCTATGGGAAGCACAGAGCCGGACTGGGAGGAGGGCTCAGAGCAGGAGTCAGGACATTTGTCCTGAGCAGGGCTGATGGCCTAAACTTGACCCTGGCCGCCCAGCTCCCTAGCCCAGGCCCACCTTCCTTCATTCACTCTTTCACTCTTGGATCCATTGAATACCTATGCAGTGTCTACTCTGGAGTGTCTACTTAAGTCAAGCACTAGCCACCCCATTGTGACAAAACAGACATGGTCCTGACCTCAAGGAGCTTACACTCTGGGAAGACAGGTAACATTGAATAAACAGCAAGAAATCAATATGTGATTACAGATCACTGATAAGTGCCACAAAGGAAAATGAGAGAACTCTATGAAGGTGAATTAACAGGTAGAGGCTGCCTACTTTAGATGGTGGTCAGGGATGGTTTCTCTGGGAGGAGACATTTAAGCTAGAACCTGAAGAATGACAATAAAGCAGAAGTGACACCAGATCACTACCCACAAGGATGGTGTGCCAAGGAAAACAAGAGACAATGAAGAAATGAGCTCAGGGGGACTTCTCAAATCCAATAGAATAGATAGAGAGTGACTGTCCGTATTTTTGGTTATGCTTATTCATTATCATCCACCTACAAGGTTGCATCTGTCAAAAGAAATACAGTATCTGAATATACAACGCCCTTGACACGTGCACATTAAGCTACATAGTGGTGTATATCTTCTACTTTTTAGATAGAACTTTCTAAATTGAAATAATTTATGAATTATTTTATAAATGAGGATTTAAAATACTTTTTATAAGGCCAGGTATGGTGGCTCATGCCTATAATCCCAGCACTTTGGGAGGCCAAGGCTGGTGGATCACCAGAGGTCAGGAATTTGAGATCAGCCTGGCCAACATGGTGAAACCCTGTCTCTACTAAAATTACAAAAAAATAGCTGGGTGTGGTGGTTTGCGCCTGTAGTCCCAGCTTCTCAGTAGGTTTAGACACAAGAATTGCTTGAACCCAGGAGGCAGAGGTTGCAGTGAGCAGAGATCACGCTACTGCACTCCAGCTTGGGCCATAGAGAAAGAGAGAGAGACTCTGTCTCCAAAAAATAAAAATGAAAAATAAAATACTTTTTATAAAAAAGTCAAGAAGCCAAGATGCTTGTGGAATTAACTCTCTTCCTCATTTTCATTGGGGAAAGCTTCACATATTTCATAAAAATTAGGAAATTGAGTGCATTCCAAGTTCTTCCTCATAGAGTGGTGACATTCCATGTTGTAGCATTTGAGCTATCACCCTCAAAGGTCATTAAATACATGCTATGTATGTTTGTGACCACGGCCTCAAATATTTTTCTTTCCTTTTTCTTTTCTTCTTAGTCTCTACCTGTAAGTCCATCATCCAAGAAATATTTACTATATACCTAATGTGTGTCAGGCAGCATTCTCGCTGGGAACATAGCAGTAAACAAAACAGAACAAAAGAGACTAAGTTCCTCTTCTCATGAAGCAGGGGCCCCAATCATGCAGACTACAATCAGAACCTGGGATTTCATTTGTTGGTAAGATGGCAATCATTTGGAGAGTTTGACTAATGTAATCTGATTTCCATTTTAAAATAAAAATGTTATGACTGCAAATAGATAGTAGGGAAGCAAGGCTGGAAGCAGGGAGGACAATTAGGAAACCTTTGCAGTACCATGAAGAAGATTTTAGCTTGGAACTATGTGGCACAGTGTGGCACAGCCTGACAGTAAGAGGTAGCTGATTTCTGGACATATTTTGCAGGTAGGGCACACAGAATTTGCTAATGGACTGAATGTGGAGCATGAGAAAAAAAGATGAGTTAAGACAAGCTTTATGGTTTCTGACCTAAGAAAGTGGAAAAATAGAATAAATGTTCACTGTGATGGGAGGGGCTTCAGGAGGAAGTTTTGGGCTTGCTAGATTTTGAAAGCCTGTGTTAAATTAAATAAGCAGGAGGCCATTTGCCTGAGGCTGTTTCTCTACTTTGACTCACTATGTAGCAAATTGCAAGCTAACTCAGTAAGTAAACAAACTGAAGACCTAATTTAGAAGTATATATTTTGTAACAGATAGCCTGATCTCACCAGCTGAACTTTGGTTAATTATGGGCAGCCAACTGATCAAACCATGTCCAAATAAGGCAAACACCTAGCTGTAACCAATCAAGCTATTTCTGTACTCCACTTCCATTTTCTGTCTGTAAGTACTCACTGCCCACTTTGCAGGGCACCTCTTCTAGTTCTGAGTGCTGCCCAACTCATGAATCATTCTTTGCTCAAATAAACTCTGTTAAATTTAATTTGTCAAAAGTTTTTCTGTTAACACTGATTAGGCATCCACATGGAGATGTTGACTAGGTGATAAACCATATGTGTCCCTGGAACTTAACTAACACCTACCTCATCCATAAATTTGGCCAATTTTCTTTTGGCCAGCCCAAAGTCTTTTCTATCTTGGCATGACACTTCATGATGCCTTTGAATCTGGGCACTTCCATCCTCACTCCACACTTCTGAGTAGGTACAACTTCTTCTGGGTGCTCATGCTCTTCTTTCCTCCTAAATCGAAAGATGAAAAGGTAGTTAGATGATATCCTATGTTTCAAAAATGACCATTTTAATGCCCCTTGCACCTAACTTGCATCATCAACCTGTTTCCAGTATCCTAGGCTAAAGCAAAAACTCTTGCTTAAGTTGTATTGCAGTTAAATAAACTAACTCTCAGGACTTCGCTCTATTTCATGCTCACCAAGCAAGCCTCTGATAGCAAGGTTTCTTATGTACCCTGATACGGGAAATGGGTATTTGGAACAGTAGAAACAAGTTATTTTTTCCCCTGTAAAGATGTACTAATGCTAACTTATAAACAGTCTCTAAAGCTCAGTGTCTTAACACAATACAATCTTATTTCTTGTCCACATGATAGTCCAGTGTGAGTCAGGCATGTTGCCTGGTGGCTGTCTTCTATGTGGTGACTCCTGGATCCAGGATCCTTCTATTGTGTTTCTCCTCCACTGCAGGGTCCTTCACTTCCAGCACTTGGGACACTTTTTGGCTATATCTACAAGTGGCATATATCACTTCTGTCCGCATTCCCTTAGGTAGAACTCACTCACATTGTTTCACTTAACTGCAAGTAAGGCAGGGGGATATAGTCTCCCTATGAGCGGAGGCAGTAGAAACAGGATTGGTGAGCGTCTAGCCCATCTCTACCACTAAGAGTTTATCCCCCTAATAAATCGGTACACTGACACTCTAGTTTTGTCTTTGTTCTCTTAAGAATGTTATAGTGTGACTCTGCAATGTGTGATGGCTCCTGGTGAATCAAAATGATAAAGCTGCTGATTCTGTAATTTGAGAGCCCAGCCATGCTGACCTCAAAGTGTAGTCAATCCATGAAGTTCCTCCCACCACAGCTCATCCTGAACACTGCCCACCTGAGTCACCAAGAAACGTTTAAGTACATTACCTGTGCTCTGTTTTAATATGTCAGTGAAGTGTGTCCTAAATTGAGGTATTTCTATATCTCTTTCTAGTTCCCCAGTAAGCCAGGTTCTGAAGAATAGGGGTTCAAAAAAAAAATAAGAAGAAAAGGAAGGAAAAGGCTGGATTAATGGGAACAGGGGTAAGGGGTGAGACCTGGGCTAAACGGTGAGGATAAAAACAGACATGCAAACGAGCAAAAGGAAGAGAAGGTAATGGTGAAAGTCAATACAGTAAGGAAAGGGGTTGTGGGGGACAAACACTGAGAGGGCAAGAACTCGGAAAAGGTGAAACAAAGGTGAGCAAGGAGGCTGAAGACAGGTCAGCTGCAGCGGGAAAGAGGAAAGGGCCCTTTAAGAGACACATCAAGCCGCAGGTGTGGTCCGGGAGGCTGGCGCAGGGCTGTCACCGCACGTGACACGTGCTCACCGGGGAACGTCTTGGGAGCTGCGGAGCCCTAGGGCTTCCATTCCTACCCTCCCACCCCGCCACCCCGCAAACCAGCTCGTGTGTCCCACCTGGGAAGGGCAGGGGTGGGTGGGGAATGATGGAGGGAAAGGAGCGAAAGCGGAGAAACAGGAGGGAGGGGGAAAGCGGCCGCTGCAGAAAAGAAACGAGTGACTAACCCCCTTTGTGCTTGGCTTGCGAGGCGTTTCCTTCTCGAGAAGCTGTCACCGCTCAGTCTCGGTTTGGAATAAATACACTCGCCCACCAGAGGGGAGGCGGCGCCTTGCCTGGCCGCACCTGGGAGGCACCTGGCCGCACCTGGGAGGTACCTGGTCACACCTGGCCGCTCGTCTCCGGGAGCCACGAGCGAGGACCGCCTCCTGGACCTTCTACTGTTCAGCAGGAGGATCCGATGACTGTGACCGACTGGGAGACCGACCCAGGAGTGCCTGGCGGGGTGGAGGGTCTGGAGACTGTAATTGGGGACCTCAAGAGAGGGGCGCCGGCCCGAGGAGCAGCAATGTCAGCGGAATCGGCCATAAAGGATCAAAGGGGCCACATGGGCCCCTGTTTCTGGTTTTCTCCTCCAAACATTGGTCCCTGCGGTTTTTTGGGCAACATTTTTCTAGCTGGCTGGCTAGTAGCAGGCAGATCATGCGCAGAAGAGGTCGCGCCACTGAGGAGGACTCAGGTGCTGGCTGGAGAAGGCACCTGGGGCCCTGTGGGGATAGGGTGGTGGGTGGGGGGGGGGGTTCCTGGAGGTCACTCTCTCTTTAGGGAAGCTTCCCAAAGCTGGGAAAGCTGTGACCTTGTACCTCACTGAACGGTGTCATATTCCACTCCATCACTATGGCCTCGATTCTCCTCCCCTCCCTTCCTCTACCCCTTCCCTCTCCCCTCCCCTCCCCTCCCCTGCCTTCACCCTTTCCCCCCTCCCTTTCCTTCCCCCTCCCCTTCCTTCCCTTCCCCCTCCCCTCCCCCTTCCCATCCTCTTCCGTCTCCATCCCCCCTCCTGCTTCTCTCTGCTTCTCTCTTCTCCCTTTTTCTCTCGTGTTCTTCTTCCTGGGCCACATCTGAGACTTCTTCCGGCCCATGGATGTTACCTAGTGTACAGAGCACTTAATATAAAGGGCATCACTAAGGTCACCTCAAATGAAGGTTTCTTTCCTCAGGCACCTTGGGTGACTTTCTTCTGTTACACCAAGTCTCTTCACTGGCAAACTCCACCCCAATCCTGTTGATTAAAAATGCACAATTTACAGTTGTTTAAAGCAACTTTTCAGTTGGAACAGCTGATAATACATTGCACAGTTCTAAAGTGATGGAGCTGACATTCCAAGCTTCCCAGAAAAACCACTTCATCACTTCAGTTGTATGTCAACAGTGACAATAATGGTGCAGTCTTGTTTCATTCAAATATCTAAGCATGGATTGAGTGTTCTTTCCATGTACCCGCAGTTGTCAGCCTTCTTTGCAGCTCCTGGGGCCAGGTTCCCTGGAGCTGGGAGACGGCATGGGCAGCTGGTGCTTCTGTCTGCCTCTTGGAAGCTTTGGAAGCCAAGGCTCTTGGGTTTCCTGAGTTGCCTGGGTCCACCAAGCACTTTCTGAGCTCCATTCTTTTTTTTTTTTTTTTTTTTTCTCCAAAGCACTTTATTTTCAGAAAGGAAAGGACGCCAAAAATAGGCCTGTCCTGTGAAGATGTCTAATAACCTCAGTGTGGGGACCAAATGCCCCCCAGCCATTGAAAAGACAGATCTTGTAAGTTCCATTCATCGGTGCACTCACCGATTAATTCATGTTTATTGAGTGCCTGCTCGGTGTTGGGACAGATAAGGATGGACGTTCCTGCCATCGTACTGAGCCCCATTCTTGAAGACCTCTTCTTCCTCTTAGTTCTTTCTCTCTTTCCTCCTTGCTCATAGGGTCTCCTGGCCCTTCCTTTACTCTTCTTTTTATTTTAGCAACTCTTTAGTCTGCTTTCTAGAACGACTACATGAGGGAGTTCCTTTATCTTCTCACAGCTTCCACCCCTGGCCTTGGCAACACTGAGCTTACCTGGATGCTCCAGGGTCCAACTCTGTCACCACATTACCTTGACCTACAGTGTCTAGCAGGCTCCAGGAAGCTGGCATCCTCTGTTGGCAAGTCCCAGCTGGGTTCTGCTTATAAATTAAGATTCTTAAGAAGTTGAGTCTATTTACTATTCCAGAGACACAGCCTAATTTCCACTCAGTTTAGTCTCAGTTTCTACTCAGGATACTGCCACTCTGAAGGAGCGCTGTGGAGCTGGCAATTTGAATAAGACAAAATGACTGTCTTTAGATAATAGAGTGCCTTGCAGATTCCCAGAGCTTGACTCAACCTTAGACATCCTCTAGTCCAGTGGCTCCCAAAGGAGATGTGGAGGATTAATAGAGCTGAAACATGACAGCGAGGGGAAAGCAGCGGTGTTTCCAAGCATCTGTAACATCCAGGGCAGGTAGACTAGGAAAATGGTTCCATGCCCAGCTGATCATCAGGGTCACAGGGGAGCTGGGTTGCCAAGTTTCTGCTCAGTGTCCACTTCCCTTCTCTGCTGAGGTTCTCGAAAATGTTAATAATTTTTTCAAATTCTTTGTCCACTTGCTCTTCTGAAATATTCTATCCTCCCTACGACTTTCTTGGTGGTTTTCTCCTTCCCCTTCACTTACTCTATTTCCTGAAATGCTCTGCTTTTCCACCCACCAACTTGAGTCCCACACAAATAGCATAGGATAGCACAGAGATCATCATCACTTTATATTTACCATGTGTTTTCATATTTATTCTCATTCGTGCTATCTCCTAAAGAACATACCACCCAGATAAGTTCTCCCTCTCTCCCATGCTCAGTTGGTACACAATGGCATGTGTAGGAATGTACACATGTAATACGATGTTTACTACCAGTCTTCCTGAGGTCAACTGTCTCCACCAAATCCCTAAAGATAGAGAACAATGTAATAGATGCCACATCCCTCATGTACTAGAAGGTGTTGAACCACATGCGAAACACCGCAGGAGCTTAAGAAACCAGTGTTGCTGCAATTAGTACATCACTCGCCATTGTCCATGGAAGGAGTTGACCACACCTTTACAGAGTTTTGATGCTGATGTGGCTTGGCTGTGGCCCCACCAAATCTCAACCTGAATTGTGTCTCCCAGAATTCCCACATGTTGTGGGAGGGACCCAGGAGGAGGTAATTAAATAATGGGGCCCGGTCTTTCCTGTGCTATTCTCATAATAGTAAACAAGTCTCATGAGATCTGAGGAGCTTACTGGGGGTCTCTGCTTTTGCTTCTTCCTCATTTTCTCCTGCCGCCACCATGTAAAACGTGCCTTTTACTTCCTGCCATGATTCTGAAAGCTTCTTTGGTTACCAGTTTTGGGTGTGTCTTTATCAGCAGCATGAAAACAAACTAATACAAATGCTTTGCCCTCTTCTCAAGTCAGCTGGCATTGCTGAGATCACTCAGAGAGCCTAACATGTCTCTTAGGGAATATTAGGAACTAGTATCTAATACTTGCTTGAAAATATAAAGGAAAAGGCTTGAAGTGGCAGAGGGGAGAGAGAGGCAGAGACAGAGACACAGAGAACTGCTCTTGGAGTGATATGCACTTGGACGTGTATCTGCAGAGCAATGATGTTTCCTGGTGGACCACATGTGTGACATGCTAGGTGGAGATGACCTGGGGTCATCTGCAAAGGGCCCCAAAGTCTGCTGCTGGGATGGACTGAACTGGAGAGGGGTAGGCCCTTGCAGTGGAGAGCCTGAGTGTTGGAAGCTGACACAGCCATTGGGGGAGTCAGTGCCTGGTCTGCTACAACAGCTTTGGGAGGCTCTGGAGGGGCATGTTAGAGAAACCACAGAGATTAAGCTTGAGTGAAGAGTGCACTTGGAAATTCTGCCAGGCCAGAGGCCACCAACCGCACAGCAGCCGGAAGCTGTACCCTTTCCTGGATCCCTTTCTCCACCCTCATCAGGGCCAGAAATAGCAGCCGGCAAGTAGCTAAGACGCCAGTGGAGAAAGAAAAGCAGCCATCTGCCCTGGTCCTGTTCGGCAGGCAGTGCAGAGCTGAGGGATCCGTAAAGCTCCAGATGGGATCAAGTGTTATTTGGGACTGGGCATATTAACCATGAGAAGAAACTTACTGTCATGACTAACAGGATGAGACACATCTTAAGACCTGCCCAGGACTTGCCAGGCCCAGGGCAAAAACTAGCCTTCAGAGCAGGTTGAAAGGGACACAAGGGGAGTTGAGTTCTGATTAGCGAGGACTCAATGGTACACAGGCAATACTGAGCAGGGGAGCAGATAAAAACAGATGAAAACATTCATTGACCTACAATTAAAATAACTGGGAAGGCCGTGGACTTTCTATTTTGACTTGGTCTTTCTCACCGCAGTCTTTCCTATGACCAGAGGCTGGGCTTACAACCTGGCAGCGATGGATGCTTTTTAGCTTCCAGGTTCTTGATTGCCATTAGGTACCCTGCCTGCCACTGATGAAATGGGAGGTGACTTGGTTATGGACATATAATCCAAAACTAGGCCTTCTAGAGAGTGTTGAATAGCATGCTTTTCTGCTCAGTTGTATTTTTGCATAAAAATACAAACCTTTTCATAGAACCAGATCAGCCTAAACTAGTACTAGCAGAACATGAACTATTGTTTTAAATCATGAATTCTCTATTTCTGTAAGGAAACAGGAATATCTAGATATTTTCTTTCTAGTCCAGAGGTTCATATATGCATTAAAAAATTGTTATGGTCTTGTTAAAATACAGGCTCCTAGGTCCTGTCCACAGTGATTCTGGGTTAATAGTCTCGGGGCAGGACCCAGGAATCTGTGTTTTGATAAGCACTCAAAGTGACTCTGTTGTCTCTTGCAATTTGAGAAAGATTGTTTTATTGGGTACAATGTACACTACTCAGGTGATGGTTGCATGAAAGTGTCAGATTTCACCACTATACAATTCATCCACATAATCATAACCACTTGTACCCCAAAAGCTATTGAAATTAAAAAAAAGACTGTTGTAATTATTAGTGATCATATTTCCACTCTTCGTTCAGCCTAACCATTTGCTTTTTCCCTGTACTTGAGTAAGACTAGTTTACCTTGAATTTTTAGGTTAACGTTAGAACATTTTGAGGGGCACTCAGCGTTAGCACCTTTATCAGACATCGAACCTACTAACACTTCTCTCATATAGGAAACGAACAAATGTGTTCTATTTACCTGACTTCAAGTTTATTAGAATACATATTTGCCCATTTTTTGTGTGGCTCATTTTCTTCAGGTGACAGAAATGAATAAAATAAGCAGTTAAATTGTAGCTTCACAGTGGTTTCCCTGCCAGAATCACTGTACCAATCAATAACAAACAAAACTGAAGTGTATTCACCAAACACTTTCCAAAGTACAGATCACACACTCGGGATTAAATACAAGTCTGCCTCTGATATACGTGCTTTAAAAGCTTGGGGTTTAAAAATCTAAGCTATCCCAGTTCATTTCATTGGAATTTAACAAGATTTTTAAACAGATAAGGTAATTTCTTCACACACTCAGAGATCGTCAGAAACAGGTGTGATTAGAATAGTAAAAATCAGGAAGGAGGAAATCTAGTTCAAGGATTTAACCAGAGGCTCCAGTCAATGACCTATAAGGTCCTTTTTCCCTACAATTCTGCTGTTTGCTTTTCTCTATTCAATTTCTTTCTGGCTCTTGCTCGTCATTCCAGCCTGTTGAGAACAGTTGAAGTCTTGGTTTTGTCTTCTATCATATTAGCTATCCCCCCAACTTCCACTCTGATACACATACTTATGTAGAGGTTCTTTCAAGCTGGTAATAAAAAACCCGGACAAGGACAGATCCGTAACTTTACCACAGGGCAAGTAGACCTGTTCTCCAAGCAACACGTACATACATTGTCCCAACTTGCACGTGAAACCTCAGTGTATAGCTATAATCACACAGAGAAAGAGAGCAGAAAGGTAGCAAATATATTATTCCCTATAGTTGGTCAGAGACAGATCGTAGGTGTGAGTTAGGGTTCACATTGAGGGTGGTGGGAGCAGGATGGGACTGGAAGAAGACTCTACAAAGGACTGCAGGGCATTCATAATAATCATGAACAATTACGCTGACTATTTAACAGGGGCCCTGCTTTCTTTGCTATGCTAGCTCTGTGTATGCATTATCTCAATAATCCCAATAACTCCGAGTAGGGGAGGATTCATGGCTACCTACCAGCATAGTCTTTGGAGCAAAATGGCTTGGATTCGAATCTTGACTCTGGTACCTACTTGTTGAGACCTTGGGAAAACTACTCTCTGCTTGCAGACCCTCATCTGAAAATGACGATAGTAATAGCACAACTTGTGGGCTTGTGCAAATAGGTAGGGACTCCAGCTGCTTTAACAGATGAGCCCTTAAATCTTACTGGCTTAAGATGATAAAGGTTTACTATACATGTAGAATAGTTCAAATGTGTGTTCAGTGACAATCTTCTGTATGGAAATTGAGTTCACGTTTCTTCCAATTTGTGATTCTGCTAACTGCCGGATAGAGGAAGATCATCTGGAGAAGAGCTGGGTGGATGAGGGGAAGGGTTATGGATCAGACCTAAAGGCTTTCCACAATACCCAGGATGCACTCACGGTAAGGCAGGCTGAGAAATGAAGTCTCTGTGTCTAGGAGGAAAAAGAAATGAATTTGGTCTCTTCCATACTTGTGAGATTAAACATTAAGTTACTTGGAACAGTACCTAGCACACAGTAAGTGCTTGGAAAATAATGATAGTGATTATTCCCACTTATGTTGTGCCAGTGCGGGCTGTATTTCTTTTCTTTCTTTCTTTTTTTTTTTTTTTTTTTTGAGATGGAGTTTCACTCTTGTTGCCCAGGCTGAAGTGCAATGGCGAGATCTCAGCTCACTGTAACCTCCACCTCCCGAGTTCAAGCAATTCTCCTGCCTCAGACTCCCTAGTAGCCGAGACTACAGGCGTGCGCCACCGTGGCCAGCTAATTTTGTATTTTTAGTAGAGATGGGGTTTCTCCATATTGATCAGGCTGGTCTCAAACTCCCAATCTCAGGTGATCCACCCGCCTTGGCCTCCCAAAGTGCTGGGATTACAGGCGTGAGCCCCCATACTCGGCCAGCTATATTTCTTATATGTCTTCCTGATGCCTATTGCTGTCTTAACCTTTCACTTTAGCGTTTCCTCGGATTTAGCCTGTTGGACTGGCGATGCCTGGGGGGTTCTCTTCATAACTACTGGAACCTTCCAGGCATTAAAGCTGACTCTGTTCTGTGGACACCAACCCCAGCTTCTTTTCTGAACTTTAGTCATCACTGGAACAACAGTAGGATATGAGAGTGGGGACAAGACAGGGGGAGGCAGTGTGCCTCTGGACTGCCCCTGAAGATCCCCGCAGCCTTGGCATGGCAGACACCCCTGCATTCCCAACATGCCAGAGGCTGTTGCAAAAACCTTTGTATGAAAGTCCATGATTTCAAGTTTGTCTCTGTGTAATCATTTAATCAGTAATAGAGCAAGCAACTTAATCTATATCCTCCTAACCTCCCCAAACTCGTAAACATAGTCTGACTAAAATGTTTTGAAGTGGGTCGGGTACAGGCTCTTTGAATATGGTAGTGCAGGTATTTTTTTTTTTTTTCTGTCTTGGGTAAAATATTTGCAATGCATGGAACAAATTAAACTGTGACTTTTGTTTTGCAGTTGATGTTGCAGATATAAATAAACATTGAAAAATTGATTATGCTTTTGTTAGCATAACAAAATGGTTAGGATCTGCACTTGAATTCCATCTCCATATCTTACTAGTCTTGGGATTACGGACAGATTATTTAATTATTCCAAATCTCAGTATCTTTATCTGGTAAATGAGGATAATAACAGAACATATATCACAGAGTGGTTTTGCACAGTACCTGGCAATAGCAAACTCCAAATATTTTTATTTTTGTTATAATGATGACAAAGACACACACACACACACACACACACACACACACACACACACACACAAATCCCCACACTCCTTCTCTGTAACAGTGAGGGACAGATACATGCGTTTCTCATGGCTCCCTTAAGGCCCTGAATACCCTAACTGGAGTTTTGAAGAATATTTTCAAAGAGTTGCCTGTGGCATTCTAACTCTGCATTTTTCCATTCGTAGAAGCATCTATCCTCCCTCATTATCTTCTTTGCACATCTAAGAAGGAGACATCCCAAACAGCTAAGGTTATTATCTAAGCAGTGTGCCATGATAGATGCTGAGGGCTTCAAAAGGCAGGAGTTTGTGGGGTGAGTGAGGCTGATGTGGGGGAAGCTCCCGAAGCAAAGCAAAGCCTGGTTGAGGCTGGGGCTAGAGAGTCCTAAGTGTAGCCCATGTCTCACTCAATCTCCTTGTTAATCTTCATGACAGTTCTGTTTGTTGAGAAAGGCTCCCCACTTAGCCTCAAAAGTCTCTTTGAGGATCTGATGACAGTCATGAGCTGTTATCCTAGAAAAATGCATTCATGGCCACTCACATAAAGGTTTGCAATTCATTTCAAGACTCCCATGGGGCCCATCTGTGAATCTCAGATCTAGACACACTCTTCACACAGTCCATTTGTTTTTGTATGTGGGGAAAAACAGCGCCCTGAAAACTGTGAGGACGCACATGGTGAACCCTTCCAAGAGATGATGAGACTACTTTAATGCAGCAGCACAGAGAAGAGAAAATAGGAGGCTCACATCAGTGAGTAAAGACTCAGGCACTCCAGATGCTGGGTGGTGAGGAGGTAGAGGGAGGGTCCAAGGATGAATCCAAGTTTCTCAGTTTAGTTGACAGGCTGGTGCCATTCACTGAGACAGGGGATGCAGGGAGGGAAGGAGGACAATTATTTGATGTAGCTGTGGGATATCTCACGGGGATATCCCAGAGGTGGTTAAATCTGTATCGACAGTTCAGGAGAGAGCTACAGATAGAGATTTGGAGGTTTGATCAACATTTTATCAGAGGCCATTGAATTTGATTGAATTTTATCAGCGGTTATGATATTTCATTGAATTTATGGGACTAGATAAGAAATCACACGAAGATTGTATGGAGTGAGAGGGGGCCAAGGTCAGAGTCCTGAGAAACACTGGCAGGAAAAGCCATGTTTCCGAAACCTCAGGCATTTGCAAACCCCAGGCTGATGTCACCTGTGCTATGATTTTCTTGGGATTTTTTTTTCCATTCAGCTCTCTTTGTTTTGTAAGTTTTGAAAGGGAATGGATTATCCCTATAATAAATGAGTCATAACGAGAAAGTAATCTTAAAATATCTGCTAATGGAAATAAAAATCCGAAACCTCTTTTTCTGTATTCTTGCTGGTGACTATTGGCCAGAGAAGGCTTTATGTCTGAGATTGCTCTCTCTCTCTTTCTCTCTTTTTTAGAAAAGGAAGATGAGCTGGGAATGGTGGCTCACACCTGTAATCTCAGCACTTTGGAAGGCCAAGACTGGCAGATCATGAGGTCAGGAGTTCAAGACCAGCCTGACCAACATGGTGACACCCAGGCTTTACTAAAAATACAAAAACTTAGCTGGGTGTGGTGGTGCGTGCCTGTAATCCCAGCTACGCAGGAGGCTGAGGCAGGAAAATTGCTTGAGTCCGGGGGCCGGAGGTAGCAGTGAGCCAAGATTGTGCCATTGCATTCCAGCCTGGGTGACAGAGTGAGACTACTCTATCTCAAAAAAAAAAAAAAAAAAAAAAAAAAGAGCAAATGTTAGAGAGATGTTATACTAACATAAAAACTGAGACTTTCTCCTTGTTTAAATCAGAAGAATTAGAAGAGAAGTAAAAAAGCATCAACTTTCTTGCTATAAAACTCGTGTTTTTATTGGCGTTGAAGGCTCAGACATAGAAGGTACAGTTTTATGCAGCATACACAGCCCTGGCTGAGGCCTTACACCATCTAACATGATCTCTTCTGCCACCGCACTATGAATCTCTAACTTGGAAAAACCAGAAGAGATGGGGTCATAGTGGGTCATAGTATCCAGGAATGGAGAGGTCCAGAGAGGGAGTGGTCAGGTCGGAGGCTGCAGAGAGGGCAGGCAAAGTCCGACTGAAAAATAACCCCTGGATTTGGCAACCAAGGATCACCGGTGTCTTTGGTGGAGTGGATTTGATGGCATGGTGAGGGGTGAAAGGTAGAATGTAGCAGATTGAAGAGTGAATGGGAGATGACAATGGGAAAAATCAGCACAAGGAGCTTAGCTGTGAAGGAAAGGAGAGAAATAAGGTGTACAAAAAGATGGTGTTTTGCTTATTTTTGTAAAACATGGGAGATAGTCAAACATGCTTTTAAGTATTAGGGAAGGAAACGGATGAATTGTAAGAACTGGAAAGGGGATAACAGATCGAGCAAGGTCTCGATTTGAGGGAAAATTGAAAGGAATCAAATCAAGAGCACAGGTGGACAAACCAACTCAGAATAGAAAATTCTATTAGCTTTGAAGGTAACAAGGTGAAGGCACATGGAAGCCCAGGGGATGGCTTGAGTACAGGAGTGGAAAGCCAAAGGAGTTTACATCTGGAGCCCAGTTTTCCTCGTCAAGGAGCAGGTGAGATTATATCTGAGAACAGACAGACAGCATGAGAAATCGATTCTAAGGAATTGGCTCACATAACTGTGAAGGCTGGGGCAAGTCTAAAAACCTGCAGGGTAACCTGGGAGGCTGGAAACCCATGGAAGAACTGACGATGCAACTTGAGTCCAAAGGCAGTCTAAGGCAGAATTCCCTTCTCCTTCTGGGGACCTCACTCTGTTTTCAAGTAAGGACTTCTTCAACTGATTAGATGAGGCCCACCCATATTACAGAGGGTAATTTGCTTTACAGAGTCTACTGATTTAAATATTAACCTCATCTTTAAAAAAGTATTTTCACAGCAACATTCAGACTGATGTTTGACCAAATGTCTGAGCACCATAGCTTAGCCAAGTTGACACATAAAATTAGACCATCACAGAATATTAATCATCCCATTCATGTCAATAGTGAAAATATGAGATCATGTAGATAATGAGAAGACTATCAAATGTGGAGGGGATGTGGATTCTAGTAGGTTCTGGCTACTAGTAGGTAGTAGGTTCTGGCTCTGATTTTCACTCTACTTTTTTTTTCCTCCTAAGAAATTTAAGATGTTACCTGATTCTTGGCCACAGGGTTTCAAGGGAGCCAGAGCTAATGAAGACAGCATGGAAGGCCACAGCTGAGACCTACCTATGGGAGTCAACCTCACCTTCAAGAAGAGCTACCATTTTGACATAGATGGATAAACTCCATGAAAGTGAATCTCCTAAATGCAAATTCTAATCACGAAGCCCCAGTCGGCAAATCTGCTGGAAACTCTCCCTAGCAACAGGACGTAGATGCTTTAGACATAACAAAGTGTACACATTGTCTTTCACTCTTTCTCCTTCCTCTATTTTCAACATGGATAAAATACATATCCATTTATCTTGCTCAGATCAGTAGGATGATTTAGCTTTATTTTCATGGCTGCCTTTTCTTAATGCAATAGAGTTTCCAGTCGGGCTTATTACTTCCTTCAGTCACAAGCCTGAGGTCCTTTCACATTCATCCTGTCCTTGGCAAGGATCTCTGGAAAGTAGCCTGGGACATACCTAGTGGTAAGCCACCTGCTCTGGGTTGAGGGTGGATCTATTCTAGTCAGAGGCTTTGTGATCCGGACAAAGGAATTGAGTATATGGCTGTCAAATTGTCAGGCAATACTAAATTTGGCTGGCCAGCTGAATTCTAGCAGAAAATCATGCAAAATAAGCTTTAGCAATTGGAGAAAAAAATGGCCCACAGGAAAAAGAATGGGATGAAATTCAGTAGGACTATACGCCCATAGAATTCTAACTTGAGGGCTGCAACTAGCTATGTGACCTTGTAGTACAAGGACCAGTCTTCAGATATAAAATAGAGTTTGGGATTAAAGGGATCTTTGAGAAGAAGCCATCGGCCACCCCTTCCTCTCAATTTTACATGCATTAAAAAAAAATTTCCCTTTTTTTGTTTTTCTTTCTTTCTTTCTTTCTTTTTTTTTTTTTTGAGATGGAGTCTCACTCTTTCACCCAGACTGGAGTGCAGTGGGGAGATCTTGGCTCATTGCAACCTCCCTCCGCCTCCTGGATTCAGGCGATTCTCCTGCCTCAGCCTCCCAAGTAGCTAGGACTACAGGCGCATGCCAACATGCCCAGCTAATTTTTTGTATTTTTAGTAGAGACAGGGTTTCAATGTGTTAGCCAGGATGGTCTCGATCTCCTCACTTCATGATCCACCTACCCCGGCCTCCCAAAGTGCTGGGATTACCCATATAAGCCACTGTACCCGACCAGAAAAAGGTTTCTTTCAGCTTAAAAAGGCATAATTCTTGAAGTGCATGTCCTCCGAATTCCCTGATCCTCCCAATCAAAATGACTATCAGCACCTTGACAATAGTATCATATCTTGTATATCCCTGAATTTCCAGAGACAATGATAGTGCCTGCCACATAATTGATGGTCAATGCATTTTGGTTAAACAATAATAATGAGAAACTCCCATTTGAAAAATGTGCTATAATTATTATTCTTTCTCAATCCAGATGCTCTCCTCTACACACAGTTTTATTCAGTAACTCTCCTAAAGCTGTAAAGGTCAGAAATTGAACACAGTTCCCCAGGTCTTTGAGCAGCATTAAATATAGGGAGAAAAAATTGCTTGTGTGCCGAATACCTTACTTCTGGTTGGAGAAAATAAACACTGAACTGGATTTTAAATATACATCCCATTATATTTGTAATCAACTGAAATGCTAAAATATTTGCATGTGGATTTCTGCCAAACTGCTTTTCTCTCATTCTTCATGTGTATGATTGATCTTGAACTCAAACGATAGGACTTCAATAGGACTTCAAATACTTTTATTTATTTTTATTTTTTAACTCAAGGTAAAGTCCAACAAAAATCAGTTTAAATTTGATGCTGTCAGTGAAGACATTAGCGATTCTTTCTGGCTTAAGGTCACTGGCGAATTTGATATGCATATCTTTTGTGCTTTTTGTTGTTCTTCTTTTTGTCTTTTTTGAGACAGGGTCTCACTCTGTCACCCAAGCTAGAGTGCAGTGCCATGAAAATGGCTCTCTGGAGCCTCAACCTCCTAGGCTTAAGCAATCCTCCCACCTCAGCCTCCTGAGTAGCTGGGACTACAGGCATACACCACAACATCTGGCTGATTTTTTTTTTTTTTTTTTTATAGAGATGTGATCTTCCTATGGTGTCCAGGGTGGTCCTGAACTCCTGGGCCCAAGCAATTTACCCACCTCAGCCTCCCAAAGTACTGAGATTACAGGCATGAAACACCACACACAGCCCTCTTTTCTGTTTTTATCCCACTCTCTGACAATGTTGGAGGAACTGGGACTAGCTCTAATAAGAATCACCCCCTTCCAGGTAGGGTAATGAACTAACAGCTGAAAATGCACACTGAAATATTGCCAGACATCCCTTATTTGACCATCTTATCCACAAAGATCTACAGATGACACTTTAAAAACATTTTCTAAAGCACAGAAAGACTTTTTAATACAGTAGCCCCTGAAACTTGCCAGACAAATAATCCGTTAAAACATAAACGAAGCAAGGCAGGTATGGTGCCTGTGTATGGTGGCTGTGGTACCAGTGACATTCTTCTTTAAATTCTACAGTCTCCCCACCATCACCCTCTGCTTTTTAAGGAAGTCTAATTTAGCGTATGCCTTGGCATTGATATTAACCTGACTTTCCACAACTGACATCCCATCTGATGGCTATCTCCAATCTTATTTATCTTTCATGACTCCTCAAAAATTAATAACTGTGACATTGAGATCACAGTACAAGTTCTTCAAACATCCACAGATAAAGTTATTTAGATTTGAAAATAAACTCTTTGAGGTTGGCCTTAATAAGGATAGGAGAGCTCTCCCAGATTCCTCACTTAAGTGGCAAGGATCCGCTGTCAGACAGCGATTACCACTTCTTTGTAACAGGCTGCTGCTGCTTTTGCCATGAATTGTAGTTGTTCCATCAGCCTTTATTTCTGCTCCTTCCAGTTTGAAGATGGTTTTTGTCTTTCTAGACAATAGTGAAAGAGAAGGATTTGAATAATTCTGGCTTCTGCTAATATCACGCCACATTTTCTAAGAGTAGGCATAAAGAAAGTGGTAAATTTGGAGACAGAGAAGCCAGTCATGGAAAAACAGGGTCGAGGAGGAAAGTTCCGGCACAGGTGTAACACAGAAAGATGAGAGAGGTCACGCTTGACCACATACGGACGGATGCGGAAATGGACTGCTATTGCTGAAAAGCCAAAATGATACCAGGCTGTATTTATAGAGGGATGCCATGCAAAGCCCACGAAGCAATCACTAGGCTACAGTCTATATTAGACCTCTATTCAATATGATGCTCAGTTTGTCATACTTTGAAAAGAGAGAGCCCACAGGGGTAACAAAGTAACAGAAAATCACAACTTAAAGTTAAGGAACTGGGGTTGCTAAAGGCAACCATTTTTCTTGAATTCCACCATTGTCTGGTTGCTTGAACAGGCAGGAGGAAAGAGAAGAGAAACGGGAAGGAGAGTTGCCTCAGCCAGAAATTTCTCTCCAACCTTCTGGCCTCTCAGTACAGAATTTCAGAAGCATGTTCTGCCTCCCCACCTTCCGGTCAAGGTTAAGATCCCCTGCCTGAGGTCTCTCTGTGAAAACTTGCAGCGTCTCTTAATCAGATCTTATTAGGGATGGCTTCTCTACCTGTGCAGGGCTCTTACTGTGTAAGTCACCACCTCCACTGTTGGCTACAGGGACTTCAAGAGCAGGACTGGTTGAGCAGCCTCGGGCTCATGCCTGCAGCCCCACATTGACCACAGCAATCTTGTAGCCTCTGCCTAATTTTTGAGCTTGTTTTCAGCCTGTATGTGAAAGATTTTCTTCCTGTCTTCACCAAATCTCTGTGGGATTCTGAACCACTACCACCTTGCCCACATACTGAGATACCTTCTTTATGTATCAGCACATTGAATATGATGAGGAAATAGGTAGGTCAACCACAGAGACTCAACATTGACTTCCAGAAGTGAAAAACTAGGATTGTTTTGATTTTAGATGTTTTTTGTGCAGTAATATATTTTGGAGAAAGAGTAATGATTTTAAAACGATTCCTGTCATGTCTTCTTTTCTCATCTACAGAGGTTTTAAACCTCTTTTAATTTCTCCTGAAGAAAGCAAAAGAAAGAACACCGAAAGAAAGACACGCCAAGGAGAAAGCTTCTATGGATCACATAACAGGTTCTCACAGGCCACTGACTGCAAGAGGAAAAGTTTGAGAGCTGGCTTTCTCCATCTTGCCCCAGGAGAAATCCCTGGGAAACATACAAGGATACTGCATTCTAACTATGAGGGGAACATTTCAAGAGGCAGCATCTCCCTTGGCTGACATTGGGGGCCAGGTCCTCATAGGAGCAGGGGCTTAGCTTGCTCCATCTGGTCCCAGAGCTTAGGAGTTATTTTTGAGAGAGCTCTGGGGACCACAAGTCCAAGGAAGTGCTGGGCATTGCAGAGAATGGCCTCATCCCCAAGTTCATGCCACCAGAATTGCAAATGATCAAGTATGTAACCATGAAGAGGCTGTGAATGGTTATGAACACAGGCTTTGTGGCCAGACACACCTGGGATTGAATATTGGCTCTATCAATTTTCTCCCCCCAGTCCAGGGCGGCTCTCAACTGTGTCCAAGGACAAATTCACATACCTTCTAGAAACTGCTAGTCTCCTTTAAGATCAAACTTAGATGTCTGGTGTCTTTTGCCTAATGGTTTATCTTGTACATATTTCCATAACCAACACACAGAGATTGACCAGATTGTTTTAATGGTATTCCACTATAGGACCAGATTTATGTTTGCCATTTTCCAAGAATGAATGCTAAGTTGTTTATGATGTTTGCTATGGGAAACAATGCTGCAATGAATGTCCTTGTACAAGTATCTGTATATAAATATAGCTGGAGCCAAATTTCCAGAAAGAGAATTTCTGCAAGTGTCTTTCAAATCTTGTTATTGTCAAATAGTCCTCTAAAGCACCTCCACCAATTTACCACACACTAATGGTGCCCAAGAAGGCTTCTCTTTGAAAAGGCACTAAGAAAGAAGAATGAAAGGCATGTTGAGGAAGGAGCTAAAAATGTCTTTTGTTATTCTTTAACGCTCCAGCAAGGCATTGTTGGTGCTATTTTAGGGGTCCTTGGGTGCTGACTCCACTGAAGATGAGAGCACAGTTTACTCAGAGGGGACATCTGTCAGAATCTGAGCTTATTTTTGGCAACCTAGTGACATGCTCCCTGCATTTCTAGTGGACTCTTGGCTTCCCTCAGCAGTGACCCATTTGTGGCTGAATATTTAGTTGGTCTCTTAATGCCCATGTCTGCTCGGAAATCTATTTTGGGATTTGACATGTTGGTCCCCTACAATAACTGTGAGATGCAAATCCCAAAATCAGGATCTTACAGTCTGTTATGTGGAAAGATGTATGGGGAAAATATGGTTTTTATGTTTATTATTTAATAGTTAAACTTTAAGTATGGGAAATTACAAACATATATAAAAATAGAAAAAATCATGTGATAGTGCCCCCACCACCCAGCTTCAATAATTATCAAGTTATCACCTATCTCGTTCTTCTGTACCTCTACCAATTCTTCACCTCCTATATTACTGTGAGGCAAATCCCAGACATCTTATCGCTTAACTCATAACTATCTCAGCGTCTACAGTTAAAATATAAGGTCCCTTTAACAAGATACACTCATATTACCATTAACACTCCTAAGATAATTAACAATAATTTTTTGTTTGTTTGTCTTTGAGACGAGGTTTTACTACACTGTCCAGGCTGATCTCAAACTCCTGAGTTCAAGCGATCCTCCCACCGTGACCTCTCAAAGTGCTAGGATTACAGGCATGAGTCAACGCGCTGGGCCCAACAATAATTCTTAATCTACTCAATGCAGTTGGTGTTCAAATTTCTAATTGCCTCATAATGATTTTAATATGATTTTTAAATGTTATAAAAGCAAATGTTCAGAGTTGGGATAACTGAATTCAAGTCTCAGGTTTGTCTCTTTCTCCTTGGGTGACTTTAGATGACTCCTCTGATTCTCATTGCCTCTTTTTCTTAGAATTTTAGAGCTAAAAAAGACATATAAATCTAAACATTTTCGATGGTGTTGAGGATGAGGAAAAAGGAATAGGAAAAATCTGGTTACAATAATTGAAATCAAAGTCAACTTTTATATAACTTGTATATGATAGTTATAAAATCAATGTGCCCACCGGATTCAATAGAAGTTACAAAATCTGTCTACTCTTATCTCTATAAAACAGAAATGGTAGAGTCAGGGGATCCTTATCTTCTCTTGGTAGATAAGTACTTTTCAAAATGAAGTAGAGATAAAAGCTGCTTTCATTTAAGGCACATAATCTTAATATAGTATTTGTTTAAATCTCAGATACTCCTTTAAAATAATCATGTTAGGAAACTGGGAAATAGGAAGGGGAGAAAGGAAGAAAGAACTAAGATTTGGCAGTGATTGTGGAAGTGAAGCAAGACCGTTGGTGGCTCTAACGTCACATGGGATAATGGATGCATACGTATGGCTTATCATGTGCCATAAAATTATTATTAGAGAAATGAGGCTCATCAGACGGTTCTAAATCACTCCCAGTATTTTTCCCTACTGAATTTGTATTGGCAGCAATTGTATTTCTAGAGAAAAATGTATTTTCTATCAAAATCTAGAAGACCAGGTGAAGGAAGGGAAAACAGCCAAATGAAGATACGCATTGACAGGAAAGCAAAAATATTACTAAAAACTCTTGGGAGATGAAAGAAAGAGACCGTCGCCCATGCCTTTTTCTTGCTTCATGTTTGTGTCAGGGCAGCGGAAGGTGACGGAGCTGGTGGTGTAACAGGAAAAAGGAGAAAATGAACAAAAACCTGCAGTTCTCCTTGTGGTTTGATGAAGACAGAATTGAGATGTTCCCTGGCTGCAGCCGCAGGTGGGATCCAGCTGCCAGGGATAACATGCATCTCTATCTTCGCCATGAGCTGGATGCTTTAGTAGAAAAACAGTTCGGGAAGGATGAGAGGTGGGTACTTTCTCTCTCTTGTGAAGTAAACAGTCCTCAGGGTTTGAAGAGGTTGCATTTCTGCTATTCCAACATCTGTAGGGCACCGTCTCTGTCCTTCATCTGAACACAAGTGCCCACACACCTAGATTCAATATCTTCTCACTTAAACCTAGCAAGGACTCTGACAACCGCCTGTCTCCGCTTAAAGATCACAGGCCAAGGGTCTGCTTCTTCGTGAGGGTGGTGAGGAGGGCAGAGACTGTAGAGCGGAGCTGGGGTGGGAGGCATCACACAGAAAACCTGGGGAGGACTCAGGTGGATTCTGGGGAGAAATTCACCACCAGAATCCTCGGCTGCCCATGGCTGGTCAAGAGCAAGACAGAGATTTACAATTACCTTGACAACCAGGTAACTGTTACTTGGCAATTTCCATCCAATTTCCCTCGTTTCCCTGCAAGGCTTGGGGGCTGCAGAGTTAAAGACAGTCTTTTCCCCCAACGGCAACATACACATCAACATTTTCCCCCCTTTAAGAATCCTCTAAGATCACCAGCCTCTTTGTTGTAAGGAAACGCAAGAAAACGAGGAAAACAGTGAGCCCTAAGATGTGGGGAAGGAAAACACATTTTTGAAGCACAGGTGGAAGGTAGTGGTTTGAATGACCACCTCTCAGTGGAGACCAGAAAGAGAGGAGTCAGGAATGGGAGTCTGTGAGAACAGGAAGGGTGGTTAGCCACACACTTATGATATCAGGCAGTTGATTTGCTCATTATTTCCGGAAACCACAAAAATGGAACAAAAGTGGAAGGAACAAGCAGAATTTATTCCCATTTTCATTTCTGCCCTCCCACTTCTTTTCAGAGGTCCTGTTATGGAAAGTCGCCTGTGACAGTCCATATCTGTGTGGTTCCTAACAGGTACTGACCTCCTTCCTTTTAGTCATTAATTCCACACACATTTCTCAGGCCAGGGTACGCCAGGCATTGTGCTAGACTCGGGGGCTGCAGAGTTAAAGATAGAGTCCCTGCCCTCATGGAACTTAAGTTTTTAGTGACAAAGACTGACAGAAACAAGTGAGCAGACAAACGACATAATTGCAAATTAGAATAAAAGTGCACTACGAAGCCAGGGCCTGAGATTAAGATTAAGGACTTAGTTTTGTTTGGGTGGGGGTGGTCAGGGAAGGCCTTTGAAGAAGTGTCATTTAAGCCAAGATCTAAAGGATGATTGGGAGCAAGGGAAAGATGGGGAGACTGCTTGGCATGAGGCCTAGGACCTAGCAAGGGTTCAGTAAATGGGACGCTGCTGAAGAAAGGGAGCAACACTATGTTGATGTGTTAGGGGTTAGGAGACCCATCTCCGTAAAAGCTAAAGCTTCTTTGAAATGACAAAGGCCTCTCTGGAGAAGGAGATTCCACACTGTACTTCTCCACACACTCAATAGGTATACAAGTTTGCCTGGGCTGTTGTGACAAAGTGCCACAGAGCAGTCGGCTTAAACAACAGAAATGTATTGTCTTGCGGTTCTGGAGGCTAGAAGTTAGAGATCCTGGTGTCGGCAGGGTTGGTTACCCCTGAGGCCGTGAGGGAGAATCTGTTCCAGGCCTCTCCCCGAGCTGCTGGTGGTTACTGGCAATCACTCAGGTTCTTTGGCTGGGAGATGTGTCACTTGGCCTTAGCCTTTATGTTCATCTAGCATTCTCCCTATGTGCATGTCTCTGCGTCCAAATTTCCTGTTTTTATAAAGACACCCTTCATACTGAGTTAGGGGCCAAGTCTAGTTACTTCATCTTAGCTTAATTATCTGCAAAGACCATATTTCCAAAAAAGGTCACATTCTCAGGTACTGAGGCTTAAGGTTTGAATACCTTTTTGGAGGGACCGAATGTGTAACAGTGGGTATACCAGCACTGCTTCCATGTCAGAATATGAAGTTAGTTCAGGCTTCCACAGTGAGTGTGGAGGTTGGGGAGGAAGTGGAAGACCAGGGCTGAATCTTCACAAATGGACTCTGCAAATCCTCTCTCCTAGGAACCCCTCCTCACTAAGTCAAATGCTCCCAAATTGGCAACAGGAGTTTGCTTGCAGGCAACCGGACAATCACATCCACATGTCCACTCTAACACTGGTGGCAGCGCCTATACAAATGAGGAAGCATCAAGCTCTGCCTCCTGTGTGGTCTTGTTCCACCTTCACTGGGATTCAGCCTTGAGTTTGCACCACTGGGCCACTGTGAATGTTGACTGGGTTGTGTACTGCACAAATCTAGAGGATGCGATTTACATTACAGTCTACTTTGTACAAAAGTATGCAAACATCTTGAGCCCTCATCTAATCCCTACACCTCAGTTTTTCTCATCAACTGCTTTCCCACAAGTTTCCCGACTGAGTATTCAGGCTTACTTCTGTTCCGCTGGTGGAACACAGCGAAGTGTGTGTGCCCATGGCAGTCGGGAGGAGAAAGAGAGCGAGAAAGAGAGAGAGAAAGAGAGAGAAACACATGAAGGGAGTGGGGAGAGTAGGAGGGAGGGAGATTGAGAGGAAGAGGGAAAGAGAAATGAGGAAAGTAAGTGGTCAGAATAGAAGAGCCTGTATATAATCCTGCAAAATCGCTAACGACAGGAAAAGCAACACTTTAATAAGGGCTCTGATAAGGAAATTCATTAAATGATGGAGAAGAAGCCAACCAGCAGCTTGGCTATTGGCAGAACCATTGTGCTAATTATTAAGGGATAAAAGGGGGCAAAAATGAAAAGTGGAGCTTCACTGTTACGCCCTTGAAGGCAGTATGCAGGATTTAAAACTGAGATGGATTTCCAGATCAAGGCTGGAGCTGGTGCTCAGAGTCTGGCCTCTTTTCAAGCTGAAGTATTTTGATGTTGAAGCAGGAACATGATAAGAGATGGAAGGATGAAGTATTCAGCGCAAAGAGAGTGACCCTGATTTTTACAAGCCAGTATGTAAAAACACTTATGCTGTGTATTCAATATGATTACAACGATTCTAACAAATAACAACCAGAAAAAATATGTCAGAATGCTAATGGTGGCTATCTGTAGATGGCAGGACGTGTGGACCCTACTTCTTTCTTCTTTTTCTCCTCTTCCTTCTTTTTGCCTTTTGCTTATTTTCTCCAATGGGGACAAAAAAATTAAAGTTAAGAATCCTTTGTTTTTTTTTTTAAATTGCAGTTCTTAATGTAGATAAACTGACATCATTTTTTTTTTTCTAAAATGACTTAAAAGTCATTGCATATTTTAGTTTTAGAAAAGTTTTCAGTATCAGGGGAACTGGGTTATTCTAAAAGAAAATGTAGGCCACGCACAGTAGCTCATGCCTGTAATCCCAGCACATTGGGAGGCTGAGGCAGGCGGATCATAAGGTCAAGAGATCGAGACCATTCTGGCCAATATGGTGAAACCCCATCCCTACTAAAAAATATAATAATTAGCTGCACATGGTGGCACACTTCTGTAGTCCCAGCAACTCAGAAGGCTGAGGCAGGACAATTGCTTGAACCCGGGAGGCAGAGGTTGCAGTGAGCCAAGATTGTGCCACTGCACTCTGCCTGGTGACAGAGCGAGACTTCATTTAAAAAAAAAAAAAAGAAAATGCATATTCCAGGATGTGCAATATCCAGTAAGATGAATCCACACTTGGCCTTAAAAATAGCTAAGGATAGATTTTATTTTTGCTTAGTCCTAATTTTAGTGTAGATGAAGCTCAATCCTTCAGCATTTGAAAGTTATATTAAAAGGCAGACCTCTGGCGGTAGAAACCAAATTCTCAAGCTTGGATAGCTAGAGTACTTTCTGAAGGCCGTTTTGTTCTTATGACCATTTGGTTCAGAATTAATGAAAACTACTTTGCATAGTCATCATTTTATCTTCTAAAGCAGTGCCTTATGGGGATTCTTTCCATTCACCTTGTAGATACAGATTATCAAAGTTTTTTTTTTTTTTTTCAGGTCCCAACCCTTCACTGTTGTAGTATATGAACCTCAGAGATAATTATTTTTTAAGGCTGACAATCTTAGAGCATTTATCAGGTTATTAAAACCACCAGTTATGGTGGTAAACACTCAAGGAATTTGGATACTGCTGAAAAGATTAAGAAAACGGAACCTGGTGCGGTGACTCACGCCTGTGATCCCAGCACTTTGGGAGGCCGAGGTGGGCGGATCACAAGGTCAGGAGTTCCAGACCAGTCTGACCAACATGGTGAAACCCTATCTCCATTAAAAATACAAAAATTAGCTGGGCATGGTGGCAGGCCCCTGTAGTCCCAGCTACTCGGGAGGCTGAGGCAGGAGAATTGCTTGAACCCGGGAGGTGGAGGTTGCAGTGACCGAGATCAAGCCACTGCACTCCAGCCTGGGTGACAGAGCAAGATTCTGTCTCAAAAAGACAAAAAAAACAACAAAAAAACAAAACAAAAAAACCCTCCAAAGTTCACTTGGGGGAAGGAGCACACAGAAGAAGCAAAGTTAGTCTTAATTGAATGTTTATGTTTCCTTTTTCTTCTCAAACAGAGATAATCCTTGTAAGCAAAGGAGGTCGTGATGTCCTCAAAGTCTTTTGAGCCACTAAAATGATTGGTAATTCTTGAAGTACATACACAACAATGGAATTTCATTGTTGCGGATGGAGGGCATGAGTTCATACAGGTGGCAGAAGACCTTTGGTGGACTGGGATTTGCTGTGCCAGATAGGCTAATTCCATTCAAAAATATACTTGAATATCAGTCTCAGTGGTTCATTTTCAGGGCTGAAAGGAGCCAAAGGAACCTGCATTTCATTAGTAGGTCCATCCTTTACTAAGAAGCTGAGCCACAAAGAACAGTAAATAACGGCTCAGCAGTATCACAGGGTGGTGAGAACCCCAATTTGAATTCCACAGTTTGCGTAAACAGCGTGTTGGTGTGAAGAGGTGGCGAACATTTGACTTGGAATGGGCTCTGTTGCTCCCTTCCCCGTTCCGCCTCCCTCTGCCTTGTGTTCCTAAAGTCTGACCCAGGGACCACAGCATCTATGCCCCTGGAGTGCACATGTTTACGCCATGCCCTCACCTCCTTCTGGTTGTTAACAGAACGTCATTTTCTGTCCCTATTTAAAACCACAACCTTAGCACCTCCATTCCCCCTCCCTGATTTGTTTTTCTCTGTATTATTACTGTATTGACTACTACTAATTTCATTATTGGTCTCTCCCTACCCCACACTACACTGTCAGCAACTTCAGGGCAAAGATTTGTCTGTTTCATTCAATGCTTCATCCCTATAACCTGGGACTGTGCCTGACACAAAATATGTGCTCAGAAAACAATTCTACTTATAAGTAGGTGTTGTTTTTTTTTCCATTTTGTTTCTTGTAGATCAAAAGCCATGGAGGGGGAGAATTAATTATTTAATCTTAACCCCATATAGCACATTGCCAAAATTTAAAAAGTAGTGTAGGGAACCAAGGGAGGAAACGGTAAGGAGACCCTGCCCTAGTTAACCCCTTGTTCCACACCTCAGCGACAACGTGAGAAGGACACTGAAGGTATATGGAAAACTCATTTCACAGTCATTGCTACCTCACTGGGGGCTGGCAAGGCTCTGAAGCAGGCCTCTTTTAAAAAATTTGTATAAATTTGTGGAGTACAAGTGTAATATTGTCATATGCATTGATTGTATAGCAATGAAGTCAGGGCTTTTAGGGCATCCATCACCCAAATAATGTACACTGTACCCATTAAGTAATTTCTCATCATCTACTGCCCTTCCACCCCCTCACCTTTCTGGGTCTCCATTGTCTAGCATTCTACATTCTATGTCCATGTATACACATTATTTACCTCTCACTAAGAGGTGAGAACATGTGGTGTTTGTCTTTCTACATCTGACTTGTTTCACTTAAGATGATGGCCTCCAGTTCCATTCATGTTGTTACAAAAGGTATGATTTCATTCTTTTTATGGCTGAATGGTATTCCGCTGGGTATAGGCACCACCACGTTTTCTTTATCTAATCATTTGTTGATGGACACGTAGCTTACTTCCATATCTCTGCCACTGTGAATAGTACTGCAGTGAACATACAAGCTGAAGCAGGGTTCTTTACTGGTCTCCTAAAACAACTGAGAGATGGAAGCTCAGAGTGAATGTAGAGGGAGTCTGGCTGCAGTCCCAGCCATCGGACAGAGGGTAGAACTATGGATATTATCACCATAGGGGCTGCAGCCCAATCAGTGGCATCAGACCCTGACATGGCAAGTGCCAGGCCTAGCCAGTGATGCCACCAGACATGGAGAGAGGCCTTCCCCACTACCTCCAGATGACCGGCGCCATCATCGACTTTAAACTGCTGCTCCACAATCCTTTCCCACTGGCATTCTTTATGAAGGCTCTGCTTTAAGCGCAACTGCAGAGTTGCATCACCTCATTAGCCAGTGGGACTTTGCACAGGCCATTGACATTTTTAACTATTTAATAATAAATACTTACGTAGTATCTACGAATATGCCAAGCACTGTTTTAAGCATGTGGCAGAGAATAACTCATTGTATCCTCACAACAAGGTTGTATTTTTTATTATTCCCACTTGTTGAGGAGGAAAGTAAGGCACAGAGAGGCTAAATATCTTGCCCAAAGTTACACCACTAGCAGGTGGGGCCAAGTTTGAGCTCAAGTGGTCTGACTCCAGAGTCCTTGTGTGTAACCATGAGTTATACTGTCATGAATGAAATCTTTGCAGTCGAGCTCACAAAGAACACAAAAGAGGTGACCATGAGGATGATGGCTTCCAGTTCCCTCATCCTGCAGATCTACTTGGTCCAGGCTTTTTCAGGAAGAGGCAAAAGCAAGCTTCTCTGCTGGGACTACCCAAGCCAGCTTTCCCGTAGTGATTGAAACCCATGTGGTCTCAGGCACACCTTCTCTGAGGCTACTAAAGAGTTAATGCTTCCCTGACACCTGCTCATTAGGCCTTGTTCCCCTGGTACTTACCCTAAAAATCAGAGTTAGGCCCAGCAGGAAGGGTTTTTCTATGAACATTAGTTTAAATGGATACTTTTTCTGATGTGGCTCTGAAACCTCAGACTGATTAATGTTTTTCATTGTCTTTTGGAGTCCAGCTCTGATCTTTATTCTAGATAAAATATATTAGCAACTGAGCCCAGCTTATGCCTGTAATCCCAGTACTTTGGAAGGCTGAGAAGGGCAGATCACCTGAGGTCAGGAGCTTGAGACCAGCCTGGCCAACATGGTGAAACCCTGTCTCTACTAAAAATATAAAAATAGCCAGGTGTAGTGGTGTGTGCCTATAGTCTCAGCTACTTGGGGGGCTGAGGCAGGAGAATCGCTTGAACCCTGGAATCGCTTGCAACCCAAGGTTGCACTGAGTCAAGATCAAGCCACAGCACTTCTGCCTGGGTGACAGAGCAAGGCTCTGTCTCAGGAAAAAAACAAAAACAAAAAACCCAAAAACAAACAAACAAAAACCAGCAGAAGTGGTGAAGCAATCTTTCAAGCTACACCTAGGTAAATGAATGTCCCAGACCAGTGTACACAAATCCTCTGGGGGTCATGTTAAAAAGATTCTGATTCAGTGGATCTGAGGTTGAGCCTAAGATTCTGCATATTTGGCAAGACCCCAAGTGATGCTGATGCTCCTCGTTCAAGAACCACCAGTGGAGGAGTAGCAAGGTTCTAGAATTTTTCTGTCACTTCTAGCAAAGGAAGAGTTCTGCAGAGGGAATGAGTATTTTCAATCCCAGATTTTTTCCTCTCCTGAATTAAAAATATTTCAAAGCATGATTTATTACACCTGTATAGGATAGTTGCAAAGACAAAACAGTGATTGAATACAATAAATGTGTTTGCACTTAAAATATTAATGTATCCACTGTACATTTGCTGTCCGCTTTGGGTGTAGTGAGGAGGGTACCTGTGGGACACTAAACGCTGGACAGATTTCAGTTCGAATATACTTCTTAGGCAGGGCCTGGTGGCTCATGCCTGCAATCCCAGCACTTCGGGAAGCCAAGTCGGGTGGATCATCTGAGGTTGGGAGTTCAAGACCAGCCTGACCAATATGGCAAAACCCCATCTCTACTAAGAATACAAAAATTAGCCAGGCATGGTGGTGGACACCTGTAATCCAAGCTACTTGGGAGGCCAAGGCAGGAGAATCGCTTGAACCCAGGAGGTGGAGGTTGCAGTAAGCTGAGATCATGCCATTGCAATCCAGCCTGGGTGACAGAACAAGACTCCAACTAAAAAAAAAAAAAATAAAAATAAAAAAGAAGAGGGAGAAGGAGAATAAGAAAGAAAAAGGAGCCCATTCAAAAGCGGGTGAAGGATATGAACAGATACTTTACAAAAGAAGACATATATGGGGCCAAGAAACATATGAAAAAATGCTCATCATTGCTGGTCATTAGAGAAATGCAAATCAAAACTACTTTGAGATACCATCTCATGCCAGTTAGAATGGCGATCGTTAAAAAATCTGGAGACAACAGATGCTGGAGAGGATGTGGAGAAATAGAAACACTTTTACACTGTTGGTGGGAGTGTAAATTAGTTCAACCATTGTGGAAGACAGTGTGGCAATTCCTCAAGGACCTAGAAATAGAAATTCCATTTGATTCAGCAATCCCATTACTGGGTATATACCCAAAGGATTATAAATCGTTCTACTATAAGGACACATGCACACGAATGTTCATTGCAGCACTATTTACAATAGCAAAGACCTGGAACCAACCCAAATGCCCATCGATGATAGACTGGACAGAGGAAATGTGGCACATATACACCATGGAATACTATGCAGCCATAAAAATGATGAGTTCGTGTCCTTTGTAGGGACATGGATGAACCTGGAAATCATTATTCTCAGCAAACTGACACAAGAGCAGAAAATTAAAAACTGCATGCTCTCACTCATAGGCAGGTGTCGAACAATGAGAACACATGGACAAAGGGAGGGGAGCATCACACCCTGCGGTCTGTGCGGCGGAACTAGGGGAGGGACAGTGACGGGTGGGGAGTTGGGGAGGGATAACATGGGGAGAAATGCCAGATATAGGTGATGGGGAAGAAGGCAGCAAACCACATTGCCATGTGTGTACCTATGCAACAGTTTTGCATGTTCTTCACATGTACCCCAAAAATGAAATTAAAAAAATAAAAAATAAAATAAATTTTAAAAAAGAAAGAGAAAGGACAAACTGTGTATAGGAGGTGAAGGGAGCCTAACAGTTATTGAATTCTGGGCCAGGCACTCTCCTATTTGCTAACTCTTCCATTGTCTAAAGTGGTGTGGGACAGAGGTGTTAGAATACCTATTTTTTACATGACATAGGTTGAGGAGGCCAAGTGGTACAACTTGTATGGAGAAGGACTTGAATCCAGATTTGCTTAAAGATTCAAGTACTGTGCTCTTTCTACCCTCATCCCCCTACCCCCAGCCTCTTGTGAAAGGCACAGGGAGCTGCCCGAGAAGAAGCAGAGAGAAAGGAGACCGCTAGACATAATGGTCCTCCCCGGGGAACAAGGCCATGGCCCAGCTTGTCTGTAGAGGGTCAAGGGGAAAGAGAATGAATCTAGAATACTCGGGAGGAACTCTCATGTGGACAGGAAGTGTGTTTTGTTTACTCTGACTCAGCACATAGCTCAGTGTGCAATAGAGGGTTGACTCAGCTCTGGGCTTGGGTTACCCCAACTCTGCACATCCCAAGGGAGCTCTGGCCTTTGACTGGCTCCTGGAGATAGATCACCTCTAAATTATCTCCATAGATCATTTAGCATATCTTGCCTGATGAGAGTGCCTTTGTCTACCTGCTGTACCTTGGGTCATGCTAGATAGTTAATGCTAATAGTTAATGTGATTTACGGTGGCGACCTTGGCCGTGGGTCATCAGTTTGACCTCTGACAGGGCTGGAGACTCTAAGGTTAGCCACATAGGTACTCCATGCCTAGGTGACTAACACCCCCATCCCTAAACAATCCCTGGACACCAAGGCTAGGTGAGCTTCCCCATTACTAATGCTCCTTCCATGTTGTCTGACAGCATTGCTGGGAGAATTAAGTGCTGTCTGCTGAAATCCACTGGAGAAGACAATAGGTTGCTGGCGTCTGGTCTCCCCTGAACCCTGCCCTATGTGCCTTTTACCTTTGCTAATTATAATCTGTATCTTTCCTATGTAATAAACCATAACCCTAAGTATAGTCACTCTTGTGAGTTCTGTCAGTCCTTCAGACAAATCATTGAATCCGAGGATGGTCTTGGGAAACTCTAAAGAAGAATTTAACACCAGCCATTAAGAATCAACTTGCGGGCTGGGTGTGATGGCTCACGCCTGTAATCTCAGCTCTTTGGGAGGCCTAGGTGGGCGGGTCATGAGGTCAGGAGATCAAGACCAACATGGCGAAACCCTGTCTCTACTAAAAATAAAAAATTAGCCGGGTGTGGTATGGTGCGCCTATAGTCTCAGCTACTTGGAAGGCTGAGGCAGAAGAATCACTTGAACCCAGAAGGCAGAGGTTGCAGTGAGTCGAGATTGTGCCATTGCACTCCAGCCTGGGTGATAGAGTGAGACTCTGTCTCAAAAAAAAAAAAAAAAAAAAAAAAAAGAATCAACTTTCAGAGATGGATGGGGGAGGCCTTAGTTTGGTTCAGACCAGTAAGTACCTATTGAGCACTTACTTCTCAACAGGTATTGCTAGTTGTTGGGATACCAAGATGAATAAGTCACAATCATTGTTCTTCAGGACAGCTTAGTGCCTTCAAGGATCCCAAGAAAAGCAATACTTACATCCAGAGGTGCTAAGCACCACAAGAGACACAGCGTGCTGCCACAGCGCTCGGGAAAAAGCTCTCTGCACAGGTGGGTGTCCAGGGAGGAAGGCTTCCTGTAGGAGACTGCCCTCTCTGAGCCACCCTGGGTATTTTGAAGGCTTGGTCACAGCTCTTGGAACTGCCTGTCTGCAATGATTTAACAGCTCTCACTGGGAACATTTGTGCCGAGGCTCTGAAGCTAAGGTGATGGGGGAGTAGGTGTGTTTCCCATAAACCCAGATCTCTGCTAAACTCTGTGGACTGCATAACTGATCTAAGATATGGAAATCAAAGTGGTGCCGCGCTGGAAAAAGGAGAACAGAATGTCTCTTTGTGGCTTACCTGAGGCTGTCCACAGAGCGTAGGGTCATTCTGCCTCAAAGAGCTGTTGGCAATTGCATCCACCCCTCAGGTCACAAGGCCACAGCAGAAGTCCCAGGACCTGGTGAGAACGTCTTCCCCATCTTACTCATCCCTGCCCAGGCTGGGACAGACACTCTTCCATTCTGCCTGCTTTCCCTGGAAGGTGCAAGGGTGAAAGGTTTTTGCTTATTTCTTAAGATCAGTGGTATTTCCTTTCCTTTCCTTCCTTCCTTCCTTCCTTCCTTCCTTCCTTCCTTCCTTCCTTCCTTTCTTTCTCTTTCTTTTTTGAAATGGAGTCTCACCCTGTTACCCAGGCTGGAGTGCAATGGCGCCATCTCTACTCACTGCAACCTCTGCCTCCCAAGTTCAAACAATTCTCCTGCCTCAGCCTCCTGAGTAGCTAGGATTACAGGCGTCCACCACCATGCCCAGCTAATTTTTGTATTTTTAATAAAGACAGGTTTTCATCGTGTTGGCCAAGCTGGTCTCAAACTCCTGACCTCATGATCCTCCCGCTTCAGCCTCCCAAAGTGCTGGGATTATAGGTGTGAGATTCTTTCTCTCTTGTAAGGAACATTGCTACCAAGCTGGGGCGGGGCTATCTCATTTCTTCAAGTTCTTTTCCACTTACAAAACCCTCCCCTCATCTATTCTATAAAACACATTCTCTTGACCTGCAGTTACTTTCAAAATGTTTTACTGTTTCTATTACCTCCAGGATACCCCTTTTAAAAAGTTCCACAGCTGATATTACTCTATATCAGAGTAAATCCACACAAGTCTTCTTGTGTGAGGTCCAGCACTGTGCCCATCTTTCCACAGACTAGCCACGGCACTAATCACCATCCTGTTTTATGTCACACCCACTTGGCCACACGGAGATGCAGCAATATACCTCTCATTCAGGAACCCCTCCTCTCCCCCAGCCATCCCACCTCTAATGGACATTTCTTCTTTTGGGCTGCCCAGATCTAGGTTTGGGGAATTGTGTATTTTATGAATCTTGGTGGGAGGCAGAGCTCACCACCCAAGAGAGAAGATTAAAAGGCTCTAAACCTGTTTTCTCAGTCTCCTTAGATGGTGCAGCCATGTGGGATTCTGACGCCGGAGCTACTGCCTGAGAGAAAAAGGGCACTGGGGATTCATCCTGGTGGAGGTGGTGGCAGAAGTGGCACCATATGGTCTCAGGGTGGTAGCAGCAGCCAGGCAAGCTGTGGTGCCCAGAGTCCAGCAGTGGTGACCACACAGTCCAGATCAGCGAGAGATGCGATTCTGGCTGCTCAGCCATGTGTTTCTTCTTGCTTGTCCTACAGGCTTCCAGCTACCCATGTCTCATCAGTAAATTACTTCCCCACTTATGTCAGACATAGCCAGTTTCTTTCATTGTAAACCAGAGCTGCTGGCTGAGACGTACTACGCTTTACAGAGCACTTGCCTCTCCAGTCCATTTCCCTCCTCCCCCAGCCTCCCGCCCAGGTGTGATCCCGAACCTTTGAAGAGGTAGATGGGTGGAAAGGAACCGTGACTCAGTGCGCGACAAAGCTGATGAAGACTAGGAGAGAAATCTCTCTCTTCACTGGAAACTGGGAAACAGGTCGAGGGGTTAGAATGTGATCAGTCATTCCAGCATCTCATAAAGTCTTTTTAAACAAGTTATTAATGCCAGTAATAGGAAAAAAAAGAACAACAGTTTCCCTCTTGTTCTCTTCTGAATCCCTCTCCATTTTCTCTTCTTTCACCCAACGCTCAAAGCATGTATCTTTGGCCTTAGCATGATTGAAATGTTTGCTATCTATTTTTTTCTGGACTCAAGTTTTCAGCTGGTCATCTACGTAAGAATTGTACTTTTTTTTTTCTATACAGAACCTGAGGGAAAAATACCTTTCACCATCAAATACTGCAGCCTCCACCCTCTCCCATCTTGCTCCCTACCCCCAAGCAGACACAATCCTTTAAAACACACAACATAATCTTCTTTATTTAATTGTTTAATCAGTTTACATTCCACAACTGACAGATTATTTATTTTTATTTTTTCCATGAACAAGTCATTTAATTAATTACCAGACACTTGTTTATCTTCAATCGATGGAAATACAATATTTCTGCCAATTCGAAAAAGAAAATTGCAAGATGCAGTCAGTTTCAGTGAAGTCCCCAAATGCTCTCTGCTTCCTCAGTCCTTTCAAAGTCACAGGAACCTGGCAATTTCCCTTTTCATCCCCCCCCTCCCACTTCCCTGATACGTTTACCTCTCAGAATATCACAATAGTTTCAAGATCTGGTTTGGATCACCTTTCCTGTAATTAATTAATTATGAGAAGGAACAGACAGTACAATAGATCTGATAAGATGTCGCATTCTTAAGATTAAACAACACATTTATTCACATCGTATCAGAACAAATTAACATAATATTTAGTCTTATTTTAGCACCAATAACCACAGGAATTGCTGCCTCCCAGGGCAGAGGCGTTGTTAGAATCCTGCAGTACACGCCACTCCTTGTCTAACCAATCAGAAAGCACTATGCAAATTAAAGGTAAATAAATTTATATTGACTGAGCAATTATCTGGTGGGCCATAAACACTCCAGGCGTTTAAGGGTTTTGTTGGCTATGGTCCCTGTCTAATGACCACATATAAAACTTACTCACCAAATCAGCTCATTTTCGCTCAGTAACACAGGGCTCAGAATGTTATATTTTAAATCAATCAAACTTTGTTGTACTGACTCGTGGAAATGCTTTGAGAATGCCCAGGGGTTGGCTCCTTGCATTTTATTCTGTTCTCTCCATCAAGATCTCAACACATCTTTTTTGCAAACAAAACAGGTTTCTTCAATTCCAAGGAAGGTCTCCAGGCAGGGAAGAGAGGTAGGCAATGGTGGGCTGAGTCCCAGTGCAGGGGTGGAACTTGTCACCGTCACTGCCACCTCCTAGGATACCCAGTCTGCCTGTGGCCACTGCCCTTCCCAGGGTATCTCCTTTTTAGCATTTGACTTAGAGATAAATATTTAAGAAAATTAAGGGATTGAGAAAACAGTTCCAAATATTGGTGAGATGATCTTAGCAGGTAACTGGACCAGATAACGAAATGTTGCAGAGATCTTTATTCTTGACAGAGAGAAGGGCTGCCTGCCCCTTCCCCACTGTATGATAAAGGGATCTGGATAAGGGGGCGGCAGTAGCTGACATTCTTGCAGCTGAAGAATGTGACCTGCTTTGGCCTCTAGGGCTTGGACAGGTCATCAGGGACATGGCTGGGGCAGCGCCAACACCCTCTGGGGGCAGATGGGACATGTGGTCAGTCCACAGGAGTGATCATCTTCTCTTACTAAGCAGGTGAAGCAGAACTTCCAGAGGCTTAGACAGCAGCCTCGACATAGTTCTGTGCTTTCTACTCTAGGCCAACCCAGCAAGACTCACTCCTGCCTCTGTCAGCTATGACAAGAGCTATGACAGTGAGTGACCCACTGGAGAGGACCACGCTATCCGTCTCCTAATGAAGAACCTAAATCCGTGCTGTCCTATACAGCAACCAGTAGCCATGTGTGGCTATTGAACACTAGAAATGGGGCTGGGCTGAACTGAGATGTTTTCTAAGAGGAAAATCACATTGGATATTGAAGACTTCATTTGGAAAAAAGAATGTAAAATATCCCAGTAATTTTATGTATTGATTCCATGTTGAAGTGATACTATTTTTGATATGTTAGGTTAAAATATAGTCTGAAAATTAATTTCACTGATTTTAGCTCTTTCTTTGGACTTAAAAAAATTGGGCTACTAGAATACTTAAAATTGCATATGTGGCTTGCATCATGGTTCTATTGGATGACGCTGGTCTATACCACCTTCCTGAAGCTGGTCCCATAGGTCATCGCTGTGAACCAGCAGAGGAGAGGAAAGCTGGGATTGAAGGTGCCTTGAATCATGGGGTGGTGAGAGGTTGGGTCACTGGCCAAGCTCGGTGTGCTTCCCCTCTCTGGGGCAGCTGGTCTTCCCAGTCCTGCAGGGAGGCAGCTGTTTGTGCTGCGGGTTTACCTAATCCCTGCTCCTCTTTCCTACTTCCTATTAGTTTAGGGTTACTCCTTCGAGGATCCTTCTCTGCTGCCTTGCTGAGGATTCTCTGGTGATTCTGCCATCTGTCCCTTCCCAAAGGTCCCTTCATCTTACCTCTGCTCCCAACCCGCATCTTCTGCCTACTGCCTCCACGCCGCCACTGCCTCTGCTGCCTTCATTCTTATTTGGTAGCATCCCTTGGCCAGACTCCCTGCTTCTGACACTGCAAGCCACATTTATATGGTGAGTCATAAATCACAAAGCAATTCACACGCGTCATCTCCTTGGATGCTCTTTCTCCTACCCCAGCCCAGCGCAGCAAAGCTCAGTCAGTAGAGAGAGATAGTAAAATGAGATCGTCAAAGTGGGTGGGAAAAGGAATCTGAGAATGAGAAGGTATATAGAAGGCTCTGGACTCTGAGTGCAAACTGGCTGTTAGTACGAGGTCACTTTCTGAGGGGCGAAAGCAGGGGCTGGGGGTAGCAGAGAGAAAACGTCTCCTAAATGACCTCTACGCAGTAAGCACGCACCGGCAAAGGCTCAAAGTCTCTCTGAAAATAGCAGCAAAATACACAAGGAGACTGGGCACCCAGGAGTCCTGCAAGCCCCTGATCCCTGTTTGGCTGAGAGGACGTGGAGACACGATGAGGTAACAAGACTCCCCCGAGGCCCCGAGTGAGCCGATGGCAGGGCCACTCATGCCACCTGAGTCAGCTCTCTGTGTTGACCTTTGTCATAACCCTCCAAACACTGATGATTTGTTTTCATTTTTGGGGAAGTACATTTTACTTTACAGGCAAAACATTTAGAACAGAGAGTTCTAAGCAGACATTGGTGACTGTGAGAGAAACAACCAGAGAAATCCTCCTGTGCCAATGGTATCCCTCCCTTCAAAGCCCACCCCAAGTCAGGCTTTTAGGGCCATCCACATAAGTCCTCAGAAAACTGAGGGCTACATCATTGCATTTGTTTAGTCTCAATCTCCCTCCCCTTTATTTTCAGTTTCCACTTTTATTTGTACATTTTTACAGATAGTCTTGAATAGCAAAACAGTCACACCATGAGTGGAAATGGGGAAGGAGGATGAGAATGAGTTTGTGAAAGCTCTTCACAGGAAAGGCTTCGTCACGCTCACAACACAGATGCACTGGTACAGACAGACTGGAGAGGGTCTATGGGTGACCCGGAAAGGAAAGGAAAAGCTCAGCCAGGGGCAGGAGTGGGGTTCTGGAGGGGAGAGAGGGATACAGAGTTCCTTAAGGAGCAACACCTGGTCCTTGGGAATGAAGAGTAGGAGTTGCATTTGCTGAGGTTGGTGTTTGCCAAAGAGATGCCAGCTTCTTGGAGCTACTGCTGTGCAACTCTTCACGTTCAGACCCAGTTTTCCATTTTTCACACCTGAACATACACCCCTCCTGCAGTTGGGTGGCTCCCCCGTTACTGGCTGGGCTCTATGGATAGAGAGAGCAATGGCTTCCCTTCCCTTGGAGGAAGTCTCACCCTCACATGGACACTTGATCCGCTGCAAAGCAGAAAGGGTGAGGATCCTTTGGGAAGGGCGTTCTTTTCTTGTTTAGAACCTAGGATTCTGTTTTTCCCAAACAGGATCACATCCAGACATGTCTTAGTGAATGTACCATCTAACGGGCTTCCTTATAAGAATCTATATGTTTTTTATGCAGCTACTGGCTTCAGCAACTGACAAGAGAAAGATCCCAGCTCCCTGAAATTTGGTCTCATCCTAAACTTCAAAGATCATTGAAACCTTTCAGAATCTGATTTGCTTCCATTCATTCCATTTGGGAATATACAGCTAGAAATAATATTAGGAGAGTTAAAAAAAAATACTAAGGCATTGACCATGTGCCTTGGTTAATAGTTAACTGGTTTAGTTCATATATGCTGTTTGCCCCATATGGTTTACTCATTCTGTCACCTCTGGGAATAGCTGGGATGGATAAAAGTGCCCTTTGCAAAATTGGCTCCAGACAAAAGGAAGTCTAGGAATAGGTAAAGTAAAATAAGGAGCCAATTTCTCTGGTGGACCTGAATGAAGAATGGAATCCCTTAAGTGTGCTTAAGTGGGACAGGCACAGCCCTGTTCAGCAACCAAGATGACCTTGCACTCTGGGTTATCGTTCAGCAGCGAGGCACAGACACTTGATGGAAGAATTCCATTCCAGCGGGGGCTCTTCTGAGGGATACTTAGAACACACGTAACTCATACGACACTTCATGTTTGCAGATCACTTTGCAATTTCTTTGTCACCCTTAATATACCATGAGGTAAGGTGTTATCACTGTCCTCACTTTGTAGATGAGGAAGTTCAAGTATGGAGAAGACACAGTGCCCAGAGTCACAAATCATTTTAGTGCAGAGCTGTAGTGAAATTTACAGTAACTGTTATACAAGGGTAGCTTAATGAGTAAGTTGCTCTGGCTTCAGCATTCTTACACCTATAATTAGACTGAGATAGCATCTGCCAAACAAAACAAAACAAAACAAAACAAAACAAACAAACAAACAAACAAAACAAAAAACAAGAAGGAAGGAAGGAAGAAGAAAGGAAAGAAAAAGAAGGAATAAAGGAAGGGAAGCAAGCAGACAGGTCCAAATAGAAATCTTTTATCCCTGCTCCATCCTGCCCTTAAGGCCTGGCATTAAACTTTTAGGCCTCTTTGCTATCTCTGGGGGCTCAGGGCCCTGCACTCTTGCTGCCAGGAACACAGGGTCAACCCGATGCAGACCAGTGTGGTTCTGTGGCTGTGCACTGCTCATATGGCCCCAGCTGCCAATCCAGAGATGAGCACTCACTGGGAAAGTTTTGAGGTCATGACCATTTCAATTGGGCCCACGGTGGATGCCTCAGAGTGACTGGATTATGAACAATCTTGTAGTCTTTTTTTTGTATTTTATCTTGCTCACTTTCTACAATGAGAAGGTATCATTCAGGAAAGAAACCCAATACTCGGTAATCACATATTCTAAGAACTAGGAGTAATGTTTAAGAAACATTTTGCATTGTGGCAGCATCAATAAAACGAGGGTAAATACAGCCCCAGACATTAAGAGCTTTGAGAAACAGAAACCAGAATCACATGCATCTGTCAACTCTGGTGGGGGTTCTTAAAAATCTGCCCCCTTACTCTATCCCACACCAGCTGGAAGACAGCATGGAAGGCAACCCACTAGTGTGGACCAGCTCTTTCTATCTGCACTGAAATCACCTCTCACTCTGAAACATCACATTTCCCTGGAAAGGTCTGGGTGTGTCCCTGGGATGGATAAGTCCCCATAAGAGAGGAAACATTTTCAGAAAAGAAGCTTCACTTTAACTACAAGAATCAACCAAGCATCCCCCATAAACCACACCAAAGGATGACCAGAGTGTATTTCTTCCCACTCCTTCCTCCAGATATTTGAAAAATCAGTTAATACTCAGCGCATAAGCCACGGGAAGAGAGAGTCCATTCTAAATGCCTCTGGGTGATGTACTTGAGTTCCTTATTCTGAATTTGACCCAGGTAGGCATCTTTGGAGACCTAAGCAGCACATCCTCCAAGTCAAGACAGCTACACACAGTGCATCGTTTTCGGCATCTTATCATGAGTGTGGATGAATGTTGAGATATAGGGCTCAGTCTCAGAGTCTTGGGATATCCTTCCCTCTTGTCACAGGAGAGGCAAGCATTGCTAAGTGGGACCACTCATCCCTGATGGAAAGATATGCACCTGGGCTCAGGGCGCTTAAGGAAGGCTTTGTCTAGATTTGGAGGAACTACCCAGTCTCTGTGATTCCATGATCCCTGAAGTTGAAAGGGTAGGGTTGTTGAAAAGCTAAGGCTTGGAGGATTGAAGCTGGAACAGGCACAGATTGTATTTTTCATATTTTGATGCCAGGGAGCCACAGACCTACAGCCACAAAGTAAGGGGGCTGCTTGGAGTCTAGGAGCTTCTCTACAGATGAATCATTTATCTTTCTTAACTGATCAAAGTTGACACAGGAGGAAAGTAGGAATGAGTGGAGAGAGAGAGAGAGAGAGAGAGAGAGAGAGAGAGAAACCGAAGAAGAAATCATAACTCCCAAAATAAAGAGAGAGATATGGGACCTCTCTCCTGGTAGAACACCCCACTTTCCTGAATCCCAGTGAAGGACGGTAGGGAAGGAAATAAGAGTTGCAATGGGCCGCAGGCTCAAGGTTGACTTGCATGGAGCTCAAAGCACATATATGTTCATATACCAGTAAGAAGTTTGAACTTGACCTAGGGTTGGGACTGGCAACTTTGGTGAGGTCATTGGCCCTACATCCCCTCATAGGGTTGGGTTCTACTTTGATTTGGAGTTAGCAGAGTCTGACCTAAAGAGCCTCACAAATCGAGGCTCCTCTCTTCCTCCTCCTCATCTCCCTCACAGCCAGAGAGCTTCCATAGCTGGTTGGAGTCACATGTTTTAATCTGTGGTCAGGCCCTTATGCTAAGAGGGATTGAGGTCACCTGGCAGTCCTCCCATTGGCCAGGACTTGCCCTCTGAGCAGGGTCTCTATCCTGGCCATGTGGCTGGGCATGTTTTTTTTTTGCTTCCCAACAGGATCAGACTCCAAAGTGTGTTTGTACTTATCTGCCCCGCTAGCAAAGAAGTCACTCAAAGCCCTTTCTCTGCGGATGGTGAGTTGAGCCCAGGTGGTTTACGTCTTTCCTGGGACACAAGGTTTCAAAGGGACGCAGTAAGCTTTGCTAAAGGTCTGTCACAAAGATAAGTAATTGGATACAGCAGATAATCTACTCGTTGAAAGTATGGGATTTTAAAAAAAGAGGATATAAATAATGATAGGTCTGCAAGCCAGCATCCTCAAACATGATTACTTACAAAAAGTTTAAATGGTTCATAGCACATTTCCCCATTTAGAATTTTCCCCCTCTCCTGCAACTGGGAAATAGCTGGGATTTCAGTGTGGGCATAGACAAGCCCTCTGCGCCAAATGGATGCTCATGGACACCTGTCTGTCCCTTCCTCGACAGAGCCCACTCAGGACACTTGGAAGGAAGACACAAGGCCTCTCAATCTGAGATACTTTTCTTCACTTTTCCTCAAGCCCAAGTATGCCCTTCCCCTTGAGGGAGAAATTTAACTTTTCAAAGAAAATTAAAAATAAAATGCCCAATTGAAAAACTGGGTTTTCCTGAAAATTATTTCCCTTCTCATAGAATAAATCCTTTATTTTAAAAATAATCCTTAGAACCCCAATTGGAAGCTAACAACTTCTCCTGTTGCACCCCTTACCCTATCACCCAGCACACCCACACACAAGGAACTCACACGAGACCTTTTGCAGAAGCTGACCAGCATCCCCAGTAAGGAAGTCTTGAGTGGTGCGCTCACACCTGCGTGCAGGTGCATACCGACACAAACGTACACAAAACACACCAGAGAGATACACACACGGAGAGACCTGCATTCAACCCCATTCATGCACACCAGATGTCATATCATATCCAGACATGAATTCCACACACAAAGTTCAAAGGAGCAGATGAGGGTGGAAGATGGAAGTGAGAGAACGTAAGTGGTTAGTAGGCGAGGAGGAGGGTGGTGGGAAGATGGGTTGGAAGACAGGGAAATGAAGCAGATCACACAGCAGTGGAAGGAAGGCTGCTGAGTGCTTGGCAAAGCTCCCAAAGCATATTTGTTTATGAAACAATGGGGTTCTCTGCTACAGGGTTGACCATGGCTACACCAGCTCAGGGATTTTCGCCTGGTCTCCCCAGGGCTGCTGGGCACCAGCAGGGTCACTGAGATGACTGTGAGTGGCTCCAGCCCACTCCAGCAGACTCCCACCCCTAGAGTGTTCACAATTCTCTGGCTGACTTTGCTCGTCAGCACCTGCAGGGCTCATTTGCTCAAATGAGCCCGAGACACTGGGGTGGGTCTATTCCACCTCTGTTTGGGTGCTAGCCACTCAGACTGCTATTCTGGGATTCATGGCCTTGAATATCAAGAGGGAAAGAAAGAGGATGGAGAGAGTCAAGAGTTCGGCATTAATTTACACGATATCATACAAACTTGAGCCCATGGGAAATGGAGGTACTGTCTCTGCATGTGACCCACTTCCTTTCATTCGTACAGAGGTCACCCCTAGGGAAAGGGCAGATGTCCAGTGACAAAGGACAGCTTCTCTACTGGGGAGTGAAGGTCTCGTTGGTCTATGCTTTTGTACAACAGCAACCAGAGCAACACGCCTTCTCCCTCCCGAACCGTGTCTTCCCCCTCTTCTCTCATGGCTTATGTGCCCAGCTGTCTTGAACTTCCAAAATTAGAGGGCTAAATCCTGCAGAGTCCCAGAGCTGTAATGTGGAGAACCACGGGGGTCCTCTGGCCCAGTGGCCTTGTTCTTGGTTCTGCCCTCTGGAAATTTCAGCTGTACCAAAAATAATAATTTAAAAAAACACAACACAAACAATAAAATCCCACACTCAGGAAACATCCACCACATGCCCACACACACACACGCACGCGCGCACACACACACACACACACACACATACACACACACATGCCTCCAGGGATCTGTAGCTGCAGAAATGGCACCCTTATAGGCCTGCCCCTCCTGGCAATTTCTAGGTCTCTGGGCCTCTATCTGGGGCCATGAAACCACTACAGGGATAGAGAGACAACAGTCATAATGCAGTGTTTCCATTTAAAAGGTAGAAAAGAAACAAAGGAAACTGCCCGAAGTGCACATGCACGCACACCCACACACACACATCACAGCATGACTCCAAGGCTCCAGTCGGCCCAGGGAGTGCAGGTGCGGCTGGGGACAGGGTGGCCTCTTGTTTCACTGGGTGTAAGGCAGCTGGAAGGTAAGACTGGGTTTTCTGAGCATCCACCGAAGCGTCCTTTCATTGATGCAGATCTTGCCTCTCAGCATGTTCTCTTCCCTTCCCACCTCTGAAACGTTGTCCAAAAGTTTGGCAGCAAAGAGAAAACGTCCTTCTCAGTTTGTTTTCCCTTCCACTTCTTGTGTGTTGCTGGTGGGCCTGGAAGGAAGTCCGAACAGGAAGAGCAGGAGAAGAAGTGATTCTGAAAATGGCCTCAATGATTTGGTTCCATTCTAGGAACTAAGGGCTTTGCTACCCTGTGATATGACTGGCGGGGGGTGGCGTCCTCTCCTGTTGGCCCAGTGGGTGGCACTTCCTTCTCTACATCTGTGCCGCCTCAGACCCCTGTCACTGTCCCTTCACCACCCTGTCCTTGCCAGTGATGGGGATCAGGACATGGTCGCGAGAGGTGGTGTTCGCTCTGTCTTCAAGAGACCATGAAGCCAAAAGTCAAGAACTGATGGAAGAGCCACAGGACGGGAGCACTTTCCCCATCTCAGGGATGAGGCAACACAAAGTCTGGCAAGATGCAGGTGCCTGAGCCAACTCAACTCTACCTTGGCACTGGCATCGTCTTTAGTTTTGTTTTATATATGTATATTATATATATATATTTATATATATATATGTAGGTATGGGTTTGTTTTTTAGCACACTGTCCCATTCTCGGGTCTGGATTTAGGGCAGTTGGTCCTCGGGACAGGCTGAACAGAAGGGGCCAAGGTACAGAAGAATCCCGAGATGAGTGTGAGGCCCAGGCCCCCCCATGCACAGAACATGGACCAGCCATAGCCATGGCTGATGTCATCGGGGAGTCCATACAGGTAGCGTGGGTAGCGTGACAGCTCAAAGTTGATCCCGGCCACACAGGTGCACAGTGAAATGATGCAGAAGGTTCCTAGAGGACAAGGGAAAAGACAAAGGGTGGGGAAATGGAGAAAGAAAGGGGAGAGGAGAGGGAGAGAGAAAGAGAAAGGTTAGGATTATTACATTTTCAATTTTCTTGAGTAGGAAGAAAACAGGAAGTCCAGGTAAGAGCAGATTATTACCAAGATCAATATCTGGAAATATTCACAGAGAGGAGAATAGTATTAAAGGATCATCACTTCCTCACTCTCCAATAATGGCTCAGTCTTGGACACACTTGGGAAGTCTCTCTTTTGGGAAGATACTAAATAGATATCTCGTGAGCATTTTGTGTAGGGTGGAGTGAGGCAGAAGAGCATTCAATTCATTGTCCTAAAGCATTTTAAATTCATTGTCTTTCTTTGGAGACATGGAAAACATCTCCTGTTTGTTATTTCTATAAAGAGAGAGAGAAAAAAGAAACCTTTTTTTTTTTTTTTTACTTCCTTATACATAATGACTTACACAATATTAGGTTTCCCTTCAATCTGTTCAACAATTCTTCTAAATCCTGGAAATATTTTCCTTTTTTCTATAAGACATTTCCCAGAGTGTTCTCTCTGGAATGCTAATGCTATGAGACCCTTTACAAGGTGGGAGGCAGAGTCAAAAGACTGGGAATCCTGCTCATGACTTCTCACCTATGAACATGCACTGTCCGTATTAATGTTAATATCATCCACCCTACTTTTACGAGGAATTTCACAAACATTGATGATGGGACAGCCTCTAAAAATATTACTCATATCACTCTCCAATAAGAAAACTGCTACATGAGGTAGAATGTTATAAAATGGTTTAGAATTACAAACCCACTTTAAACGAATACAAGTTTTTGGTGTGCCTAGAATAAATTCAATGACTTTCCTCTGCATTTGCTGTATTTTCTGTTCTTTATGTAACCACTGATGTGACAGCAGTGAGCAGAACAAGAATGTATAGTTTGGGAAGGCCGGGCTGGGTCAGTGGAAGGAAGAAAAAGGAAAAGCATATTTTTTACAAGGAACAAAGGAGACACATTGATTCAATTTTATATTTATTATTAAAACTCTTGCTTTCTGACAGCCAAGTTTCTTTAAGATTGAGCCTTGTTTCTTTAAGATCTAGCCTCATTTTTTTCCAGAAGGTTCCTGGAAGACAAGGAAGAAAATACAGTGGAAGAATGAGGTTCACGAGCTTGTGATGATTTAAATGGCCACAGTTGACCCTAACATGTATTAAGTGCTATGTGCTAGAAACTGCACTAACGATACAGGAGTCAAAAAGAAATTATTTAGGCAGAGAGTGAGGGTAAGAAAGCCCTCGGTAAGGTTTTCCTTTTAGTAAAAAGCAGCCCCCAAATCATTTTTTTTGAGCAAACGAGCAGGCTGTAAAAATTGAGCTGCAGACATAGATAAGCAAGCTGGAAGTTTGCATGGGTGGCACATGCCAGCAGCTGTGCCAACAGGAAAAGGCTACCTGGGGGCCAGCCATGTTAAACATGGTGGCTTCATCTTCCCTTTTCTTTGAAACCACATAAACCATAAGCAGCAAACAACATGACGCCGGCCAGGAAGAAAATCTGTTTGCATAATGAAGAGATTAGGATGGGGTGGCCAGCTTCATGGCGCCCTATGTAAATGTCACACACCAAGTTCAACCAATCTTTGGGCGCAGACACAGCCTCCTCAAGCCAGTCTATAAAACCCTGTGTACTTTGCCACAGACTGGAAATCCCACTGGGTGAGAGACAGCTATTCTACTTTCTCTTTCTTTTGCCTATTAAACCTCCACTCCTAAACCTACTTCTTGTACGTCTGCTTCCTCGAGTTCCCTGGCATGAGATGACAAACGTTGGGTAATTACCCCAGACAACGCTGCTGGCTCACCAAATGTGTGCCAATACCTTGAAGAGGTCATCAAGCTTTAATTCACAAAACAACTCTAAGATGTGGGTTATGCTTTCCCCATTTTACTGATGAGGACATTGACACCCAGAGAGCTTAAGTTATTTGCCGAAGATCATACAGCTAGCAACTGGAGGAGCTGGGTTACAAACTCAGGCGGGCTAGTTCCAGAGCCTGCAGTCTCATCCACCATACTATTTACAGCTGGTGCCAGGCAAGGCGGGTCACTTCATGGGTTTCTCCTGTTGCACACCTAGGTTCCAGATGACTTCTCTCTCACTCGGCATGGGTTAGGGCAGTTTGTAGTCTTGGAGGACACAATTAAAGCAGATCGCTGAGCCCCACACTCACAGTTTCTGGCTCAGGAGGTCTGGGGTGGGGGCCTGAGAATTTGCATTCTGAAGAAGTTCTTGTGGTGTGCTGATGCTGCTGGCTCGATGACCACACTTTGGAGCTATTAGGTTCGAAACAAGTTTTCATTGGAGAAGGATAAAACTGAATCAGCCAAAGCTGATGACAGGCAAAGAAATACAAATGGATAGTACATTAGTACATGCGAAAAATGCTCCATTTTACCAATAATCAAAGAACTGAAAATTACAAACATAGTGATTATCAAATCAGCAACCTTCTATTTTATTTTGTTGTTTTGCTTGTTTTGTTTTGTTTTTAAAGAACATCTCCAAAACTAATAAGGGGGCAGAAAATGGACCATCCTAGAGACTCCAGGGGGAGTGTAAGCTGGTGTTTCCTTGCAGAAGAGTGATTTTTAAAACTAACACAAGAACAGAAAACCAAACACTGCATGTTCTCACTCATAGGTGGGAGTTGAACAGTGAGAACACATGGACACAAGGAAGGGAACATCACATACCAGGGCCTGTCAGTGGGTGGGGGTGGGGGAAGGGACAGCATTAGGAGAAATACCTAATGTAGATGACAGGTCGATGGGTGCAGCAAACCATCATGGCACATGGATACCAGTGTAACAAACCTGCATGTTCTGCACATGCACCCCAGAACTTAAAGTATAATAATTAAAATAAAAGCTGCTATACATTTTACTCCTTGACCTGATGATGAGGCCTAATGTAAGAGATAAATAATCGGCCGATGACTGACTCAATGAAAAAAAAATTCATACCTTTATCCTAGTAATTTCATTTTAAGAAAATAGTCCCACCTGGGGACAAAGATTTAGATATGGAAATGTCTAAGATTGAGATAAAAGGATGTCTGTGGTGAGGGTGCATTGAGGAGTGGCTGTCAGAGGACAGACCAATTAAGCTCCAGATACTGGGCAAGCACTGTTTTCAGAGCTGAGAAGTTTGAGCTTTATGTAGGGTCAAGGCACTTTGGTGATTTTAATCTGCATTTCCAAACACCACTAAGTCAGAAGTGTAGAGGGCAGCCCAGAGGTAGGGAGACCAGTGAAGAGGTCATCAGGGAGAAGGGGGAAGGGTCTGGCCAGGTGGGAGCAGAGCTGGGAGCTCCGAATGGCTTACTGGATGATTGTTACTCAATGATTATTTATAGAAGTAACTGCAGATGATGTGGCCGCAGTGACAGTGTGACTAAAATGCATTTGTATCACACGTGTGTGCATGTGTAATATGTGTGTGTATGTAGTGCCATCAATGCTTGTGAGAACAGTACTCCAAACTTGTGGGGGTTACAGAACATCACAATTTTTTCGTTGTGCACTAAAGCTCAGACTGAACTCTCTGATGGTACCCAGGGTGGATTAGGTCTCAGCCTAGACTCCCTGAATTAGAGTGTCTTGGGAAAGAGCATGGGAATCTATAGTTTTTACAAGTTCCTCAAGATGACTTCTGTTGGTCAGCCTGCTTGAATTCTTGTATGGGGCAAAGGTGCTTTGTATGACCTGAAGAAGGGATTCCAGGTGGCAAGAAGCAGGGGCAGCAGGGGAGAATGAGGTAGCCTGCAGGGCATGGCCTAAGCACGAGTAATTGCCAGGGGTCAGAGAGCAAGAGGACACTGTCTTGGCATTAGTTTCAAATAAACCAGATTCCAGCAGACCAAAGCCAGCCTGCTCATGCCTCACCTACTGTGGATGCTTCCAACTGCTGGTTTGTGAACCTATCACTGGATGTGTAATGCTATAGTTTACTAAAATTTAGATTTAGGACAGAAAGGGGGGCGGGCAGTGGAGTGGGTTCAAGCTCCAGTCACCCTTGGGAGGTTCAAGGCATTTGGAAACATGGATCTGAAACCTGATAGAAAGTTCTGAGCCAGAAATGTGGTCTGAGTCATCACCTCATAAATTCAAACTGTGGATGGGATTGAGGTCACCCAAGGACTTTATATAAACTGTTTCTACAGAGGATACTTAAAGAAATGGAGAAATTTCTTCTTACGAAAAGCCACGCTATCCTGGTGACATCCAGTAATTTGTTCTGAGATAGGCGGTCGACCTCAAGGAACCCTTCCAAGCTGACAGTAGCTGATGAAGCTGGATATATGTGATTCTTATGGCATATTCCATAGCAGCGCAGCAGCTGATGAATGGGGAGTGATGGAATACCGTCGGGGTGGAACTAAGTATCTGTAGAAAATGACTCAACGTCTTCACCACATTCATCTTGTTCTGCTATGCTAATAGAGTTGATGAGGAACCTTCCTGCCTTCACTTCCTGTTGTTGCTCTGTGACTTTGAAACCTGTTCAAATTCCTTCTGTTAGCTCTTGTCAATATTCCCATAGATGGGAAAACACCTTTCTGGCTCCCACTTGAGATTGTCCTTAAAGTAGACCATTGATACAACTTGCTCAGAAAGTCCATGTGACAAAGAGGGAAGAGTTGGAAGAGGTTTGATTAATTTCCACATATGCTACTGTTTTCTATTATGAGCAAGGATTTATATGTTCTTAATATATACGTTTTCTGAGACAGGTTCTCACTCTGTCGCCCAGACTAGAGTGCAGTGCTGCAATCACTACAACCTCTGCCTCCAGGGCTCAAGTGATCTTCCCATGTCAGCCTCCCTGGTAGCTGGGACTACAGGTGCATGCCACCATGCCCAGCTAATTTTTAAATTTTTCATAGGGACAGGGTCTCATGATGTTGCCCAGGCTGATCTCGAATTCCTGGGCTCAAGCAATCCACCCACCTTGGCCTCCCAAAGTGCTGGACTTACAAGGATTATACGTGTAAGCCACCACAGTCAGCCAAGAATTTATATTTTTATGTACCTCTCCACAAATAAGTTCAAATTTGAAAATGTGTATTAATAATTCCATCCCTTGATCAAGGGACAAAATGAATAATGCAGTGTCATTCCTACTCAATACCACATTCTTACAGTTTAAATAATGATGTGTGTTGACAAACGCTAACTGAATCCTGTAGAGGGGAGACAAAGGGGAGACATATGGGCAAGGACTCCGACGGACGCAGCTTTCTGTCTAGTGCGATGAACACAACTCTTTGCCTGTGGTTTGGTGGCAAACGGGGGACTGTGGGATTCAAAACTCCTCCCCAGTGATGAGCTGAGGTTAAGGGGTGGGTCCTCTAGGAAAATACCTTAAATGGCTCTGCTGGAAAAGATGTCTCAATTAAAGGACAGCAACAGATATGACAGCCTGGGGAACTGCAACCTCGTCCATTTACCCGACGCTCAGCAGTCCCTTGTGCAGGTGGCACAGGCCTGGGGAGAGCTACTGATGCAGATAAGGGAACTTCTGCTCAGAAAAGAGTTTGTCTGCACTCACTCTATGGGAAAGACAAAGTCCTGCTTTCCCCAGAAGAGGCAGACCATGGCCTCTGGGGCTAAGTCTTCAGGATCTGTCACTGTATTTCACACGAGCACCTACTGATACATAAATGAGGATCCAAGAAATAGAACATATAGTAATAACGCATAGTCATGTCTTGGTAATGCCCACTATGAATTGGGATTTGGGCCCAATCGCAATCAGACTACAATATTGTCACGGTGTAGCAATTACATGAAAGGAACTCTGTCCCCAAGTCCTTCCTTTTGGAGCCAGGCTCTGCTGTGTGCTCCATACACTGCTGTAAGCAGTGACAGGTATAACCCGGGCCAGTAGCCATGGCGGTAGGAGTGGTGGCTGGTGGTAAGCAATGTCAGGTCTTGGGGAGGGGGCATTGGTGGCATGGCAACTGAAATGGGGGGAAGGAGGAGACATTCCTGTGGCTGTAGGCACCCTGGTATGCAGAACAGCAAATTAGCAAATATTTGTTGAATTTCTTTGTTTGGGTCAAGCTTTATGCTCGATGCCAGGAAGATAAAAGAGAGAATAAGATATGATCTCTGCCTTTAAGAATCCTTAAGTAATCTAAAATAAAAATAGATCTTTAATCTAAAATAAAAAGCTTTTTTAAATGCTTATACTCTAGGCAGGGATGTGAGAGATGCATAAACGAACAGTTGAAGATGAAATGAAACAGAATCAGACTGAGGAAGAAGAGACCCGAGTTTGTGATCAGCCCTGAATGGTGGGTCCGCTCATCTGTAAAATCAGGGAGCTGGAGTAGGTCCCTCCCAAGTCTAGTAGTCTCTAGGAAGCGCGTGAATCATAAATACCCAGGAGCAACTGGTAAGAGTTATACTCTGCTACAGATGATAATGCTGGGTTGGGGAGGGCTTCCCACAGAAGTGGGGTCTTGAAGGAGGGACAGGGTTTCTGCGACAGCAAACAGACAGGGGTCCCCACCGGATAGAGAGCATCCCTCCTTTCACTTCAGTGCCTCATTGGCCTAGGGCTCTGTGCCTGTAATAAGACGGCATGGTCACAGACAACCCTCACTATGCCTCTAACCTCTGAAAGGCTCGCTGCTGCCCTCTGAGTCACACTTCCATCATTTCTCACGCAGACTACTGCAACAGATCACTGGAGTCCTGCCTTCTACTATTGCCCTCAAAGAGTAGCCAGCGGAATTTAAAAAATTAATCAGATTATGACTCTCTGCTGTTTACAACACTCCAATAGCTTCCTGTCACACTCAGAACACAATCCAAATGCCTGAATGCCTGTATCCTGCCAGGCTGGCCTCATCTGAGTGCGTCCCACCCACCTGGCCAACTTCATTTCTTACCGACTCCCACCTTCCCTATGCTCTGGCCACGCTAGAGAGCATTCTGTGTCTCAAGCCAGCAAAGGTTGCTCTACCTCAGGGCCTTTGCACTGGCTGCTCCTGTGCCCAGAATGCCCTTCCTCCAGCTCTGCTCAGATCTCAGTTCAAATGTCATTCTCTCAGACCCTCCTGGCCTTCTTCGGAAGTAGCATCTCTCCCAGTGGTTTTCAAACCCTGATCCATGGAGGCCTCTGAGGAGCTGCCACTGGGAAGGAGGGCGGGAAGTAGAAGAGACTCCTAACCCTCTCTTCTCTTTGGCCAGAATAGCTTTGTTTTGATCTGTTTCCATGTGAAATTTCATTGGAAGAAAGGATTCCAGTGATGCAAACATTTTTGAAAGTCGCTGGCTTTGTCCATCTGTGAGTGGAGCTAAGGTTGTCGTTGCAGGAACTGTCCTTTGGATGGCAAAGTCCGGTGGCTGCTCTGTGGGTGGCAAGGCCGTGCCTTTGGCAGAAACAGCAAATTGATCTCAACCCTCTTCCTGCTGGTCCTGGAAGGGACCTCAGGCTCCTACTCAACCCAGCCCTCCAGGCAGCTAGCTGCAGCCAGCCAGTCGCAGCTGGTTGGAATGAGAAACGAAAACTAATTACCCTTTCTGTGCCAGGACTCTCACTGGCATTGGCTCAGAGTTCAGGAGTCCACTTAGAAGAAGAGATGGCACCACCCCAAGTAGCTGCAGGCTGAGAGCTGTGCTGTTAAGACCCGCTGACATAGAAGCAGCAGCACCCCGCAGACCCTGGAGCTCCAGTGTCCCCATCTGTAAACTCCACTTGTGAGTGGGAAGGCATGGTCAGGGTGGGGAATGGGCTAGTTAAACACACATGCTTCCTGCGTTGGCTCAAAGGCAGCACCTGCTTCCTTGATGACCGGCCCCTCCTGAAGCTCTTTCAGGAATCACATCCACAATGTCACCTCACAACTCCCGTCTCTGAGCCCTCGTCAACACCCGGCTGGAAGAGGGGAGGACGGTCCCGGTCCCGGTGCTCTGGACCTGCTGCTCTGCCACGGCCCCTCCACCCTGTGAGAGTGAAAGCGAGGAAGCCACTTTCATGCCCAGATCGCCCACTCCTTGTCCCAGCACCAAATATAGCTTCCTCCTCCATCTCCTTCACATTCACATTGCTGCCATCCCTCATTAATATTTCTCTGGTTGCCAAATATTAGCTTCTACTTTCCTTGCTAGTTTTAGTGATTTGGCTATCTGACAACTTCTTCCTGCTTGGAGATCTCTTCCCTTGGTTCCCAAGCTGCCCTGACTCCAGGCTTCCCTCTCAGTCCGTTCCATCCTCCACTGGTCTTTCCAGCCCTGCAGTTCCCAGCTGTCTTCTCTCACATCACACGTCCTCACTGGCAATATCCTCCTCTCCTACTTGAACTACTGGTTCATGTGATTATTTCCTCCTTCCTCCACCCCTCCCCAGGGACACGGTATGTTCCCGGTGTTCCCTGGCCACACACACATTTTCAGTGCTATCTCCCTAAGCCCAAATTTCTGCAAGTTCCTTACTTGTTTTACGCCTTCAAAGTCTTGCTTCCCTAGTAGGGTGACCAACCATTCCAGTTTGCCTGCAACTTGGGGGAGGATGATGCCTGGAACACAGGACTTTCGATCCCAAAACTAAAAAATCCTGCGCTAAGAGAGTCCAATTGGTCACCCTCTGCTGTTTCCTCACAGTCCCGCTCTCTGCTCTGGAGCCAATAGACAGTGTCGTAGTGATGACATCAGTGAACCTTTGCTTGAAAGTTAAAAAGCACCACGCGGTAGCCAGAGGAAACAGAAACTCGGATCCCTGGAATGCGTCGCTAATGTAAGGAACTGCCAGGCAGGGATAGTGTTATTGGGGAGCAGCTCATTCTTTTTTTGGTTTTTTTTTTTGAGACAGAGTTTTGCTCTTGTTGCCCAGGCTGGAGTTCAGTGGCGCACTCTCAGCTCACTGGAACCTCCACCTCCCAGGCATGCACCACCACACCTGGCTAATTTTGTATGTTTCATAGAGGCGAGGTTTCTCCATGTTTGTCAGGCTGGTCTCGAACTCCTGACCTCAGGTGATCCACCCGCCTTGGCCTTCCAGAGTGCTGGGATTACAGGCGTGTGCCACTGCGCCCGGCTAGCTAATTCTTTTGTCATCCTGAAATGTCACCAGGGAACAATTAGCCACCCAATCACAGCTCTTTCCCAGTTCCACTGTAAAGGTTAATGACCAAAATATTTCTGAGTTGATATTCAGAGTCAGGGAGTGAGCTCCCTACTCAGCTCACTCTGAGTGCTAATTGCAGGTGTATAAGGCGGATGAGGTGGTGCTTCCTGGGTGCTTGTTGCTGGCTTTTCCAACACAGAAAGGGGAGGCTAGAACATGTGTTTCCATTCCCCTTAGGGATTCTCAGAGAAGCCACGGCAGTCATGACACAGCAATGGACCCTGTGGAGAAATACTATCAACACCGAGGCCTCGGGCTAGGCGGCAGAAATGCTCTTACTAATTCAAGAAGCTGTCTCCTAGGAAACCGAGGCCCTCACGAGGCCTCTCACAGAGATTCAGGGCAGTTACACATCGTGTGCACAAGCATTTGCCCAAATATCTATTCCTTCTGTGACCAGGTTATGCCCACAACTTCACTGCTGTACAATTTCTACAGGTTTCTAGAGCCAGATATCCATCTGTGTGACATTTTCTGCTCCCAGGAATGAGGAATGGTGTCTGCGGATCCCCAACCCTGGCTTCCTCCCTTGTTGCTACGTGGAGAGAGGGCCTCTGTTCTGACCCGAGCCCCACAGGTCGCTGCAAGGCAGGTTCTGGAGAAACACCCACGTGCGTGTGCGTGTGCGTGTCAGGGAGGTCAGAGAAGCAGCAGCACAAATCCTCCATGAGACACCTCCCTCTATCCCCTCTGCAATCTTTAAAACCAACAAGAAGCAAATCAGCAAGCAGAAGAAGAGTGCCTCCTCCTCCAACAGTGGCACATCCATACTGGGAAGTGGATGATACAAAACCATGCCTTTGCTTAGATTAAATGCTTCAGCTGCATTTAGCTCTCAAGAGCATTTTATAGCTTTGTTCAGACCTGCACGGAATATAAATTACCATTGAATGATACACGATTGCATCATCAGCACTCAACAGGCAGGTCACAGGGTTTTACATCAAAGGTGCCTAAGGGATTTGTCGGGATGAGGCAGGGGAGGGTGGATGTGTTGAGAAAGAGAACATGCTGAGAGCAATGGGACTCGGAGTTGGGGGCAAAAATCACTCAGTGTTCTGTAAGCTGTGCAAAGGCTCTAGGCAGACACTGGCAGGAGTGGAACTCAGGAGTCATGCCTCTTGGGCAAGCAGGGTTTGTGTTCCTGATGCTGTGTTTATACAGGGCATGGCTGCTCTACTCCCAGGTAGAAGCATGTCACAGGGACACAGCAACACAATGCAAAGGACTGGTCCATTCATAGAGGCTGGCCTCAGTTCCAAAGAGAATACGTCCAGATTCCTATCGTAGAACCCGGAATCTTCTCCCTTGGTTTTTACACATCTACGGATGGCCATGGAAACATGTAAATTTTGCCCTTGAAAAATTCGTATGTTGAAATCCTAACCCCGAGTATTTCATATGTGACTATATTTGGAGATTGGGCCTTTAAAGAAATCATTAAATTAAAATGTGGCTATTAGGGTGGGCCCGAATCCAATTTGACTGCTGTTCTTATAAGACGAGGAGTTTGGGACATAAAAAGAGACACCAGGGGCGTGCGCATACAGAGTGGTGGCCTCATGCAGAGACAGAAGAGGGAGGCCACCTGCAACTCAAAGGTGAGAGGCTTCAGAGGAAACAACCCTATTGGCACCTTGAGATTGGACTTCCGGCTTTGAGAACTATAAGAAAATTAATTTTTATTGTTTTAGCCACCTGATCTGTGGTATTTTGTCATAGCATTCTGACAAAGTCATACAGCAGGTGAATATATAATAATTGGCTTATTAATATTACTTTGCAACACAGGATGAAGTAAGAATATCTATGTGGCCAGACCTTGTGGCCATCCTGTAGCTAGAACATGCATCTAACATGGCCATACAAAAACAATAGCTGTTAGGCATCTTGTGTTGTTTTTGTTCTGCGTCTATTCTCCCTCACCCAGGTAATTATGCTCACTCCCGCTCAACTCCCATTAATCCGTTTGTTCTTTTGGGTGTATGTTTAGACTGTATCATAAAATCAGTGGCCCTGGTAGCCTCTAGACTAAAGCTAGAGCCTTTACAAACTTGTGAAGCCATCCCAAGAGCTGAGCAAACGGAAGAGGACACTGGCAGGGTATTCAAAGGGTTTCATGACAAGGGGAATTTACTAAGGTCAAAGTGCCATTGTACTGTCTCCTGGACTGGAATCCGAAATTCTCATCCTCCATGCGGTCTACACAGAGTCTCTGAAGTTATCCGTTATGGTCTGTCTAATCCTAGTCCTGAATCTCCCAGGACATCTTCCCCAAGTATGCCTAGCACGAGATTATCCACACGTTTTCTGAATCTTTAAAACTTTCATGGTCCCAAACAGCAACTTACCAATTAATTGCACCTCCTGTTCTCTGTTTTAGTTTGTGTTCAGCTAGCCTGTGACTTTCTCAAGAACTGGCATGGTGGTGGTGTCTCCTTATGTATAACACACAGCACTGAGCATTCAATTCCTATCACTTGGACAAATGCGATTTCTAGGCTGTGCAGCTCGTAAGTACAAATATGATCACTGAAACCTAAAGGAGAATGAAGTAAACACCATGCCTTGTTCCCTCATTCCCTTTTCTTAAATTGTTATGTGATTGCCGAGGTGTTTGAGCATTACACTGCTGTGATTGTGTGTGTGTGTGTGCACACATGCATGCACCCATGCACATACACACCCTCCTTGTGTTTCATTGGACACCCTGGATTTCAGAAGGTAGGTTTTTTTCCTTTTTTGCAGGAATTCAGCATCAGAATAATACCCTCTCTGCAGGATTATTTTGAAGAGCCATAATAATGACTGTGAAAAGTTAAAATTGCTTTCTACATGTAAAGTATAATATTAGAAATGGAAAGCTTTAAGTGAGATTGAAGAAAAATTGTTCTCAAGGACAAAAAACAAAAAACAAAAAACAAAAAACCAAGAAAACGTTTGCTGTTTTCATCTCCATCACCCACTTCATTCTCCTTCAGTCCCATCCCAGGGTAAATACTACCCCAGAGAGCAATTGCTCTCAACAGAGAACGGAGGAAGTGCTCACTCAGGACCCTTTATTCTGTGCCCAAGACACACTTCTGAGACAGACCCTCCTTGGTAATGGAACTTATCTCCTAGATCCAAGAGGTTACAGCCTCCAGTGGGGGTACATGATGACATTGGTGGGTCTGTGAAGAAGCTTGTTAAGCTCATATCTCAACCAGGATGTGAAGAAGGAACTAGCCCCAAGAGAAGTGTTGGAAATTGCTGTAGAATACAAGTTGGGGAGCTGGGTGTGGTGGCGCACACCTGTAACCCATCCAGCTACTCCAGAGTCTGAGGCGCTACTCAAGAGGCTGAGAAAGGAGATTCGCTTGAACCCAGGAGGTGAAGATCGCAGTGAGCCGAGATCATGCCATTGCACTCCAGCCTGTATGACGGGAGTAAGGCTCCATCTCAAAAAAAAAAAGTTTGCTCTCTTACTTTTAATTTATTATTTTTCTCAAGTATAACAGTAATAAAAAGTTGGGAGAAAAGATCACCATCCAACTAGAAATATATACATGACTTGAATAGAAGCTGTCCTTCCTACCTGACTTCCCCATCACTTTCAGCCAACATTATCAACAGTTTGGTGTGTACTCTTTCCATTTTTCTTTCTGTTGTTACATATTTTTGTAAGTTTTATACCTATAAAATCACACCTACTCTTCTGTATCTGGCTTTGACCACCTAATGTGCTTTTGATAACATACCATGCCTATACATCAAATCTCAGCAACCACAAAATATGTGACACCGTATGCATGTACCAAATTTACTATTCCTCTACACTGATGGATGTCAACACTGTTGCACATTTTTCAGTATCACAAAGAATCCTGCAGTAAATATCCAAATTGGGGACCTTCTGTAAGTGCAACAGATGTTCTGACCCTGGCTTCTCTGGAATATAGAGCTGCCATTGATGGTAACACCACACTTTCTTTCTTATTAAATGACCATGAGAGTGGCATTTTTATTAGTTTTAATCTACATAGCATATGCTCCTTCTTTCTTCCTTTGGCTAAAACACCACCATTGTTCTTTCTTATGAGGAAGCCATTTTGTACTCACAGTGATTAATTCAGGCTAGGCTGAATTAAGTGCAGTCTCAGTTTCTGTATCTTCTGTATCTCTTGGGGTTGCTGTGGTATTATACAGATGTACACATGTATACACACATACATATATATACATGTCTATGAAGATTATATATATATGCATCCGTATATGCATGAGTATATGTATTAGCATATCTACAGCAAATAAATTATGTAATTGACATAGTCATCCCAAGTTACATAATTTGCTGAAGGTCTCAAAGCATGTGACAGTACAAACATTTGATTTTGCTGTAAAGTCTCAAATTATTTGGCTGCAAAAACATCCGAGAACCATCCATTCCACTTGCTTCCACTGCTTTCGTTAAAAAAACAATCCTCCAGGGGAAGCAACCTCTAGCTCACTCCACTTGGCCCACCTGACCTTGGATATTTTATGCTCCGCGAAATGAAAGGTTGTGCAGATCTGCTTGGAGCTTTCTATTAGGATGGGAAGCAGAGTTCTGGAAAGGAAATGAATTAAGAATACAGCATCCCATATTTTTTCCATGTGAATCTTTGCAGCTTCTCATCCATCTGGGCCTTGGTTCAGAGCTGAGAGTTAGTGGGATCCAACTGGCTTCTTAACTAAACTGAGAGTGGCACCTACAGCTGTGCAGTAAGGAGCATCCTCAAGCTGTGATTAGTGCGCTTTCAAGAGTGAAGCCACTTAGAGCGTGCCATCTTCCTGCCCCTGCTTTTCTTCTCTCGCCTCCTTCTAGCCAACTCTTTCTGGGGAATGACAGTGGTCCACGGAGCAAACTTGAAGAATCTGCAGGGCAGAGGGAAACCTTACCCTGGGTGTCTTGCTGGGGAAGGATGCTTACAATCACACAGAACTTCCTGCAGACGTTTTCTGGCATTGCGTTTTCCTGGTTACTCTGGTCATTCATTTTCTAGGTACCATGCAAGGCTTTTGCAAAGAAAGCCCCATCACTCTCCAGGGCTGGCAAGAGGTCCAGTACACACAGATCTAGCATTGCATTTGACTTCCTGTTTTGGTAGTCATAAGGTTCTCTTGACCAGGGGTATATCAGGACAGCCTGTACCAGCTTCCTGGTAAGGGGAGCTACAACATACAGGGGTGTGGTTTTGTGGAAAGTATACACTACCAAGAATCAAAAAACCTGGGTTCTGATCCCATGCCTGCCCGTAAGTGGACAAATCGCTTCATCTCTCTGGATCGTGATTTCTTCAACCATAAAATACAGGGGTAGGACCATATCTCTATGGTACATCTTTTTCATCTAAATGATCCTACAACTCTGGGTATTGGAGTAAGAAGGTGCCATACTCACTGACTTCCTCTAGAACTAGCTGTCACTTATTGTGTCAAACATGAACTACCTGGAGAGGATACTGTTTCTCACCTCCTGACATGCACGGAGCGCTGGTGGATGAGACCATTAGATGTCATTATTTGACATCAATGTGCATATGAGGCTCAGCTCTCAACTGCCTTGATTTTAAGCATGGAAGGATTGGGCCCCAGCTGTTTAAGTGTCTGGAATAAATTGTGTCCTGAATGAAATCTCTCTGGCTTCTGCCCTAACTGATTCACGCCAATGCCATGTTAATTAGTAGAGGGAGAAGCTTGGGGTGGCAGCCAAAAGATCAGGCAAGCCTGCCACCTGGTTTGGCTACGTTTCCATGTGCCCGGCACATTTGTCAGCTTGGCCCTGGCCTTTTTTTGAGATGAAAACCTAAACCCAAGTGAATTTTGGATGCTGTCACCCCACCATGGGGTCACTGGATGCATACACAGCTTTATATAGATAAATCATTTGGACGTAATGTTTATAATATGATAGACATTGTTCCAAGAACTTTAAAAATGTTAACTCTTTCTCTTTTAATCCTCGAAGCAATATAATATGGTTTAGATGGTGAAAATGAGGCACAGAGAGGTTAAGTAATTTGCCTAAGGTCACACAGTAAATACTACAGCCAGTATTCAAACCCATGCTTTAGCTACTTTTTACGTTGCCTCTCATCACAGCAACGTCATGTACATCTGTACTGACTGTCTCTCCAGTTGCACTGAAATCACTACAAGCAAACTCTCCTTTCCTCCAGTGGGACCTACACACTGGTTTTTAAGTTAGATTCATCAACTAGCTGGTGAGATTCGAAGAAGAGGGCTTATCATTACTGAATGTGGCCCTAAAGAGGTTCTGAGGGCCCTTCAGGCTCAGGCCCAGCTGGTAAAATTTGACTACTTCATAGAACTAGGGAAACCTATCATGACCTGTATACAACTTCACACATTATTTGTGTCAGGTAGAAGGGGGACTCCTCCTGGAGGGACCTGAGTTTTCTATGAGGATTAGGATAGAGAGGTCAAGAAAGGAATCAAGATCAGAGCATTAAATATTTTTCAATGAGAATCCCTGTAGCTTCTCAACAGGTCAGGAACTAAACCAGGGGACAGGGGAAGCTGGTGGTCAGAAGAGGACCCAGAGGAGCTCAGCATCGACTTCAGCCCATCAGGCATGTCCTCTTTCCCTTTCAGGTCCCCCCCACAACCCTCTGCCTTGGGAATGGGTCTCTACCTGGCAGCCTTTTTAGCTCTATTTTCCTCTTGGGGATTTATTTGAGGAATGAGAATTATTCACTCACCATCCCTACTCCCTTTTGAATTCAAACTCTAATGAGAAAAGAACCATGAGAAAGGAGGCAGATGAGGAGAAATATACCAGCTCTGTTACTGACAAGGCTAGAGTGGCAACCGTGGCTTGCTCCATTGTCCCATGGCCAAAGCCAAGATCCCCAGTGCTTTCTCTCCAGGCTTACCTTTTAGGAGGATTTCCCTAAGGGAACATTTGAGTCTGTAGAGCCGAAACACTGGCCCAGAAGTGCAGACTCATATTGCTGGGTCAGAGAAAGAAAGAAAGACAGGTCCCCAAAATGGCCTCCTGAAGCTGGCCTAGGTCTTGGACCTCGAACCCAGGAAGGCTGACCATGTGGACGAGTGAGCAAGGGGAGGGGACCCCAAGGGTGCTGGGCCCCGTGGGCTCGGCCTTCTCTCCCACCAACCTCACCACGAAAGAGGCAGTCACTTCTTCTCCTTTAGTAAGTAAGGCCTGAAAAGGTGGAGTCTGCATCCTCCTAACAATAGGAGAGAAGTTTCCTGCTTTATGACACGGGGTCTGTGCGGAACGCCGAGAGTAGAAGAGAAGAGCTGCCCAGCTTCCCTTAGCCACGCTGCTTGGGGCTACAAAAAGCTGTGAGCCAGAGGCTTTTGGGAAATGTGATTTCGAAGTAACTTATCTGAAAACGTTAAGAGCTGAGCCAGAGGGGTAATTACATTAATTATTATTTTAAATAAATTATGCCTGGGAGTGCAGCGGCAACTTCAAGAAGAGATTCTTAGGTTTTGCTAGGGTGGTAACGCGAAGGACACAGCTTTTGACATTCCCTATTACCCAGGGCCAAAATTGGAGGGTCACATATCATATTAGATTTACATTTTAACTTTACATAAAGCTGCTCATGCTTTTCTTTTTTTTTTTAGAAAAAAGGGATTTTTTGCTTCATTCACAACAGAGTTTAGTTACATAGCGATATATAAAAATGGAAATGTATTAATGACATGTGAAATCCTAAACTAGAATGAATAAATAAAGACTTGGCATATTGCTTCTGAAAAGCTGCCAATGCTAGGTCTAGGAGCAGTTTCTTTTAATAGATGGACATTAAAAGCCCTTTGAGGGGCAATGAGAAGAACAGGGCATTCCTGCTTCAGCCTCAATCATTGGCTCCCCTGCGAGGCCTCTTAACTCCCCAGCAGAGGGAGGCTCCCTTTGTCCATATTCCCACAATCTGCCCTGTTACAGCACTAGTCATCAGCTGCTCTGAGCACTTACGTGCCTCTACCACTTGCCTGGGCAGCCTTTAAGGACAGGAACCACACAAGTTTCTATCTGTGTGTCCTGGGTGTTAACACGATGTCTAGCACACAGTAGGTGTCTAAGCGATGCTTACTTAGCTGAGCTTAGTTTGTAAAGCAGATAATTAAGAGTGTGATAGTATTGTTTCCAAATATTTGAAAGACTTGGAGAAAGAAGGCACTGGCTGTAGAATTCAAGTCACTTTAGCAGAAAGGTCCCAAGCCCAGTAAGTCAAAGTTACCAGAAACCTTAAAATAAAGATGAGCGAAATAACCACTGGAGTCACCCACAAGGAAGAGAGCCCCTGTTACCAAGGAGGTTTTGACTCAGAGGAAAGGTAGGAAATGGCTAGATCACTACTATCCAATACACTCACAATGAGGCCAGTGCCATCAAAATGAGACAAAGTGAGGTCTGAGATCAGAGGAGGAGCCTCGGTCTAGGTAAGATCATTCCAAATGGTTTCTAGAAGATTCTAACTGTAAGTTGAGCCTTGACAACAGCTTCCAGCTTCAATAGGCAGAAAAGGGTGGCACGGAGGCGATGACAGTGAGTGGCCAGTGTGAGTGGAAGACAGGGCCATGGCTAAGGCACATGAGACAAGATTGTGGCTGACATTCAACTCCAGACTGGGGGCACTGGCCTTTATTCCATTAACAACAGGGAGCCGCAAAACAGGTTTTCATCAGAGAAATGACGTAAGTGTATTTTACAAAAGCAGTATGTTGTAAAGGATTAATTTAGTGGAAGGTAGGGAAACGAACATTTACAGAGTGCCTACCCTCTGCTAGGTGCTTTTTCTACGTATTAATTCTTTTTATCTGCACAACAATCCTACAGGGTAGGAAGTACTATCTCAATTTTAAGGATGAGAAAATGCAGGCTCAGAGGTTGGCAACTAAGTGTAGGGACAGAGATTTCCACCAAGGGCTAAATGACTCCCAAACTAAGGCAATAGTAACAAGGGCCCGGATGGCACTCAGGGAATGGAAACAAATGAATGAGCTGCAAAAAATATTGCAAAGGAAATACTGGCAGATGTGGGCAATTGATAGAAAGGTAAGGGTGAAGGCCGGGCGCGGTGGCTCACGCCTGTAATCCCAGCACTTTGGGAGGCCGAGGTGGGCAGATCACGAGGTCAAGAGATCGAGACTGTCCTGACCAACATGGTGAAACCCCATCTTTACTAAAAATACAAAAAAATTAGCCAGGCGGGGTGGCACGTGCCTGTGGTCCCAGCTACTCAGGAGACTCAGGCAGAAGAATTGCTTGAACCCAGGAGGCAGAGGTTGCAGTGAGCCGAGATTGCACCACTGCCCTCCAGCCTTGCCACAGAGCAAGACTCAATCTCATTAAAAAAAAAAAAAAAAAAGAAAGGTAAGGGTGAAAATGGAAAAGTGGAAGATGACTCAGGTAGTAGACTGATCTGCAAGGAAGTGAAGAAAACAAGCTCATTCACTGGAGGAAGGAAAAGATAGGAGCAGATATGTGTTGGGTACCTACAGTCAGTCAGGCGCTTAGCATGTACTCAATAAACATAAAGCACATACATGACATATAGAGAGAAAGAACAAATCCAGGTCAAGGTATGTTTGAAGTTCCAGAAAGGTGGGGATGTTTAGCAAACATTTTAAAATATGAGGCCAGAGCTCAGGAAAGACTGTTCCATACACATGTTCCAGATTCATCTGGGCAGACAGAATCATCGCTGTGGTGGTGGGTCTTGTTGACAAGGGGACATGTTTTTAGATAAAAAGAAAAGGAGTCAAAAGCCTATATTTGTTGGTAGAAAAGAGCAAAGGAAACAAAAAAGGCAAATAAAAAATGAAAAATCAAAAGTGTATTGTTATAGAAGACAAGAAGTGAGAGTTTCCCAAAAGATGGAGCGAGGTCAACCCTAGTGAGGTCAGGAACAGGAGGGTCAAGGATAGGTGACAGATGGAACAGCCAGGAGTAAGCACATCTCCAAGAAACCAGCTTCAAGCATGGCGGGAACAGAGACTAGACTCCAAGAGATGAAGTGGGTTGGCAGTAGAGCTCTAGAAAGAATAAGTAAGGATTATCCTGTCCGCCTCATGAGCCCCAATCTTTGCCATCTGTCTTAAGACACATAAAAATGTTCATATATCCAGCCAAAGAGGCTTATTTTCCTATTTCTCTAAGAAATATTTTATGAAAAGAACCAGCTTCCTCTTTCCTGCCAGCCCAAGAACATGCCCTTTGTCTACCATGCATGATGAGATGGCTGTGTGGGGTCATCTCTTACCCTCACAGGTCATGAGCTATTTGAGGATCACAGCTATGTCAGTAAGTTAATGATCATCTGGAAGATAGTGCTGCATGCTAATTAAAAGCCCAGGCTTCAGAATCAAATAGACTTAAGTTTGAATCTTGGCTTTGGGAATAATGTGTCCAAGGTCCTGAAACTCTAAGCTAGTGCTAGGTACTGCAAAGAATGTAGGAGTCAGTGCTAAACTGAGCACTCATTATTAAAAACGTACTGAGTGCTCGTTATGGGCCAGGTACGGTTCTGAGCATTTGACACATCAACTCATTTGATTCCCACAACAACCCTACAAGGCAGGTATGGTGATACGGAGGTGTATAAAGGAGAAATCTGCCCAAGGTTGTAGAACTTTTGAGTCTGACTCCAGATGGCATTAATTCCATCTGGCCCTGAGGCCTTTGTTAACACTTTGGTAGCAGAAGTGAAGTGGCCCCATTTTGCCTTCTTGGCCTCTCTCCTTCCTACCCCAAACAACGTCTGCCTGCCCCTTGCTGGTGGGAGTGGAGGAGGACCCTCTGGCTTATGGATGTGAACAAATGCATGTGAGTAAGCCTGTGTCTGTGCACTGCTTATGTCCTCGAGCCTGTTCCTTTACCCCAGGTGGCATTCCCAGTAATCCTTTCTTTCCTGCCACTGTCACAGGAACACAGAAGAAAAAATGGGTACCATTCTGAAGACCTTAGATTAAAGCTCCATCATTGACTTGATTGCAGGACTCGAAGCTTGTTTCATGGCTCCCTGGGTCTAGTTTATCATCTGCAAAATTAGGGTGGTAATGTTGACCTTAAAGGGCTGCTGGGAAAGGAGAGACTGTGGGAACAGTGCCTACTGTTGACCTGGTGTAGGTTGTCTGCTCATCTTCTTCCTTCTCTACCTCTTCCACCCGCCTCCTGTGGGGGTTTGCAGGTCACATGAGACCCTACCCTCCCTTTAAAGCGCTGTGCACTGTAAGGTGTTACTCAAAACATAAATGGCCCCTTTCCTCCCTTTTTGGGTGACCCCAAACTTCCTGCCCCAAGAATGGTGGATGGGTGGATTGGCGATGTCCTTTTTTTCTGCTGAAACAACATGAAATTCTTAAAAATTTGTTTTAAATATTTTGCACTTAAGGGTTTCAGTCCTGAAAAGGAAAACAGCTAATTTCTCTCTTATTGATCCAGGTGCCTGACTCCTCTCTAAGATTGTGAGCAACCCCGAGGCAGAGATGGGTTTGATTTTATTTTCTCTTCCACAGCACCTGGGGCTTAGTAGGTACTTAACAACTGGTTGTCCATTTCATGAACAACGAGCATTGGGCATGTTCCAATGGTTCACTGAAGTGAACCTCCTTCACGGCCACATCTTGGAAGTCCTTGACCTTTTGATAGCATTTATAGATAGGGTGAATGTATTTTCCAAACCCCAAATCCAGACGTAAGGTAGGAGAAATGATCTAATCACTGGAAAGTATGTTTGAAATCAGGAGGATTCTAGAAAGTCAGGGAGGCACAGTGGCTTTGCATAGGCCCTCATTCCCCAATTATGTCAGACATGGTGAGAAAACGCAAGCCGTTTCCTGCCTGTCCCAGTAGCCCAGGCTCTGTTAGGATGAGCAGGTGTGTCCACGAGAGCAGAATTCCTTTACAACTTAGGGACTGTGTTCATAAGACCCTCGAGTCTAATGCTTTGAGACCTTCACAGAGTCCCTCTCCCCTAGGCCTTAAAGGACCCTGTATTGTGTGAATTGCTGATTGGTTCAGGCTGGCCAGGCTTTGCTCACCTCCTCTGCAGGGATGCATCATCCACAGTGAGGATCAGAGAGGCTGTCTGGGCCAAGGTGTGCCTGGAGGCACATTGTGGGGCTGCTGCTGGGGCCCTGCTCCCCGGCTCTTGATCTGGGACAGTTCTCTGAGTCTCTGGTACCCAGAGGGAGCCAGGTGCCCTCCCTCCTATCTGCGCATTCTGAATTACTCACTGAGAATGCACTCGCAGCCTATCTTGGGGTCCCTTTGTCTGGTCTGTTTGTCCAATGACTTCAATCCCATCCTCCAGGCTCTAGACTGTCTAGCACATTTCAGCCATCATGGAGTGGAGGTGACAAGAAGCCTTAGAAGGACAGAGAGTGCCCCCCTTCCTTGGGTCAGGCTATGTTCAGTCACTTCTTACCTGTCTTTAACCCCTGTACTCTCAATGTCCCCTGACCCCTGCAGTCACTGCCCCATCCTCAGAGGACAGGAGAGAGAAAATTCCTCTTCTCTTTCACCTGCTTCTCCCTCCTGTTTCCTAGGAACAGCTTTTAAGCCTAATAAAAGGGGTCTCTTCATTTACTTCAGAAACCAGCATTTTTCTTTGATTTCTGACTTGTTTCAAGGGCCAGAAGCTTGCCTGACAAGTTCCCTTTCTCTGAAGCTTACAAACCTCTGTAAGAGCATCCCAGAAGAGCTACGAGGAGGGAGACTTTTGAAATTACTTTAGAAATCATCTAAGTTTCCATGGCAATCCAGCACTGTGGAGTCATCATCACATTCAGGGTCTTTCTGTTTCCACTGAAAGGGCTGTTGGAGGAATCAGTCCCTTCTCGACAACCTCTCAGTGGTGGAGGTGGTCTTCATCTACCCTCTCCACCTTCTTTCCTCCTGCCCACCCTTCTCCCGGCCCACCTTGCTTGTCTGTCCATGGTATGGAAGCAATGGACTCCAACTCAGCACAGTGTAGTGATTTCCACCCCAGAGAAGACAGGGTCTTGTTAATGCTGAGAGGAGGAGATCCTGGGGTGTGGGGATCTGAGTCCAAGACTGGACTGTATCCCCTCAGTCATTTGGACATGTCCAGCACAGCTGTGGTGGTGGAGGCAGGCCAGCCGGGAAGGCACTGGGCTGGGGGAAATCACTCATCCTAAGAGAGAACCCAAATCGTCTATCCCACCCTCAGTCTGGACACTGAGAACCAAAAGCTGACCTTACTGTCTGCTGGAACATGGCTTTGTATTCTGCCATCTCCTTTACACTCTGGGACTGTCCTGTGCAAGTAAATAATAAATAATTTGATTGTTTCATTACAGGAACTTTCCAAAAGATCCACCAACACTCTCATCAAAAGCATCAACCGACAGCAAGTACCCCAAGATTCTCTGAATCCCTGGCCTGAAAATCTTCACCTTGCTGTTCCCACCAATTCAGGACACTGTCATTATTCTTTCCCAATTGTTATCTCATTATTCCTACCCAACCTTAATCACATGTCCACATTGAAATAATGGCCTTAAATCAAACTTCCAGTTCTCAATAAATTCTGATCTTTCTCCCTCCCCGAGAGGCCCTGCCAACGTTTTGCAAGGTGTGTTCTCTGTTATCACAGAAGCAATTGTCTGATTAACAGGTTGTGTCCTCCATATCTGGGGAGTAGCTTTTGCCATAAGAGGCGCACACGCTTTGTGTGATTACTCAATCATCCAAGGCAGGTGGTAGTCTTAGGCACAGCAGACTGGTTAAGGAGAAGGGGGTTTACAAGTGGAATGAAGACTAGATCTGGTTCCTTAAGATCTCTGGGAGTCCCTGCAGCAAAAGGCTATGGTGTTCCAGGGTCAGGGCATTTAAGTTTGGGACAATGCTAGAGGCAGAACTGGCTTCATGAGCATGCAACCTCTGCAGTCGCCCACTTACTTGGATTCTCTACTGTTGCTGTCTTGAAATTCTTAATCATGTGTGAACAAGAGGTCCTGGGTTTTCATCCTGCCCTGGGCCCTGCAAATTACATAGCTGGTACTGGCTAGATGGTGGGGGTGCCCCTGCAACATCTTCAGGGGGCACATGCCAGCCCCCCAACCCTGCTGGGGCTTCCCCAGACATGGGCAGACACAGCACCCCACTCACTGGAACTGGGAGTGGCAGGTGGTAGAGAGGCTGACATAGCCAGAAAGGCTGATAAAAGTCCTACAGTATCAAATGATTGCCCATAAAGAGGCCCAGGGTAAACTGTGAAATAGAGGAAGGGCAGGGCAGGGCAAGCAGAATGCGGGTGGATGCCCCTGAGTGCATCAGCCCCTGACCACGCCTCTGAGGTCATTCATGATCTGCCTTGGTGGAATCATCTCCATTCTCACGCTGCTTCCATCACAGTCATCTTCTTGCTCAACTTCTTCAGACCCAACAAGGGGTCTGAGTCCCCTCCCAGGACACTTCCCCTTGCTGCTTGTTTTACCTGGCGTGATTCTGCCTCAAGTCTTCTTATGGCTTCCTGCCCCTCCATTCAAGCCCTGTTCAAACGTCACCACCACGAGCGGCCCTCTGTGCACTCTCCAACAATAGCCATGCCCCCATCTCTATTACCTTCCCAGCTTTATTTTTCTCTGTGGTTGTTACTACCTAGCATCGCACCATATATTTATGGTAGTGATGGGATGACGCTGCTCAAAGCAGTGTCACTAAAGGTGGTTATTCAAAAAACGAAGTATGTCAGTAGCTAAATAACAATACCTAAAAAGGTATTGGGCACAACCCAGGCATCATTGTGAACCCTGCACATGTATTAACTCTGCAAGTCTCACAGCTGTGCTCGAAGTGGGTCCTGTTACTAGACCTCTTTTATAGATAAGAAAATTGAAGCAAGGCCTGACAAGTGGATAAGAAACTTTCCTAGGGCCACATGGCTGAGCCAAGACTCTTTTGGTCCTGGACTGGTTCTCTATGACAAAACTATAATTCCCTCTTCAATTGGGTGATTCTACTTAACTAGGACTCTCACCCCCCAGTCAAGAGGCAGAGAATAGAAGGCAGCTCTCGTGCAAGTGTAGAAAAGGGTTGACTCTCCCCAAAGAAACTTTCTGAGATGCCTTCACCAACCATCCTCCTTTGCATCTCCTTCCAGGACCTGCTCTGTCTTAGCATTTCCATCTGGAAAATCAATGACAAAGAATCCTCTGGCTCTGGTGAACACGCAGCACCGTGGCTTTGCTGAAGGCCTGGCAGGCAAGTCATAGGGCATTCCAATTATTTTTTTTAGACAGTCTGGCTCTGTAGCCCAGGCTGGAGTACAGTGGTGCGAGCTCAGCTCACTGCAACCTCCACTTCCCAGGTTCGATTGATTCTCCTGCCTCAGCCTCCTAAGCAGCTAGGATTACAGGTGTGTGCTACCACGTCCGACTACTTTTTGTATTTTTAGTAGAGATGAGGTTTCACTGTGTTGGCCAGGATGGTCTTGAGCTCTTGACCTTGTGATCTGCCCACTTCAGCCTCCCAAAGTGCTGGGATTACAGGCATGAGACATCGCGCCCGGCCTCTGATGTGGCTTTTAATCACTGGCCAGATTTGGATTCACAGGGCTAAGGCTTCTTACTGTTCTCTTCTGAACCCCACATCTGTAGGAGGAGCAGTTCCCATTGGGCGGCAAAAGTGAAAATCTTTTGGGTCTGCCCCAGCTTCAGCATGAAAATGAAGCCCTCCTGCACCCTGGGTTACCGAAGTGGTGCATTCTGGCCACTCATCCTACGTTAGGTACATTAGGTAAGCCTGGATGTATTTTCTTGGTCTTCCTGACAATGTGTCTCTTCCCCTAAATGTCTTATAGAGACATGATTTATCCCTTCCCTGATTTGTTAATTGTAACCATCAAGTGCTAATATTGAAATCTGCACTTTCCAAGAGGCAAGATACATTCCGGGGTATGAAGCAGTTTGTGAGTCTGAATCGGGACTTTGAAAGAAAGATTATAAGACAAAAGTCAAGAGATGAGTTGTGATATTCTAGTGAAATCTCACATAAAACTATAAAAGCAGATTGGCAGGGGAAGGGGATGGGTTTTATGCAGGAGTTGCCCTTGATTCGCCATGATAGATCACAGAGACTTCTCTGCCTATTAAAATGGACTTCACTTAAGCTATACATAGAACAGTAACAGCTACCATTTATCAAGGGATTATTATAAGCTTGCCTCATAGCAAGTCATTAACTTACTGAAAATATTCTCCCTCCCCAAAATATCTAACTTACATGGTTCTTTACTCCATGTCTCCCCTCTCCGACCTAAGATTCATGAAGTTTGAGACATAATGCCTCCTGAACTTGTATTAGGTTGGTGCAAAAGTAATTGCCATTATTTTTGCCATTATTTTTAATTACTTTTCAACACAGTCCTAGCCGTGTTTTTAAGCACAGCAAGCTGGGAATAACAGTGGGGAGAGGCTAGAGAGGAAAGGCTGGTGAGGAAACCTGCATGTTGTTCTATAAGATCCCTTAAATCATTTTACTGTCTAAAAGAAACAGTCCTCCAGGCAAGATGGCCATGGCCTTGGACTTTTCCTTTTAGACTGGTATACTTTCAGAATGCCCAGGCCTCCATCAGGGTCTTTGTCTAGCAGCAGAGGGGTTTTATGCTGAGTGTCGGGTTCATCACACAGCTGAACTGCTCTCTGGTGAGCTTGGTGGAGCGGGCATAGATGCCAGACATGTGGCATCATTGGTTTGCAAATCACTGCAATCACTCAAACATAATAGCCTGAGCTTCTTTAGGGCATTCTCTTCGTTCCCCCTGGCTGACTGGGAAGGTATAAAAGGTCACACTGATCGCAGGTGGTAGGAAAAGGAACTTTAATGATTTCCTTTTCTCATTACCACCCCTGCCCTTGGTTCCGGCCACGGTCTCCTCCATATGCCCCTTTGTGCTCTGTGAAGAGAAGCAAAGGAGAGGGGGAGACACAGAGTGAATGACACACACTGGCACCCACTTAGAAGCCCAGAACCAGAGTTGTGCCAGTGTGGGAAGCAGCAGGGACTGTGGGGACACAGATCTTCAACATGGGGTGCCAAAAGCAGGGGCAGAGCAGGGGATGCAGGAAGGCAGTCTGGGTCCCAGGCTGGGCTCCAGCTCTCCCCTGCCACTCACTGGCCAGGTGACCTAGGACAACCTGACATACCTACTTTTACCTGGTGACACAAGGAAGTGGAACTGGCTGGTCTCTCAAGTCCATTTCATTTCTAGTTCAAGACAGAAAACTCTTCATGAATTCATGTGTAATTCATACTCTACCTCCAAAGAGAATTTGAGATACTTTATAACAGAAGTAGATAGACCGTTGGTCTGTTCAAATGAAGATAACAAGAGGACAAGAAATCCCATGAAAGCAGAGATGATTAGAATAAGAACAGAAGATAAGATGGGGTCTTTTGTTGAAGAATTGCTACTCTATTGAGACAGAATCAAAATATTTTGTTTGTTACACACAATTCACTTTTCCAGTATATTTGTTCCACAAATATTTATTAAGAGCACAGACACTGTTCCCGACACTAGAGATACCTTAGGGAAAGTATCCATTCACTAAAGCAGACAAAGTTCTGGAGAGCATGGAGCATATATCTAAGTTCAGGGAAGGAGACAATGAACCAATGCCGAATGTTAGAAACATTTCAGACACCTAGCACCCAAGCACCCATATCTTGGTTTCTAATACCTTTCTCTAATAAAAGGAAACAGAACTCCTTGGAGAAATGGCTGATTTCAGGACTGGGGCAGGAAATATGTAACATGAGCCTGGAGCACCTGGCAGTGCCAAGAACTAAGTGCTCAAACAAGCGAGCAAACAAAAAATAATCAAAACCAAAACCCACATGGATGGAGGTATCTCAAAGGGGCACAGGAGCTAACAGAAAGCTCTCCCAATGGCCAGAGCTGTAACAATGAAAGCAACAAAAGAAAGTAGTATTGGATTAAACCCAAAGTGTAAGATAAACGCTCATGAGTCCACACTGGTATAAATGACTGAATAAATTAATAAATGGGGGAGAAGAGACAGATCTCTTCCCATGCAGAAGATCTCCAAATTACGTAGCTACACCATCCTAAAGGAGCATCTCCATCCTGGCACTCCATCTTAACATCCCATTCCTCAAGTATGGGCTGCACATAGTGACTTCCTTGGAAGGAAATGGAGGAAAAATAATTTTACAGTGTGGAAACATGAGAAACATATGATCAGGGCAACATCAACAGTTATCAATTGTGTTGAAATAATGTGATGAAAATGGCATTTTACCTCTTTCTCCCCAAAACCTCTAACTTAGTCTAATCATAAGAAAAACATCACACAAATGTCAATAGAAGAGCGTTCTGCAATATGCCTCACTAGTACTCTTTCAAACTGCCAAGGTCATCAAAAACAAGGGAAGTCTGAGAAACAGTGACAGCCAAGAGGAGCCTATGGAGACTCAGAACAAAGTGCAGTGTGGCATCCTGAATGGGGTTCTAGAACAGGAAAGGGCATCAGGTGAAAACTGAGGGAATCTGAGTAAACTGTGGCCTTTGGCTAATAATAATGTACATATTTACTCATTAATAATGACAAATGTATCATATTCATGCAACATGTTAGTAACAGAGGGAACCGGGTACAGTGGCAGAGGATACTATGGGAAGTCTACTGTCTGCTCAGCTTTTCCATAAACCTAAAACTGTTCTAAAAAATAAGGTCTACTAAAAATCAAACAAATGAACAGAGGGTCTAGAAGTCAGAGATGGAAGAAGTCAGAGATTCTCTCTCTTGCTGGCCTTGAATAATCAAACTTCCCTGAGTTCTGCAGCTGCAAGGAAATGAATTCTGCCAACATTGTGATCTTGGAAGAGGACCTCAAATATCAGATGAGAACTCAGCCCCAGCTGACGCCTTGATCACAGTTTTATGGGACTTTCCACATAAAATCCAGTTAAGGTGTACCTGGGATTCTGAACCCTATAATCTATGAAATAATAAGTGTTTGTTGTTTGAAGCTCCTAAGAAATCAGCCAAAATTAAAGCACCACAGCAACAAATATTTTGCAAAATAAAAAGGGTGATACAGAAAATTAAATAAAGTGTAGAGCATGCCTGGGTGGCTTCATGAAACTGGGTGGTGAAGAAAGCCCTCTCTAACAGGATGGAACCTGAACTGGAAACATGAGCCATCCACAAGGCATTACAAAAAAAACACTATGGGAAAAGAGGTGAGCTCGATCCAGGGCCTTGAAGTAAAACTTTGGGGTGTTCCATGAAAGACATCCAGTATCACCCCACCTTAGGGGAAGAAACAAGAAAGACGTGAGAGAGAGCAGGAGCCCGATTACAAACAGCTTCTAAAGAGGGGTAAGGAGTTCAGATTTTAAGTACAACTGGAATCTATTGGACCATTGATGGTGGAAGACGGACATATCTGATTTATGGTTTTAAATAAAATTATGCTAACTGCTCTGTAAAGGACTGATTGCAGGGTGGCCAGAGTGGAGTCAGGGCGTCTGGAGACAAGGCTCCAGCATTAGCCTAGACAAAAGATCATGGAGCCTTAGACCTGAATTGGGGAGGAGGTGGTGGATGTCTTCCAGGGAGTGTGGGAGGGTGTGTGAGAGGGGTCTTGATGGGGTGGGGCATACATTGATGTTTACACTCATCGCAGGGATCCGTATCCTCGAACTGCTACTGAGGTGCACCCAGCAAGAGAATCACAGGTACTCACAGCAGTCATGTGCTCCCTTGCCTGCAGTCTTTCACTGGTGGCATCCTGTTCCTGAGCTTCTGAATGTCACTGGTGATTCATCAAGCACACAAATGGTGCTCTGGCAGTCTGGGCAGGATTCTCCCCTGAACGCACTGCCGAAGGGAAAACTGGATCCCTCTTGCCCCCGCCCCCTGGCCCAGCAAAGCTGCCCTACTTAATTAATCATTTTCTCACGGCTGAGCAAACAATTTGTTGCAAATTCTTTCCCGGGGGCCCCCACTTTGATGAGGAACAGAAAAGTGCCCAGCTCGGGCCATCTTCCTTCATATCAGAAGAGAGAAGAGATTGGGAATAGGATTCTTCCATTTTCATGTTGGTCGTGGCAGTTTCCTCCGAAGTCACCTGCAATTTCATCTCTGGACCCTTGCCTCTAAATTTTCCTTCTTCATTCTTGCTGCCTCTTCCTGTTGCTCCTGCTCCACATCCATGGCTATGCCTAACCAGCTCCAGGCACTGCAGATGTTGTCCTCCATCCTTCTCACTTGCAGCCCCATTTTACCCCTTGGGACTCTGTCTGTGCTCAGTTATAGATGCCTGCAACCTGAGCCTGGGTGAGAGCTAAGGATGTGGGGCCTTTCTGTCCCACTTTGTGGTAACTCTACAGTTCGAGTGGCTGATTGCTCTGCTGTATCCATGACATGGCTGTCACGGGTGGTTTGCTCTCCAAGTTCTTCAACAGGTCAAGCCCTAGAGATGAACTCCTAGAGAGGAGAGACTGGCTAGGTTCTGAGAGGGGTGGTGCTGATACGTTTCTTTGACATACAGGGTTCTAGAGGTCAAGGCATCCTTTTTTGGGTTGATGCCCCAGGCTGGCAGTTTGCTCGCTCTACTGAGCAGGGAAAGGGGAGGTGCAGCTTGTTCTAGTCTGTTCCTTCCCTAGTTCCTAGCTCACAGTCAGCAGATGTCAGCTGCCTGGGACTTCTGGACTCCCAGGGCTGTGTCTAACCCAGGTGGAAAGAACCCTAACTAGAGAAGAAATGGCATGCCCTCCAACTCCTGAGAAAGTCAACTTCAAGAAAGACCACCCTTCAAGGGACCAGTTCTTAGTGGCTTTGTTCTCTAGTCTCTTCTGTTGGTGCCTAATGGTACCCATAAGGTATGTGGACATCCCTTTCTTCCTCAGACTCTTTCAGAAGACATGGCTTCACCTAGGGACACAGGTAGCAAGGCACCAGAACAAATAAGGTGACCTGGTCTGTAGATGGGATGGATTTGCTCCAACCTGGATGGTGCCAGTCAGCAAGAGGCAGCTTTGAGAACAGCAGCTTCCCTAAATCTTTCCATGATGCTAACATGTACCTTAAAGAATGGTTTTGCCACTTGAAAAACTAAATCGCATGTCCCTAAAAAGCAGATTTACCGGGGCCCCTCTGTATTAAAGGCTTGGATGAACTTTCCCAGTAATAATCAAGGCCCCATCTTAGCCCTGCCCTATATCTTGCAGAATGAAGTATGCAGAAATAGTCCTTAAAGGCCAGGGTCAAAAAATCCTGAAAGGTATTGGCCAACCAGTTCATTCCTAGTACCATAAAATATTAGCACTAGAAGGAGCTGGAAAGTTCATCTCTTCCACTAGTTCTGAACTCTAGTTGTACATTAAGATCACCCCCAGAAGTTTCACTTGAATGGGTCTGGAGTGGGGTTCTAGCATAGGTATTTTTTAAAAACACTGCAGGTGACTAAATGTACAGTGGCTGAGAACCACTGCCAGGACAAGGGTAAGCAAGGCTCTCACTCATTCACCCTATAGAAAGGGGCCTCTGACTCCTAATTAAGCCCAGGGGTTGTCAGAGCTCCTCCCCAGAACCCTGGGCTTTTGAAAGGTGCCTCAGCAGTCCAAGGGCAGGGCTCCAGGCATACTTATATCCCTCACTGTCTGCCCCCACACTCCATCCTGGGACAGTGCTCACCAAGGTCTTAGATAAGTGGGACATAGCCCAGTGGCCCTACCACGGTCACATCTATTGGTCAACAACCGTCACTCAGTTCTGTCCCTTTATTATCTGACCAGTGGTGTGTTCTTTGGCTGGAAAAGATAAACCAGCCAATTACACAATCTCTTTCTCTGGAAGCTGACTTCAGGAGGCTAGAGGGAAGTTGTCAAAGACCTGAAAAGTCCTGGAGACTTAGTACCTGGGCAGGATCTGAACCTTGTGCCTGGCCTGAAGATAGGGCAGAATGGAAAACCATGCAGGAGCCTCCAATGCCGTCAAAGAAGTGGAGATGAAAGAGAGCCAGCCCCCAGGGCTCACCGGATTCATTTTCTGCCCGAGGCCTGCTTGCTCAGCTTCTCTCGGATTCCTGGGAGACCTCTCTAGAGCCTTAGGAAAGCCTTGTTTTACCAGAGCCTGCCTTTATATATCCAAAAGAGTCTTAGAGAGAACACTCACTACAAACAGAGCTGCTCCACTTTTATCTTTTTACATTTTGGGGGTCCACATAAGATTTGGATTTCAAAGGGAAAACCAAAAAAGGTTCCATTGCTAAAATACAGTGTGGAAATCATCAAGCTAGTTTGACTGCTTGTTTCATTGAAGGGGATCCTGAGGCACAGAGCAAGGAAGCAATGCTTGGTTTTGTCAACCTCTGTCTCTGTGGGAGACCAGAAGGAGGAGTGTGGAACTGCTAGACAGAGTCACCATGTCTCCCTCCCTCCCCCAATCTCTGCCATAACCACAGGTGTGAGGCTCACCAAGGAAGCATCTCTGATGTGGGGCATCCTGACTCTAATAGTAGAGGGTTTTGTAGCCCTGAGTGATTTTTCCTTGGAAATACCCTGCTTGACTTTGGCTATGTTTCAAGGGAATAAGGGTAGGCCTTCAATAAATTCAGGACTCAAGCAGAATCCCACAGCTCACTAGCCCCCAGGATCTCTCCATACACCTAGAGCAACTCACTTTTGTCCCCAGCTTGACCTGCAGACAAAAAGCCAGCATGGCCCACTCCTTCACCCCCTGCCTCTGTTCAGAAACCTATAGCCTGGTGGCTCATAGAAGAGACCTGAGTTGGGTGTTTGCTCTAGGTGCCTAAAGTCTAACTGACATTTGTTTCTATATGCAGGACTCGCTTTTCCTTCTTTCCATAAATATTTCTAATTTCCTCTGTACAAGCCCAACTCCCCCTCTGCTGAGCCCCACACAACGCATCCATCTACCTTTGTCTGAGAAGTAGATGGTGATGGACATACCCAGTGGTCAGCTTCAGCTTGGGACTGAGACTCAAACCAGGAAACCAAAAAGCACAATTTAGCTCTTACAGGGAAAGAAGACGCACAAGAGGAGTGGACTTTCTGTTACTTCCCACTGGACCCCATTCCCACATAGCTGTGCAGTTCTCCTGATGCAGAATCCCTTTAGAAGGACACTGGAATGGTCCTATGAACAAGACGGTACAATCGTAGCATAAGAGAGACAGATATAAGAGAGGGTCTAATCCTGTCCCACCACCACCTTACTTAAAAGGGGAGCAGCTTTAGCACTTGTAAGTCAGAAGCGAAGATGGGCTTTTGGACAGAAACTGCCCAGGCAGCACTTGCTTCAGGCTTCCCACACCAATGCCCAGGGCCTGCATATAATGAAATCCCCGAACACTTCCTGGGCGCATGCTTGCTCTGTAACCACCCGTCTCATGATTATCTCTGTAAATGTCTCTCTTCCACACGGGCAGTCAGATCTGAGTGGAAGGTGACGACTGTGTCTTATTTTCCTTTGCATCCCCAACAGCTGGCGCAGTGATGAGGAGCTAAAAGCAACCCAAGAGGTGCTTGCGAATCAGTGGGTGAGTAAATGAGAACCCCAGTCATGTCATGGTCCCCTCTGGCCGTTCTCCCCAAATTCTGGTAACCAGGACCTTGTCCACTGCCACCCCCCAGCCGAGCCTGCAGCCTTACCTCCCATGAGGAAGAGCAGCCCTGCCACGTACTGCATAAGGCCTCGGTCCCAGCAGCAGCCCAGCACGCCGATGATCCAGCCAAAGAGGATGATGGCCACCGCCATGCCCATGAAGCCAGCCGTCATTCTGCGCAGGTCTGTGAGGAAGCAGGCGAGCAACAGTCAGCAGCAGAGCCTGGGACTGAGGGCCAGGGTACACCCCAGCTGTGATGTGGGAGCAGGGAGGAAGGGGCCCTCCAGGGGCAGAAAGGCAACCTGACCTTCTCAAATAGAAGCACATGATCTTTGCAGAGGGAGAAGCCCCTGTGGTGACTCTATCCTTGTGTGCACAAACATGCTACAGCAGTTTGCCGCCTAGACACAGGGACAGATCATCACAATATCGTGACTGCTTCTTCTGTGCCTCGTTTGTGCCAGGCATAGTGTTACCTATCTATGTATCTATCTCAACCTTCTGAGACAGGTACGATTTTTATTCCTATTTGCAAATTGCAGCAACTTGCTGAAAGGCATACAGCTAGTAAGTGGTTGAACAGGGACTGGAACCCAGACCTGTCCAGTGCTCTCAGCTTCCAAACATAGCATCACTCAGCCACTCCAAGAGCTGAGAACCAGCTGCTGGATCTGGGCAGTCAGGCTGTACCTGCCAAGGCCTCCTGGTCTCTCTAAGAGGTTGCAAATGCTCAAGGTGATGGATATTCAAAACACCCCGACTTGATAGCATGTGAGGGGAAGCTATCAATGTGGGGGGCGGGGGTTGGTGTTCTGTTCCTTCCCCTCCAAGCTGGCTCCTGGGCTTAGCTCTCCCTGCACCCAGGGCTGCGGGGGAAAGTCACACTTCCTGCTCTACTCTAAGTTCCAGAGCAGACCCCTTTCTTGGCCTTTGCTTCAGCTCCTCCAATCCCGAGGTCAACCCTGCTTTCTGAGTCAGGCCCGTCTCTGTTCTACGCTTGGCTGACCCATCAGCTCCAGGAGGAAGAGGGTTGTCTGGAAAGGCAGTATTTTTAGCAGAAGGCAGAGGGCAGAGCTGTTGCCATGGCTAGGTTGGCCACTCAGCATCTGGCTTGACTTCTTCCCCAGCTCCAACCCCTGCCCTCTTGCACCCAGAAGCAGCCAGAGCTGCTTTCAACCCCCCTGCTCTTCCATGTGCCCACTGCACCCCAACCCCCATCAAGCTACGGGCATACTTTCCTCATCCATCGCTCTACCTTCTGACCTCCTGGTCATGCCACCCACTCTTCTACCCTCCACCAGCATCCACCACAGCTCCCTGGGACCCCTCTCCACCCACCCACATCAAAGCCTGTGCCCTAACCCCACCAATGAAGCTCCACACAAGAGCAAAGCTACTTATTCTGCCTCTGCCCCAGGGTCTGTGCTCCCCAGTGGGTTGCAGAGCATCCTGGAGGACCCTTGGGCATCCCTCTCTGTCACAGGGAAGTGCTTGAAGTAAACCACATACATCAACACCTCATGCAAGCGCACCAGCTGCTGCCTGGACAGTTTTTTCTCTGAGAAACAAACACTCGGCAGGTCTCTTCGGAGAACACCTCAGAGACCACGTACCTCAAAAGGTGTCCAGGTCCCATCCCCTCCATTCCTCTCTCTCACTCCAGTCACCCCACGGAACCCCAGCAGAGCAAACAAAAGGACCTATGGTGCGGTTGGGTTTCAGACCCCTCTGTAGAGGGACCTAGGCCACCCTTCTTTTCCTGACACTGACCATCAGACATTGACAGCCCCTGGCCTGGTAGGAAGTTGGTCGGGAGTGGGGAGGGACCGGGCACAGGAGGGGAACAGCGGCAGATCCTTCCGCTGACGAGCAGCCTGCGGAGGAAGGAGGACAGGGCTCCGGACACAGAGACAGAGATCTTTGAGAGCCACAGGGCAGGTTCCTGCTCTCCTAGGGTGACCCTGCCTGCCCTGGCTGACCTGGGATGCTTGCCCCAGCCAGGTAGAAGTGATGCTCACAGTCACTTATGGAAACAGCTCAGGGTGCCTGATTATCATGCAGCCCTGTACCCCCTGCTCATATCACCATATGTGTCAGATGGAACTGCTGAAAACATCGATTGATCACAGTAGGAACCTGTGAGCCCCACGGCCTGCATGGGGAGCCACAGCCAGTCAGAGAAGCAAGGAGCGCTCTTGCCCTTCTTACTGAACTACTCGTGCTGTCCTTCCCTCCATCTCCCCAAATGCTCTCTCCACGGCCACCAGCCCTGTACCTTAGTCCCTGCCTTCTCCACCATCACAAGAGACTCTTGAGCAACCAAGACCTGAGCTGTCGTCTCAGTATACAGAAAGGTCCCCACTTGACATGTGATCTTATTTGGATCATCTCTAAGAAAAGAGATACTCTTTACTACCAACACTTCTACTCCCCACCATCTTCAAGAGCAAAAAGGTAGTGGATAGGGGAAAAGAGAGAGAACAGCTTATTTTCAATGAAAAGGAGGTTTCCCTTTAAGGAGTTTGTACTTCCTTAAACAGGATGTATAGTTTTAGATTTTGCTTTTAAGTCTTTAATCCATTTTGAGTTGATTTTTGTACCTGGGCAGAGACAGGGACCTAGTTCCATTCTTCTGCACATGGGTATTCAGTCTTTCCATTTACTGAAGTGCCATTTACTGAAGAGGGTGTCCTTTCCCTGGTGTATGTCATTGCCTTTGTTGTAAAATCAGTTGGCTGAGTATGTGGATTTCTGGGTTCTCTGTTCTGTTCCACTGATCTACGTGTTTTTATACCAAAATCATGCTAAGTGTCTTTCGATGAATGAATAAAGAAAATGTGTTACATACACACAATGGAATACTATTCTGCCATAAAAAGAATGAAATGTTATCATTTGCAGTAACATGGAGGGAACTGGGGTTCATTATGTCAAGTGAAATAAGCCAGACCACAGAAAGACATGTTCTCACTCATATGTGGGAGCTAAAAATGCTGATCAAATCAAAGTAGAGAGTAGAATAATGGTTCCCAGAGGCTGGGGACGGTGTGGACAAAGAAAGAATGGTTAATGGGCACAAATATACAGTTAGAAGAAATAAATTCTAATGTTCGGGAGCAGAGTAGGGTAACAACAGTTATCAACAACATATTGTGTACTTCAAAATAGCTGAAATATTTCCAACACCAAGAAATGATAAATGCTCAAGGTGATGGATATTCGAAATACCCCGACTTGATCATTATACATTCTATGCATGTTATCAGAATATCACATGTACCCCAAAAATGTACAAATATCATATATTGACAAAAACAAACAAACAGGAAGTATAAAGGGCCAGCACATTCATCTTCTGGGCCTATCCCTTTTCGGTGTGTGGAGGTGGAGGTTTCTTTTTTCTTTTTTTTCTTTTTTTTTTTTGAGACGGAGTCTTGCTCTGTTGCCCAGGCTGGAGCGCAATGGCTCAATCTTGGTATACTGCAACCTCCGCCTCCTGGGTTCAAGCGATTCTCCTGCCTCAGCCTCCTGAGTAGCTGGGACTACAGGCACGCGCCACCACGCCTGGCTAATTTTTTGTATTTTTAGTAGAGATGAGGTTTCACCATGTTAGCCAGGATGGTCTCGATCTCCTGACCTTGTGATCCGCCCACCTCGGCCTCCCAAAGTGCTCAAGGCGATGGATATTTTAAATACCCTGACTTGATCATTATACATTCTATGCATGTATCAGAATATCACACGCACCCCAAAAATGTACAAATACCATATATCGACAAAAACAAACAGGAAGTATAAAAGATCAGCACGTTCATCTTCTGGGCCCTTCTCTTTTTGGTGTGCAGAGGTTTCTTTCCAGGAAAAGTCCTAACCCATTTGGCAGCACGAGGCAGGATGTGAAGCCCCACCCTGCTCGAGGCCCAGCTCCCACCTGGCCTTGCTCAATGGAAGGCTTGTCCTGTTCCCCAGGCTCTGCAGACATCAGGGGGCAAAGGTTCTTCCTGGGGGAATTAAGTGGTAAATGGGTCAATAGGAGGTGTCCACCTTGGCCAGGGCTGGGAAAGCGGGCTGGGCAGAAAAACAAAATGGAAATGCAAATCAGAAAAAGAGGGAAGGTGAGAATTGTTGGAAGATGAGAACAAAGTGTTTTACACAGAATAAAACAGAGGAACAGGCAGAATAGCAGCCAAATGAAGATAATAATTCCTCTTCCAAAAGTCTGTGTTCCAGGTTGGGGAGGGGCCGCTGTCCTCTAACACAGATCAGGAACTCTGCCTTCTCCCAAAGGGCTTTGTCAACAGAAGCTGAGGGTTGTGCTAAGTTGTTGATCTGGCAACAGGAATGAAAACCAGAGGCCAGGTGTGTGTATTTCCACTGACCTGGAAAGATTTTCACATCACCCTGAAAACCTTATTTTGCCAGGGCTGTGCATGAACAGCTGGTTACTTTGTCCTTAGACCTGTGTGGCAATTCAGGGAAGCTGCAATGACAGCATTGAAGGTAGATAGGACAAGAGATATTCCAGCTTTACAGACGAGGAGCACAAGATCGAAAGAAGTTACATAACTTATTGACAAATAATCTCACAACCAGCATACTACAAGAAGAATGAGTTGCATTATTGAGTTACAGAAGAAAATAATGCAGTTAAAGATGTACTCGGTTATAATGGCAGATTGAAAAAGAAAGCATCTAGCATTTCTTCCTCCTAAACCAAGCCAGACTGCAGTTACGAGATTTCTCAGAAAGACAGAAGTCTTCAGGAATGGGGAAAACAGAGAAGGAGGCAGGGATGACAGTAACAAAAGTCTGCAGGGCTGACGGATGCTGTCCCAAAGAGTCTGCATTGGACCTAAAGAGTCAGATCTAAAGTCTGCATCAGAGAAGCTGAAAACCAACTTGTGGAATCCCCAAAAGGCTCACAAACTGGCACCAACAGGTCCATTTGGATCTGGCCATTAAGCAGAAGGGAGGGAGAGAAAACAGGGATTTGGTGGAAGTTATTTAACAGGGAACTTGATTTCTACATGCCCTTGGCCACTCCACATCGCTAAGGGATTCCTCTCTCCCATCATTGACTCCTGGGATCAGGGTGCGAGGGGGTCATCAAACACAGTGCTTAGGTTTGGAGGTCAACAAGCTCAGCTGAGGGTTGGCCAGCACAGTTGAGAGTCAGGGTATGGTACTGAAGTTCACTGCACCATCCTGATGGAGTTATGGATTGTGTGCACATGGGCGTTGAGTTTTAGCATCAATCCCAGCTCTCTTCTACTTGGCTCCCAGACCTAGCTTCCAGGACTTTGCCCTCCAGCCTAGAGAATGGGAGAGGACTTTCTGGGGATGACCAGCACAGAGGAAAGACCTACAGACACTGGCAGTAACAGTGCCCCAGAAGCTGCCCCTCAGATGAATGATGCCCCAGTTGAACTGGGGTTCATTAATGCTCCCAGGTACTGTTTAACTTGAGCAGACAAGTAACCATCTCCACATATCTGAGAAAAGCCCATGAACGGGGAAATAAACAACTTGCAAAAACAAGTTACAGGGAGAAGAAAAAAATTTTCAAAATTATTTTTCATATCTCCAGGAAGACAAGAGAAGAAAGATGTTGCCTCCGTGAAATAAAAAACAGAATACTATTAAAAAAGAACTAGTTGGGGAACAAAAAGAATGCTTGAAATAAAATAACGGGACCAAAATCTATGTAACTTATATATTCAATTCTAACTTACATATTAATAGTCCTGCCATGTTCTAAAAAAGACTGAAGGAGGCTTACAAAACACACACAGTAGAGCGGGATAAAAATAATAATGCAGAGCTGGGCGCGGTGGCTCATGCCTGTAATCCCAGCACTTTGGGAGGCCGACGTGGGCGGATCACCTGAGGTCAAGAGTTCAAGACCAGCCTGGCCAACATGGTGAAACTGAGTCTCTACTAAAAATGCAAAATTAGCCAGGTGTGGTGGCACATGCCTGTGGTCCCAGCTACTCAGGAGGCTGAGGCAGAGAGAATCACTTGAACCCAGGAGGCACAGGCTGCAGTGAGCTGAGATTGCATCACTGCACTCCAGCCTGGGTGACAGAGCAAGAATTCATCTCAAAAACAAAACAAAACAAAAAGGATGCAATGAAGGAGAGAAAAAGAAAATAAAGATGAAGCTAAATATCACATTCACACACAAAACTTGGTCCATGAGGTCCTTAGGAAGGTTATTCTGTCCCATATTTGCACTTAAAGGCATTAGACAGTATTTCCATTGTTTAAAAACCTTTGCTGCTTTTCATTTGCACTTGAGTAAGTCCCGACCACCTCTCTGCCCGAGGAAAGGCCTGTGTGTGTATTCCTGCCCATCCTTGTTAACCTATGTGTCAACCTCCTCTCTTTAGGGGTAAGAAACTGCCTTTTTCTTTCTTTGTGACGGCTAACTGTGCCCACAGCGGTATTTTGTACTCAGGATCATATATAGCTCATATTTCTTTTCCCATCTCTTCCTGCCTTTTTAGAAAAGAGAAAGAAAAGAAGAGGGAGGAAACCCTAACTCTGAGGCCTGGGAAAAATATTATGCAGGGCTGGCCTAAGAATAATTCCCTTGGAAAGAACCCAGAATGATGAGTTTGACTCTGCAGGCAAAGGCCACGATAGAGAAAAACCTCCTCAAGAATCATTCGGGCTTGAGTCCATTATCTGTATTCCATGACCTTAACATTTAACATTCTAATTTTTGCAATGAGAAAGGTACATTTAAGCTTTGTTGAATTTAGTTCAGGGTGGTGGAAAGGAGTGGGCAGAGGGAGGCTGATAATGAGGGAAGGTGGAGGAGGAAAGACGAAGAGAACCATTAAATAGAACCAGAAAAAGCTGTTCTCCCTCATGGAAAAATTTTGATTTTGAAGTTTACACTCCTATTAACATTTAAATGGACAGATATTGCTTGCAACTCTACACAGGAAACCAGGATATCTGCATTTAAATAAACACCACTTAAAGAAAGAAAATATATGGGCTGAATGTCTTTCTGTTTGCTCTTTTAAGACCTTGCACAAAAAATGATGATGATTGGAATTATTTTTTTTTTTCATGAAAGAAACAGAAACGGTGAGGATAAGTATGCGTTAGACCTTATTGCATTGGTAATGGCTGGGCTAGAGGAAGAAATCACACCAATACCACTGGATTGATGGCCTCAGTGGCAACAGCCTGCAGTGCTGAGTTGCAGCAGGAGGCCAGCAGGGCCATGGTCCTCTGAGGGCCACGCGCAGGCACCTCTGGGGAGGCATGCTGGAAGCACTCCCTTCTGCATGATAGAAGCACACATCCTGGGTTACGAAGCAGGAGAGTGTTAGATGCCCTGGAAGCTGGACGTTCATTCACAAATTAATCAAGCTCAAAGGAACTGAAAATCAAGCTCACAGGAACTGAAGGGCAGAGCAAAGTGATAAGGACAGAACTCAAGTGTTTTTGCCCCAAAGGATCAGTGGGTCTGGGAAGTAAGAAGTGGAGAGACAGAGAGAGAGAGAGAGAGAGAGAGAGAGAGCTCGAAAGAGAGAGAGAGAGGGAGGGAGGGTCTACAATGAACCTGCTAGCCATGGGATCAACTCAGGACAAGTTGATTTAAAGCACAGGGAAGACTCCAGGGCCTGATCACTGTACAGCAACCACCTCTGAAGGAAGTGGGGGTTTTAATTCTGGGGAGCCAAATAGAGATACAACTGTCAGGAATATGAGAAATCAGCCTGTTCCATTCAAATCCTGGCTCTTCCACAGCCAAGGTGGTGGGAACTCAAGCAAATTAGTCCCCCTCTCTGGATCTCGGTTTCCACATCTGTAAATGAAGGTTATGACAATACCTACTTCAAAGAGCTGTTAAGAGGCTTAAATAAGCAAATATGTGTAAACTGCTTAGAACAGTATCTGGCACAACGCTAGAGCTATACAAGTGTAAACAGAAATAGAAGTCACCTAATTAAAGCAGTTTTCATGCACTGCTACACCCCTTGAATTTGCCATACATGAGCACATAAGGCACCAAGTAACACGTTGGGATACGCCCCTAATTAAGGATTTGGGACCCAGAGGAAGTAGACTCCTGGAAGCTGTTCTTATGCCTTTCAGTTACCTGGAGAGGCCAAGGTGAAGGCAGTACTGCTTAATTTACTGATACTGAGTTACATCCACCCAGAGGGCTGATGCTGCCTATCCTCCAAGGACTGAAACAGCTGGAGGCTAAAGCAGCTAATAGCAGAGGCACCGGTGGCTATAGAGGCTGTTTGAACCCTGAGCTCTGGCAGTAAGTACTGCACTGATCTAGAAGGAAATGACATGGGGCAGGACTGAGACTCTGTTGGGAAATCATCAATGATTTACTTAGAACTGAAACAGCGAATTCCATAATGGGAGGTTTTGCCTACGACTTTCTTCTAGGGTGTAAGTTGGTTCAGCATCATAATGTAGTGATACACTTTTGCTTTTTTATTTGACAGATAACATTTTACATTTTTACCATGTACAACATGATGTTTTGAAGTACATATGCACGGTGGAATGGTTAAATCTAGTTCATTAGCCAATAAACTAGCATAGTGATCACTTTTGTGGGAAGAACACATAACATCCACTCTACATATTTTTCAAGAATACAATGTATCGCCATTAACAATAGTCACCTTATTGTACGATAGATCTCTTGAAATTTACTTTTCCTATCTAACTGTAATTACATATCCTTTGACTAACATCTCCCCATGCCCTCCTCCCTTCTAACCAGGACAGCCTCTGGTAACCACTGCTGTAGTCTCTACTTCTATGTGATTAACTTTATTTAGATTCCACATATGAGTGAGATCATGCAGTACTTGTGTTTCTGTGCCTGGCTTAACATAGTCTCCTCCAGGTTTATCTATGTTGTTGCGAATGGCAGGCTTTCATTCTCTTTTATGGATGAATAGTATTCTATTGTGTGTGTATACACACATACACACACACACACACACACACACACGTATATATATATTACATTTTCTTCATCCATTTATCCACTGATGCAAACGCAGGTGATAGGATTCCACATCTTAGCTATTGTGAGTAATCTGAATGAGCATGAAAGTGTGGATATCTCTTTAACATATTGATTTCAATTTCTTTGGGTATATACTCAATAGTGGAATTGCTGGATTGTATGGTAGTTCTATTTTTAATTTTCTGAGGAACTTCCATATGGTTTTCCACAATGGCTCTACTAATTTCATTCCCCCAAAGAGTATATAAGGGTTCCCTTTTCTCCATTTTCAGTACTTGTCATCCTTTGTCTTTTTTATAGTAGCCATTCTAACTGAGGCGAGATGGCATCTCATTGCAGTTTTGTTACCAGCAGTGAATCCAGTGGGTCTACAGCAAAATCAATCCTTGTCTCCTTGGAGGAAAGAATTTAGCTGAGGGGCAGAAGTAGATTTAAGGAAGAGACTGAGGCAAGTTTTAGAGCAGGAGTGAGAGTTGAGTGAAAAGTTTTAGAGCAGGAACAAAAGGAAGCAAAGTACACTTGGAAGAGGGCCAAGTGGGCAACTTGAGAGACCCAAGTGCCCTGTCTGGCCCTTGATGCGGGGTTTTACACATTGGCATGGTTTCAGGGTTTCCATTTTTCCCCCCTTGATTTTTCCCTTGGGGCAACTGTCCACATGCACAGTGGCCTGCCAGCACTTGGGAGGGGCTGCATGCACAGTGTGTTTACTAAAGTTGTGCACACCTCACTTGAGGCATTTTTCCCTTACCCAGTCAGGCATTTTTAGAGGAAGGTCATCTAACAGTTAAACTCTGCCATTTTGTCTCTTAGCATGCATGCTTGAGCTTGCTCATCCAATTCCTGAGATCTTATCGGGAAGCTGCTGTTCACCAGCTTCAGGGGTTTTCTATCTGCTGGGAGACTATCTTTCCCTTGTACCAGCTATGACCAATTATTTTTTATTAATAGAAACAGTTTAACAACTGACTGACCATCATCTGATGGTCACCTGGTATTCATAGGGGGCCCTCTTCTGTCCTGGTCACGTCTGCCTAACTACCTACTCTAACACTTTTAATTTGCGTTTCCCTAATGACTAGTGATATTAAGCATTTTTGTATATACCTGTTGGCCAGCTGTATGTCTTCTTCTGAAAAATGTTGATTCAAAGCATTTGCCCATTTTTAAATTGAATTGTTTTATTGTTGGGTTGAGTTTCTTTATATTTTGGATATTAACCCCTCGTCAGATGTATCGTTTGTAGCTATTTTCTCCTATTCTGTAGATTGATACTTCACTCTCGATGGTTTCCTTTGCTGCACAGAGCTTTTTAGTTTGATCCCATTTGTCTATTTTTGCTTTTGTTCCCTGTGCTTTTGAGGTCTTATTAAAAAAAAAAAAAATCCTTGCCCAGACCAATGTCATGAAACATTTCCTCTGTTTTCCTCCAGTAGTTTCATATGTTTAAGCCTTTAATTGATTTTGAGTTAATTTTTTAATATGGTGAGAGATAAGGCTCTAATTTAATTCTTCTGCATGTAGACATTGCTTTCCTAACACCATTTACCTAAAGGACTGTCATTTCCCCATTGCGTGTTCTTGATATCTTTGTTGAAAATCTGTTGGCTGCAAGTGTGTGGATTTATTTCTGGGCTCTCTATTCTGTTCCATTGATCTGTCTGCTTTTATGCCAGTATCATGCTGTTTTGATTACTATAGCTTTGTAGAGTATTTTGAATTCAGGAATTATTAAGTCTCCAGCTTGCTTTCATTTGCTCAGGATTGTTTTGACTATTTGGGGTCTTCTGTCATTCCATACAAATTTTAGAATTACTTTTTGTATTTCTGTGAAGAATGTCTTTGGTATTTTGATAGGGTATTGCATTGAATTCTATAGATTGCTTTGGGTAAGTATGAACATTTTAACAATATAAATTCTTCCCATCCATGAACATGGAATATCTTTCTTTTTATTAGCATCTTCTTCAATTTCTTTCATCAGTGTTTTATAGTTTTCATTGCAGAGATCTTTCACCCCTTTGGGTAAATTTACTCCTAGGTGTTTAAATTTTTTGTAGCTACTGTACTGTACTTGATTTCTTTTTCATAGAAATGCTACTAATTTTTTTACGTTGATTTTGTAACTTACAACTTAATTTATTAGTTATTACAGCTTTTTAGTGGAGTATTTAGGGTTTTCTTTCTATAATTACATAATGTAGTTATACTTAAGAATGATTTTTATGTCAAAATAAGATAGTTTTTATGTTTCCATGAGAAAGTCCATGAGTTGGGGCTTTGATCCCTAACAGGCCTTTCAGAACTGTCCTCTGCCTCCCCTGCATCACTGTCTTTCTCTAAGCCCCCCATGCTTCATTCATAAGAGGGAGTTCCCCTCCCTCTTTCCATGATGACACTGTGCTCTCTGCCAACATGGGTCCCACTGGCTCCATCTGTCAAGTTTTCATCATTCTTGCAGAGTTCCCTAAATAGTACATGTCTCTGGGGAACTTCCATGGTACTTTAGTAGACACTCACATCCAGTCCTTGAGGTTCCTGGAGCAGTTGGTTGATATCACTACCACATCTTTTTATAATTATTTTTGTCTCCTCTTACCAGTACATTTGAGCTTGTTGAGGGTTGCATCATGTTTGGTTTGGTTTGTCTTTCTAGTCTCCAGAGCACTGCCTAACATAAGAGGTGCTCACTATATATTTACTAAGTGAGATCACCATTCCACCCTGCAACAATGACTAAAACTGTATGCACCGTGGCATAGTGCAGGGTGAGGAGAGCAGATCCACTTCAGTGACTCGAATATCATTGCAACTTAAGGCCAATTTTTCTCTTCTCCAATCTAATTTTTTAAGGCCAGCATTAACTGTCACTTAATAATTCAACATAGTTTTTTACTGCATACAATGAAAACATCAACATGGGGCCAGATTCCAGATGACACACAGCAATAAAGTTTAATTAGCACACATGATAGCCCACAGATTAGGGACCCAACAGACATTTCCGCACCATCCCTCCCCCAAGTCAGGAAGAGACAGTGGGGGAAGGTAGTTTCTGTGGAAACAAGAAGTGGTTTCTGGGTCAGAAGACAGGCCTGGCATCTCCTCCTCCTCAATCCTACCTCCGGAACAGAGAAGTGCCCTAAATAGGGATATTATGTGATGATGCCATATACAAATCAAATCCATTGTCAAAACAATGAAAGGAAAATTGCAAAATCTGTACTCGCCTGATGAAAGCTAGGTCAGCTGGAGAGAAGAAAGAAGCGGGTAAAACGCAGGACCGAGAGGCAGTCACAAATCCAAAACTCACAAGAATGGCTCCTCTCTTGCTGCTGTGACACTGCTAAGCCGACAGCAGAAACTGCAGAAGGGAAGGATGAAAGGAAACTGCAGCTCAGCCAACCAGATGTACTTAGGTAGACCCAGCTTGGAGTCTGGTTCTCTGTCCTCTGGCTGTCTTTACTGACGAAGACAAGCTAGGTTGGTACAATCTGCTACCCCACCCAAAAGAAGCTTCCATTTCCCCTTCCCTACATCACACATCACTGGCAGCTGTGCTGAGTGCAAAGTGCAGGAATTTGGGGTTGCTTGGCAAGAATGTCCCCGCAGAGGGTTACCACAAAACAATTAGAAGATGGGACTTTTAAAACACAGGAGTACCCTAGAGGGTGTTAGCCAACCCAGAAAAATATTCCAGGTGCCTGGGGTTTGGCTGATGGCAAAGGATTTGAAAAGCCTAGGAAAAGGGAAGATAAATAGGAATTAACACTGATTACAGGCACATTTACTAAGTGCAGGCATGTGTTGGGCAATTTACATAGCACAGGACACCGTGCTCCATCCTCCCAACGACTCTATAAGGGAGGCGCTGTTTTTCTCACTTTGTAGGTTTGGAAATTGAGACAAAGGGATTTTAGTAGGCCAGGGTCACACAGCCAGTAACAGGCAGCTCTAGGAAGGTGTCTTGGGCTGTCCACACCCTTTCCATTCTTCCTCAGTGCTTTTCATGATCCATGTCACTTCAAACCCAGAAGGGAACTGGACATCCAGTCAAATGTAATGGAATAGTATTCAGCTACTAAAAGTATTCTTTTGAAGAATGACAAGGACATGAGGAGAGTTCAGAAGAGAATATTAAATGGAAAACAACGCACAGGCTACACGTGCCACGTGACTCCTATCCGAGCGCTGCGGGTGTGTCTCCACGGCCGCATGTGTCTACCCACGTGGGAAAAGCAGAGGAAAAGTACACCAAATGTTAACTGGGAGGCTTTTTTGGGTTGTGATATTTTGGGGTTTGTTTGTTCTTTTCTACAATAAGGATGTGTTACTTTAACAATCAGCTTTTGAGTTATTTGAGAGATGTGAGCTTTATTGTTTTTAAAAAATTCCAAGCACGAATCATGAGGCAAGCTGCCCTAACTGGAGCTCTGATGGAAGCGAGTCGTCGGAGGCCTGGCCACAGATTTCTTCTCATCAGTCCTGTCTTTTAAAAGACACGCCGCCACTAAAGATTTTCTTTTCACAGTGAAAGCTGCAGACCTGCCATGTTCATCTTTGGCCAACAGTGTGCAGGCGTGGTGGAGATGCTCAGCCTTGGAGGCCCGAGCTTACTTTATGGGCAGCTCCAGTGCAGGCCCACACTGGCTGGTTGCCAGGAAGGAGGAATGGGGCTCTAAGGGGTCATGACCACCGCTGCTTTTTTTTGCATGTGATGCTTTCAGCAACGTGTGCCTGGTTCCCTGAGTACCTGTTGTCTGACTATATCCCATACTTTAGTGGCAAGTCTCTTTGGGACCATGTTGGAAGCTCAAACAAAAGTTATACAAATGTTGAGGCCAGGTGCACAGTGGCTCATGCCTGTAATCTCAGCACTTTGGGAAGCCAAGGCAAGCAGATCATCTGAGGTCAGGAGTTTGAGACCAGCCTTACCAACATGGTGAAACCATGTTTTTACTAAAAATACAAAAAAAAGATTAGCTGAGTATGGTGGCACACACCCTACTTGGGAGGCTAAGGCAAGGAGAATGGCTTGAACCCAGGAGGTGGAGGTTGCAGTGGGTCAAAGTCGTGCCACTGCACTCCAGCCTGGGTGCCAGAGCAAGACTCCATTTCAAAAAATAAAAATAAACAACTTATACAAATGTCACTATTGCAGTCTTCTTACTCAGACCTGCCCCTTTAACTGAGGTCCACATGAACAAAACATGGCAGTTTGTTTGAACAGCATGACAGCATGGGAAGAACAAACAAGCAAACAAATACTGAAACTTAAGGTTAGAAGACCAGCGTCTGAGTCCTCGTTCTGCACATCCTGGTTGTAATGTGTTGTATATGTCACAACCAAACTCTTAGTTCTGAGTCCTCAAAGCTGAGAACGATAGATGGTGAGTCCCCTCCTCCTCCATATTCTAAAGCTGAAGAGGCTAAATGGTAGCCACCAGCACATGTGGGTGTACAGCACTTGAATTGATACAGGCTGTAAGTGTACCAGATGTCAAAGACTCAGCATGACTATTTATACAATATATCAATAATAATTGTTTATATTAATTGCATATTGATATGACAATATCTGGATATATTGGATTAAATAAAATATATTACGGGTCAGGCATGGTGGCTCACGCCTGTAACTCCAGCACTTTGGGAAGCTGAGCCAGGCAGATCACCTGAGGTCAGGAGTTCAAGACCAGCCTGGCCAACATGGCGAAACACTGTGTCTACTAAAAATACAAAAATTAGCCAGGCACCTGTAATCTCAGCTACTTGGGAGGCTGAGGCAAGAGAATCTCTTGAACTCAGGAGGTGGAGGTTGCAGTGAGCCGAGGTCACACCACTGTACTTTATGGTGACAGAGCAAGACTCCATAGCAAAATAAATAAATAAATAAAATTAATATTACCTGTTTCTTTTTGTGCCTGTAATGTGGCTAATAGAACATTTTAAGTTACACATGTGGTTTGCACTCTATTTCTATGGGACAGCACTGTTCCAAAGAGAGGCGTGAGACCTTGTGCAGACCTTGCCACAAAATGCCCCAACCTAGTTCTGCAACTCACAGTGCCTTCCCCACCTTCAGTTTACATGTAACAAGAGACTAGGAGATTGAGGCAGAAGGTTGGTGAGTGACAGTCTCTTGCATGTCTATTCTCTCCCCATGGGAGCTTTTCCACTCCTACCACCAGCACCTCTCAAGAGGGTGGCAGCTGGCTCAAGGACAGAAAAAGGCCCTCAAGAGAACCACACAGATTGCTGTGTACAGGTACTCTGGAGTTTAGAGAGCACAGGGGAGGGTGCCTCGCTGTGGCTTGAAACAACAAGGCCAGGGGCTGTTTCATGCTGCCTGTGGCAACAGAACCAAGATAGGGCTGTGTGTGAGGAAGGATCCAGTGGTTTCTCCATGTGCCAAGCAGATGCCAATGAAGACTAAAGCACCTTGAAAAGACTCTGTCCTACAGCTTTGCCTGTTCGTGTATGGTCACGCCAACAAAGAGAGTCTCCATGGTGGGTTAACACCAAAAATGGGAGGTGGAAAGGGAGCAGAACCAGCTTAGCTGGAAGGTGTCCTCCCCGCACCGGGAGACAATCAATGGTGCATCACCAATGCCTGCAGAGCATTCCCAAAGGAATCTCAAAAGTGCCGTGCAAGAGAGAGAGCAAGCCAGCCTTTGGGCCTCACCACACGGAGGGCCCAACACAGAGAGCAGTAACACCAGGCAAGTCAGACCCTTGGCCTTTTGCCTGTCCTTTCACCAACCCCAGCCCTGGAGGAGCCAAAGTGATAGGATTACCAGGGAGCAGGTAGAATCGTAAAAATGAAGAAGCCGAACAGATCTCTTCCTTATTGCAGGTTTCTAAGAAAGTGTCAAGCCCAAGCTGGGAAAGGGAGAAGATGTAAACTATATATTATTAATATAAGACTGAGGTTCTGATACTAGATTTGAATGAAATTTTCATACCTGCAAATAAAAACCTATGAATATGTAACAATTTACCCCCAAATCTGTGGAATCTCCCATAGGTATCACCTAGGAGTGGACACGGCAGCTCAGACAGGATGGGCTTAAAAGGTTATAGTGAGAAAATAAAGTTGTAGGGTACAGTTTTTTAAATAGTTTACAGATGACCGTATGCAAGTCACATCCGAGACCAGAATGATATGATGATGATGATGACAGCAATGATGATAAAGCCAGCATTTCTGATGTGCTAAGCATGTTCTAAGTGCTTTCTTTACATCATCACGTTGAAATTCTCCCTCAGAATTAACAAGCTTATCATTTCCCTTTTACCCATGAGATCATAAGGAACTTGCCCCAAGCAGGCAGCTTAGAAGCAGCAGAACTAGGGTGAGAATCCTGCTCTGACTCCAACGTCCATGGTTTTTTGTTTTTTTTTTTTGCTTGTTTGTTTGTTTTTAATTGGAGTCTTACTCTGTCCCCAGGCTGGAGTACAGTGGCACAATCTTGGCTCACTGCAACCTCCGCCTCCCAGGTTCAAGCGATTCTCCTGCCTCAGCCTCCTGAGTAGACTACAGGTGCATGCCACCACGTCCTGCTAATTTTTGTATTTTTAATAGAGATGGGATTTCGCCATGTTGGCCAGGAGGGTCTAGATCTCCTGACTTCTTGGCCTCCCAAAGTGCTAGAATTACAGGTGTGAGCCACGAGCCCGGCCAGGCCCATGCTTTTAATCACTGTGTTCTATGACGCCCTAGAGTCATTGATCAGATGAGATCTGTGAAAGCCCTTTTGTAAACTGTAAAGTGCTATCACGAATGCCAGTGATCTTTCTCTTTACTGCCATATTACAAGGCAGAGGAACAGATACAAGGCCCAGTGGGTATGACTGGTATCATCGAATGTGTATTTAGCAGGTGCAGGGCATACCAGTCTTTATAAACAACATGGAAATATAAGATAGCAACTTACTTTTCCCCCAGAAAACCTTGAAATTCTAAAATTCTAACAAATTCTGTTTTCTAATTTAGAAGTATGATAGGGAAGGGGCCTAAAAAGTATGTTCTTACCTCCATCCACACATAAGCAAGGAGGTTTTCCAAAGCCCATTACATTGGAGGGCAGAGTCAGGCAGTATGGCGGGAAAATGGGGGTTTGTGGGATAGCGGCGGCTGCTGTTCTGGGAACAGGAGACGGTCTCTGACTCCTTCTTCTAGTTCCTACTTTCTAGAAGCTGCTTAATTTTTGTGTTCATCTCTCTACTTTCTGACACGGGAATAACATTCCTTGCTACCTGGAATTTAGGGGGTAGACCAGATGACTCCGCCCCAGTAGCTGAGATTCTCAATGCCATGTATGTATGCAATATGCCAGTCTGCCTTTATCTCAAGACATGGAACAAAACTTGCAAACTAAGAGAAGGTTATTTAAACACTAACAATACATCATAGAACCATTTTTGAGGAATGCTGAGGAACCGTAAATCAAGTCAATGGCAACAGGTTTGTGTTCCTACCACAAAGCTGGGAGTCACTGTGCATGAGGTAACAGAGCCTTCACCCCTCCCTCCCTCCAAGGTAGTCCTTCCTTCTCTCTACTTGCTCCCTCCCCTCCTAAGGAGATGCCTGTTAGTAACCTGTAAAGAGTGAGTGGCTCAGTTGACCTCTCCTTACCCCTGTGCCTTTCTCTGCAGCTCTATTGACTCATTTTTGAAGGCTGTGTTGACCCAGGCTTCTTTTTTTTAGCAGATGGTTAAAACTCATTCAAATAAAGATCTTGCCAAGAAAACAAATTCTATAGAAGGAAACTAAAGTCTCTATCTTACCCCTCACTTGAAAAAAGGTTCCATCAACACGAGTTTTCTCTTTGGGTTCAGCCTACATTCATTTTATTCATTCAGTGCGTGTTTATCAAGCAGCTGCTGTGTGCAAGAGGTAAAGCAGTGGACCAAACCGAATTACTGGCTCCATTAAACATACTTTCCAGAGAAAGACACAAACTACTTGCATATTCATATATATATATATATATATATATATATATATATATATATATATGGGGGTGATAAATGCTATGGAGAAAAACTTAAGTAGGTTGGGGGATGAGCTGTAACAAAGTAGATGTAGGAGAGTTGCTGTTTAACACAGGGAGGTCATGAAAGTGCTCTCAATAAGGTGACATCTAAGCAGACACCGGAGGAAGGGAGGGAATGGGTACATGAATGTCTGGGGGAAAAGCATTCCAGGTAGAGAGAACAGCAGATGCAAAGGCACCGAGGCAGGAGTCTGCTTATCATATTTGATGAATAGGAGAGAGTAGATGTTCTACATACTCCTGTGGTTTTTTTTTTCTCGTAATTATTATAACATGCTGACTTAGAGCCACATAATAGATTATAATTAACTGTTAGAAAAAAAAAGACATACTTGCTATAACCAGCTAAGTTATCTTCCTGGGAATAAATACGTGTTCCAATTTTCCATCCTGATGACTAGGAGAAGGGGACAGAGATTTTTACTCAATTGAACTGCTTTTAATGAGGAATTCACTTGGTCAATCACTCACCAGGGACTCCATATGCCATGCTTAGAGTTTGGATTTCATCCAGAAGGCCACGGCAAGCCACTGAAGGAGTCTAAACCAGGTAGAAACTGGTTAGGTTTCTGTTTTCTCTAGAAAGATGACCATGGCTGCAGAGAGGAGCTCTGACTGGGAGAGGAAAGTCTAGAGACAAGACAATCCATTAAATGATGAAGACCTGCACTACAGCAGAGAACAGGATTGAGAGGCTGAATTCAGGGGATAATAAAGCAGTCAAACTGATAAGAATTAGTGATCAATCGAATATGAGAGAAGGGGAAAGATGAGCCACTGATGACTCCCAGGTTTCTGGTTTGGATGATGGGGAAAATAATATCCTTGACCAAGATACAGACTCAAAGAGTGTTGCCTTTCTTTGGGGGTTTCTTTTTCTTTCTTTTCTTTTTGGTTTTTTGGAGGAGAGGCATGATGGAAAGCATGGATGGGGCCAGGTATGGTGGCTCACACCTGCAATCCCAGCAATTTGGGAGGCCAAGGCAGGAAGACCACATGAGGTCAGGAGTTCAAGACCAGCCTTGTCAACAAAGTGAAATCCTGTCTCTACTAAAAATACAAAAAAATTACTTAGGCATGGTAGCTCATTCCTGTAATCCCAGCTACTCAGGAGGCTGAGGCACGAAAATCACTTGAACCCGAGAGACGGAAGGTGCAGTGAGCCAAGATCACATCATGCACTCCAGCCTAGGCAACAGAGTGAGACTTTGTCTCAAAACAAAAACAAAAACAAAAAAACAGAAGGACAAATCTCAGAAGAGAAATGTGTCAAGTTCAATTCATTAAGTGCCGAATACACGTCTAATTGGAAATGTTCTTTATGGCCCTGGCTGTACAAGTCCAGCACATAGGGTAGCAATTACTACTTGAGATACTGACTTGAGAATCATGTAATTAAAACTGTAGGACTGAATGCCTGCTTTCTCAGAGATGGAACATAAAGTGAGAAGTAAAGAAGGTTAAAGACAGAATTTGAATACCAACATTTAAGGGATGAGAAGAGGAGAAGGAGAATGAACATGGATGACCTAAAAGGGTAGGGCAAATCTAGCATGAGGGACACCATGGAAGCAGAGGAATGAACAGGTTTCACTGACGGCTAGTGTTACTGAGATCAAATAAGACATAGATCATAAACTTCAACAGTGATTTGCCGAGTGCTGATTGCGTGCTAGGCATCGTGCTAGTAATAAGTACAGTTTCTACTACAGCATGGTTTTTTCCCTGCGTGGGGCTTACTAGATTTATAACTAGAAGTGGTTCCCTGATGGCCTTGTCCAGGGCTATTTGAGTGGAAGTCAATTTCACTGGGTTACTGGAAATGAGTGGGAGGTAAGGAAGTGAAAGTCACTCCTAACTAGTATGCTTTCAAGTAGCCTGGCTGGAGAGAAGAGGAGGGAAATGGAGCAGCAGTGAGGGCGGAACACAGAGGGGAGGAGTACTTTTCTTTTTTATCCAGGATGTAAGACTTAAGCATATTTCTACGAAGAGGAGAAAGACTTAGCAGAGAGGATGAACCTGAAAATACACGAGACAACCTTTCCCATGCTCTGAATCTCGTCCGAGTCAATATAGCAGACCGCAGGCAAACTGAGGGAAGCTCTTTCAGGTTCTACTTGATAAATGCAAACAAACAGCAGTTTCAGTGGTAAAAGACACTGCTTTGGGGCCGGGGCGTTGGCTCATGCCTGTAATCCCAGCATTTAGGAGGTCGAGGCAGGCAGATCACAAGGTCGGAAGATGGAGACCACCCTGGCCAACATGGTGAAACCCTGTTCCTACTAAAAATACAAAAATTAGCAGGGTGTGGTGGCGGGCATCTGTAATCCCAGCTAGCTACTCAGGAGGCAGAGGCAGGAGAATTGCTTGAACCCAGGAGGCAGAGGTTGCAGTGAGCCGAGATTGCACCACTGCACTCCAGCCTGTTGACAGAGCGAGACTCTGTTTCCTGAAGAAAAAAAAACAAAACAAAAAAGACACTGCTTTGGGGTTAGACTATCTGGGCTTGAGCTCTGGATCTACTTCTTACTAGCCATGTGACCTTAATATCATCGGGCCTTCGTTTCCTGAGCTCTGAGAGGGTCTAATAATAGTACCTACCTCGTGAGATTGTTATGAGAATTATATTTGCATATTACTTAGAGGCTGGCACAAAGTAACTGCTATGTAAGTGCTCAAAAAGGCTTAGAAACAGACACGCAATGTACAGGTACACCCACACAGGCATATTCAGTGAAAGGCACTAGTGGAGAGTGAAACAAGAGAGGACATAGCTTTCTAGGTGGGGGGTAGGGAGTAAAGTGGATGAGTTTACAGGTGAGAGGAACCTTTCCTCTTCCCAAGTCACTCACAGCTCCAAGAGAATCACCCGTTCTGCAAGGAGTGCCAATCATGTAGCACCATTGTGGGCAGGACCTCTCACTTAATACCCATTCATTCATTCATTCATTCACTGACTCATTCATTTGTTCATTCACTGAGGTCTACGTCTCAGACAGGTATTATTCTAGACACTGAAGAGACAAAGATGGGTAATACACCAGCCCTTCCATCTAGAGAAGGCTGCTGGTGCAGAAACAGGTTCTCTTGTGTTCTTTCCTGCTGTTCTCCCACAGCTTAGGCAGTCATCCAATTGTTTGGAGAACATAGTCTACATTTTTTCTTCTTTGAGTCTTTCACATCATCTAAGACATACCAGAAGGTCTAAATCTCTATGGAACGAAGTAATGAGCCTATTCCATTTGGTAGAAGCATGAATGACTAGCAGTCCACAGTGTCTCTCCTGGACCATGAGCTAGCAAGAGAGGAAGGAGCTGACATTTATTCAGCAGTTACTATGTGCCAGGAACGTTCGACAGTGCACTGTACGCAGCTCACTAAGAGGCAGACGATGAGAATGCCTCTTCTATTTGTTTTGTTCAAAAGTCATGCCTAATGGCTTTGCTTTTATGTTTTCAAATGCTTTCCATTTTGCATGGTTTGCTTTCTATGCTTGAAGCGTCTCACGTGACTGGAAACATTTTTCATGCTTCACGTGTAGTCATTCACTTTTGAATTTTGCCGGCGTTTTGCTGTTGGGTCTTTTGTTAAGTAAATGCTCGTTATGTACTTTGTGTCTGGTTCTACAAGAGACAAGCATCCCCACGCCTTTAGCCCCATGTGTGCCAATCTCTCCCTCTGCCCTTGATGCTTTGTGTCTTTGTTCTTATTTTCCCCATCATCCAACGCTCGAATAAAGTGCTCGTTAATAAGGCCAAGGTAACTGGCAGATATGTGAAAATCCACAACAAAACGAGAAACATTTGGGTAAAACCTTTTTTTTTTTTTCCAGTTCTCCCAAAGGAAACAGTGCATTTGATTTACCTTCAAGTTGGAATAAAACTAAATGGATGGTGGATTTTTTTAAAGCATGATGGGTAAAATATTTAAAGCGAGATGTTTATATATTGATAGCCAGCCTGTTCTGCTCCCCAGATGATCCCTAAAGGAGCACGAGGCAAGCTATTTCTCTGAAACTAGCTCACGGAGTCTTTGTACTTCCCGTATCCTCCTACCCAGTAGCACAAAACAATTCCCAAGTTTACGATTTATTTCTGCCTTCCAGAGACACAGTCTCTGTCACTGAAAAAGCACAAAGGGTCAGGGCCTTTCGTGCTTGTGCGATTTGGATGTAGAAGTGGTGGGAACGTCTCTGGACTCAGGGCTGCACCTCCAATGTCTGTGAGTAGGACGGACTCACAGGTGTGTCCTCCACGTGTTCTTGAGGAAGTTAACAAGGCTAAATAGGGAACTCGCTGTCCTGCCTGCTCCGAAGACTCAGCACAAGAGAACCTACAGCAAGACCCGAGGTTTTGCAAGTGAAATGAAGGGGAAACCAGGCTCCTTCTAGCTCTCAGATTTTATGACTCAACAAAGAATTTAAAAATAATATTCTCCTTATTGAAAGGTGAGCATTTACATTTACATAAGCTTATAATATTGCATTGCGCTTTAGCTTCATTCATAGATATTTGTAACTCACACAAATCAGAAGCACATTTGTGCGCATCTGATGTCTCTCATATCTCCATCAGTGGTGCCGATCTTTCTCCTGGGCTTCTGATCCAATTCTCACAGCTGTCTGGACATGTTGACTTGAGTGGTCTCCCTATGCCTCTAATTCAGAACTTCTAAAACCCAGTTCCTCATCTTCACCGTCACAGGGCACCTCCCCTATTGATGCCAATGGCATCACCATCCTCGCAATCTGTCTGTCCCCTAAATCCCAGGGACATTTTGAACGTCATTCCTTTTGTCCCTGGATTTCCGAGCAGTTGCCAAGCTCATCTGATTCTGCCTCCACGGTAACTAGCGTATGCAGACCCTCCTCTCGGGCCCTGGAGATGCTGCCTCTGCCCTAACTCTGCCCTCCTTCCCTTGACCCCAAGCAGCTCGGTGTAGTCAAGAGAGCCTGAGCTTCAGCTTTCAGTTTAACACGGTCTCTGTCACTTTCTGCCCTGTGACTTTCAACAGGCCTCAATTTTCCCATCTCTATGGACAGGCAGTAAAATGAGAGTTTACATGAAATGCTGCCTGGTCCTGCTCAGTGAGCACTGGTTTTCTTCCCTCTTGCTGATCCACTCCTCAGAGTCAGTCTTTCCAGAGTTTCTCTGCTTCAATTCATTTCATGTCCTGTTGCCAGATGACTTCTCCTAGAGCCAGCCTCATCCTCTCTCCTCCACGCTCAAGCCTTGTGGCTTTCCACTGTCTGTCAGAGTGAAGTACACATCAAAGGCCTAGATTTTAGGCTCTGTCTGTGTGACCATCCTTGCCACAATCTCCTGTCTCTCCTCCCTCCTTCACACACTCAGCACCATGGCCACCTGGGCGGCTGGCTCACCCTTCTCCATGAATGCTCTTCCCTCACCACCCTGCTTGTCCCCACCTTTGCTGATGTTGGAGAGAAGGCACTTCCTCTCCAGCCCTGCAGCCTTCCAGCTCAGCATAACCTTTAGCCCTCAGAAAGATACACTCACCTTCTAATGACATGGGAATGATCAATTGAGCTTGACTGATAGCAAACAATAGAATAAATAATAATGCACACACATAATTGACCCAACTTTTAGAACCCTGCAGTGATCATTTAACTTGTCAAAGTTTGATAACGTTTATGTGAAGCAGATGCTACTACTAAATATATAAATGCACATTTATAATAACAGGGTATTTGTGGGTATGTGAGTATAGATAGGTAGAGAGGCTTAGAGAAGATGGAGGTAGAGATAAGCCTGACAGTAGCTTTCTATATATACATTTGTAATCCCAGCACTTTGGGAGGCCGAGGCAGGTGGATCACTTGAGGTCGGGAGTTTGAGACTAGCCTGATCAACATGGAGAAACCCCGTTTCTACTAAAAATACAAAAAAATTAGTTGGGCGTGGTGGTGTATGACTGTAATCCCAACTATTAAGGAGGCGGAGGTTGCAGTGAGCCAATATTGTGTCATTGCACTTCAGCCTGGGCAACAAGAGTGAAACTCCACCTCAAAAAAAAAAAAAAGCCAAAACATTTACATCGTTCTATCTAGCAGTTAGTTTGAGAAGGAAAAGTCATTTGCAGATACTCTCTAATGAAGTATTAATTTCCAAATGTTATAGGCTGACCAACCATATCCTTTTATGTATGAAGCATACTGCAGACATTAAATACCTTCTTATGAAAACTGAAAATGATCTCAACTATTCCAATAATTGGGATATAGTTATAGAAATTATGCTATACTCACATTGTGAGCTATTACACATCATAAAAATGATGTTTTTGGAGAAATTAAGTGATGCTAGAAAAAACTAGACCTGAAATTGTTTTATCTGCTCCTGGATATGTAATTATAATGATTATAAATACTAATGATAATAATAATAAGCAAGAAACAAAGACCAAAAGAAAATGTACCAAAGGTTAATAGTGGGAGAAGAGAATCTTCAATGATTTTTAAATTCTTCTTTATCCTTTTCTGTTCGTTCTAAATTCCCCACAATAAGTATGCATCGCTCTTACATCAAAGAGGAAAACACTTAAAGCATTATTGAAGAACAAACGCAGAAACAAACAAATGTCCTTGAGTTTCGATAAGGAATAGAAGGACAGAGCAAGTTCAAACCGCTATTTTCTGTATTGTCTAGCCAGAAGCTGTCCTTCCATGGAGGCGTTTGGATTCAACAAAGAAAGTTTCCTCATCAGCAGACTCTGTGAACCAAACACTATCAGCAACTGCCTGCTAAATACTCTCAATGACTTGGCTTAGAGGCAAGATGACCCAAGAATACCAGAAAAAAGGATCCAAGGTCTGGCAAAAGAACAGAGGCATGTTTTTTCTATAATGTCTCTATCCACGACTGACAATGCATCCAGCTAGAAGTCTTGTTGATTTTATTTTGTCTTTTCTTAAGATCCTTAAGGCTGTTATGCCATTTGTCCATGAGGCAATCTTTGAATAGGCCTCTTTCAAGGATTGGAATATGGCCAGGCACGGGGACTCACGCCTATAATCCCAGCACTTTGGGAGGCTGAGGTGGGCAGATCACGAGGTCAGGAGTTCAAGAGCAGCCTGACCAACATGGTGAAACCCTGTCTCTACTAAAAATGTAAAAATTAGCTGGGTGTGGTGGCACATGCCTGTAATCCCAGCTACTTGGGAGGCTGAGGCAAGAGAATCACTTGAACACAGGAGGTGGAGGTTGTAGTGAGCCGAGATCATGCCACTGAGAGCGAGACTCCATCTCAAAAAAGAAAAAAAGAAGAAGAAGAAGAATTGGAATATACACAGGAATCTCTAAAAGAAGCATCAATGTGACTCACAACAATTACACATTTACAGATACACGTTGGGATTGGGGGAAGAAAAAAAGTTGTGATTTGAAATCAGTTTTCTATAGAAAAGTAGAAATAGGAAGCACAGATACCCTAAAGAATGTATCAGCTACACAATCCTGAATGTCAGGCAGAGATGGGGTGGCATACAATTGCTTTACACATGGCACCGTGAGTGGCGCACAGGAGGGCTCACTAATATTCATGGCTGATGGACCAACACTTTTCATAACATGAAAGATCATGATATTGCAGCAGAGCGCAATCAACTGTGCTTCTCTGTGACATCACGCTGAGCATTCTCCTGAAGATCTAAACAAGAACCAAAGACTTCACCAACTTCAGTGATGCTGTTAAATTAAAACTAGAAATCGAGACTCTTGAGACCCAAAAGCGTCTGAAGTTAGACTTCTGGGTGTGAACACTGGCTCTTGTCAGACTGGTTAGCTCTATGCCTCAGTTTCCCCCTCTGTAAAATGGGATTAATAACAGGGCTTCCCCTCAGAATGTGAAGGTTGAGGGGCTTACACACGGCCCATACCACGTGCTCCATGAAAGTGAGCCACGTGGGGCACCGAGCGCTGGGTGAGCCTGACTCCCCCGCGCTCCGCTGAGCACTGCACATCACTGGCAAAGCCATTTTCTTTCCCTTCCCTCATCTGAATCTACCCAAATACTCTCTAGCAAATGGCTCAGATCAAATAAAACTCAACATTTTGCAAAATCTAAATGTATAAGTTAAGTGAAATTTTTTTTGTCAATAAACAGCATGAATTATGTTGTCAACCAATTCAGGCTGCCGCAAATCTCTTGAGTCCACAGCTCCAAGGCAGAAACCTAAGGGATGGTCATGCTGCTTCTCTTCCGAACTCGCCTCCACTCTAAAGCCCGGATCACCTTTAGAGCAGGCTCTTGGACAATTTACATCTGGATGAGGCTGAATCAGAATATCCAAACGTTGGTCCGATTTGACACTTAGTTCCTGCACTGCCCTGCTCTCATCCTAGGGTCTCATGTTGTGTTTTGTTTCATGAATGACAACACTGATTCAGCACTCGCCATGTGTTGAATAAAACACTCTTCCTAAGGGCTCTCCATTTAATTCAGTCAATTGTCATAACAACCTTATGCTTCAGAGACAGCGTGGAGGGATGCCCTGCCCTATGCGGTCACTTCTTTCTGAACAATGACAAGCTGACCCAATCAGATGCTCTTTGGGGGATACAGGACTACGGAGGGCATACTGAAAGGGCAGTTCACTCAAGCTCAGCCTGAAACCCAAACAACATGGAGTTACTGTTTCTGCAGAGTCCAGCCTGGGAATCCCTGGGACCCAGCGAGAACATGGGTTCTCTGCATCCTTCATTCCCTTGCATCCTTGCACCAAAGACAAGCCAGACCTGCCTCCTCCAGGTAACCTGAAAGACACTCACCAATAAACCCCACAAGAATCAAAAGATACTGGATTCCTTAGGTTCAGCAGCCTGTCAACCGATTTGTAAGAAAAATGTCAACTGTTTTAAATGCAATTCAATTAGCGAGTTTGCGCTGATTGTTTTATTCCAGGCTGAGCGCTCTGCCTCCCACACCATCTCCATAAATGTGCTGAATGAATGGGTGAGTTGAGTTATACTTTTAAATTGAATGCGCCAAACAAACACGATGATTTTTGTGAGCAACCCAAATTATACATAATCCATTTTTATATCCTAAAGCTAAGAGAATGACTTTGAATCAATAAATGGAGCTTTTGAAAAGTTATTTTTACATTTTTTTGCTTTTTAAAAAATGTTCATTTGGGGCTTTAAAAATGCTTTCATGGTAGTTCCTTCCTCCCCCTTTGAAAATTATGTTTATACATAACATAAAATTTACCATTTTAACCATTAAAAAATATACAGTTCGATGGCATTAAATACATTCACATTGTTGTGGAACCGTCACCACCACCCACCTCCAGAACTGTTCATCTTCCCAAACTAAAATTCTGTCCCCATTAGGCATTAACTCTCCATCTTCTCCACAGCCCATCATTCTGGGTTTTTTTTTTTTTTTTTTTTTTTTTTTTTTTTTTTTTTTTTTTTTTTGAGACAGAGTCTCTGTCTGTTGCCAGGTTGGAGTAAAACGGCACAATCTCAGTTCACTGCAACCTCTCTCCCTCCTGGGTTCATGTGATTCTCCTGCCTCAGCCTCCCGAATAGCGGGGACTACAGGCACCTGCCACCATGCCCAGCTTTTTTTGTATTTTTAGTGGAGACAGGGTTTCACCATATTGACCAGATGGTCTCAATCTCCTGACCTCATGATCCGCCCACCTCAGCCTCCCAAAGTGCTGGGATTACAGGTGTGAGCCACCATGCCCAGTCTCTAATTTCTTTAAAAAAAAATTTTTTTTTAAATTTTATTTGAGTAAAATGGCATCCATCACAAACACCATTCTAATTTCTCTATGCATTCAACCACTCATACACCTTAAGTGCCTGGAACCATAAACATTTGTTCTTTTGTATCTGATTAATTCTACTTAGCATGTTTTCAAAGTTCATCTATGTTGTAGGATGCATCCAAATTTCATGCCTTTTAAAAACTGTAGTAAAATTTATCATCTTCATCATTTTCAAGTGTACAATTCAGTGCCCGTGATAGTCCTAGCAACAGTAACAATAGATTGCATGATACACAGTCCTCTTCACTTTTCAAAGTTCTTTCAGAGTTAGTGCCAAAAAAAGACGTGAGGAGGTCTGGGTTAGGACCTGGCCCTGCTGAGGACTTTGTAAGTCCCCTTACCTCTGAGCCTGCTATTTCTACGTCTCCCGTGACAGGTACCAAGCCAGAGGATGTGGGTGTGGGTGGATTATTACAACCCCTTGCCCCGACCTGGTTTTAAAAAAAGAAAAGAAAAAGAAGAAAGAAAGAAAATGCCCAAGAACACAGCCTTAAGGGAAGTTGCAAAAGTGGTAACAAAAGACAGAGCTTGGAGCCCTGACTTGTGAAGGCATCTGTTAAGGCGGTTTTGTTTGGTGGAATTTGTTACATCTGCATTAGCAAAGCTCCTCTAGGCTGGCAGCTGCGGTGTACAGAGGCTCGTTACACAGACCCAGACGCCCCGCTGAAGTCCATGAAGGCATGCCAAGTCAAAGCAAAGTGCTCCGAATAGAAACACATGCCCCTTTTTACACTGGGGAGAAATCAGGAAATTTTCCAGAAAACAGGCGATGGAGATGTTGAGATAAGAAGGCAGGCAGCAGAGCAAGGATGTGAAAGGCAGGTGGAGGTGGGGGAGGCAGGAGGCCCATGGTCTGGCTGTTGCGGAGCCCAGGGCTGAGCAAAGTACAAAGGGATGGCTCCAAGATACACGTGTCACCGGGGCTCAGCAGAGGAGAAAGGCCGCAACTCAAAAAAAAAAGGAAGGAAAGGTGAGTTTGCAAGGAGTTGAGAGCTGAAATCCCACATTGCGTTAATTAATAGAACTGTGATTTGACAATGAATGCCCAGCAGGGACGATCATCTGCTTGATAGAGGGACCCAGCTTTCCGGATGGAATCTCAAGGGCATGAGCCATGAAATTACTTCTAAAACACACATAAAACACACACACACACACACACACACACACACACACACGACAAGCACTTGTGTTAGTGTACTGGAGGGACTATGGCTGTTTCCTTTCTTGAAGAAAGCGGGCTAATTGCAGATACCAGATATGAAACAAAAATATTCACCCATATCATCTCTCCCAGGAAAGGAAAGAATGCCAACTAAAATAAATTAATAAAAATACCAAACATGTGAAGCACTTACAATACACTTGATGGTATTTTACTGACATTATCCTGTACAATCCTCACAACTCACTGCCATCCTCACTTTACAGATGAGGAAACAGCAGCACAGAAAGTTTAAGTAACTTGCTGAAGGTCATACAGCAGAGTAGAATCGAAACATTGTTTTTCTTCCTGAGACACTCTAACATTCTGTTTTTCTTCCAGAGACACTCAATAGCTCTCTGGTGAGATATATATATATATATATATATATATATATATATATATATATATATAATTTTTTAAATAAAGGTCTAAAATGCACTTAGCAAGAGTCCCAAATAAAATGCAGCTGAGAAGTGTTTCTCCCCTCCTCTTGCCAGCCATCTGCAGTGGCATTGCCCATTTCTCCCACAGCCCTTTGCCCTCCCACATGTTAGTGACATGGGGCGGCCTAATTCCAGCTCACAGTATCCGCATTGAGTCTCTGCATCTTTCTTCGATGCACACCTGATCTTGCTGTTCCACAGCCTGTACTCCTTCAGCGGCTCCCCACTGCTTCTAGAAGGATATCCCAGGTCTTCCGACGTGCAAGTCAAGACCCTGAGTGGTGTGGCTACTGTTTTGCTCCTGGCCTTTTCTCTCATTGTTCCCTGCCTCCCTGTCTCTTGAACGCAAATGCACCTTTCATGATAGTCACACCTACTGTGAATTCCTCAACTCATGAAGGCTCTCAGCCCTCCTACTCTCCTACCCTGTGCCTCTTCACCAGCTATGTCCTAGGAATAAACTCACCTCCCCTTTCTGCCTGGTTGACGCCTCTGGGATTTTCAGAGCCCACTGGAGGCTACCTCCTCTGCAAAGCCTTCTGCACTCAGCCAGACTAAGCTGGCTTCTTTATTCAGTGCCCCACACCTATCTCTATTCTAGTTCTTTCCACACAGTGTCGTAAAGGTGTTCTTTACTCAGTGCTCTCCCTCTGCCCCAACACACTTTCTTTCATTCATTCATTCATTCATCCACTCACTCATACATGCAAGCTCCATTCAGGGTAGGAACCACAACTCTCTGATTTAGTCACCATGTCTCAAGCCTCTAATACACGAATTCTCTCAATGTGATTCCTAGCAGCAGCACTGCCACTCTGGGAAATTGCTAGAAATCAAAATTCTTGTGCTCACCCCAGACCTGCTGAATTGAAATACCTGGGGGCGGGACCAAGCAATCTGTTTGCGCAAACTCTCCGGATCGAGAACCACTACTCTAATACAGTGTTTGGCACATCATCTTCAGCAAACGTGGGATGAAAGGACCCGCAGCAGCCACCCCGGAGCCGCTGGAGGCCTCATGCTGCCCCGTCCTCCCGGGGGAGATGACCAGATGTTCTCGGACTAGCTGTCCTTTCTTGCCCAGAGATCCTAGGTTCACCTTCTCTTCTTCTAGCCCTGGTGCTGCTGACAACTAGCTAGGAGACTTTGGAACAAATGAAATTGCTGAATCCTTGGGTCATGTAGCATTAGGAAATCTAATGAATCTCAGTGTCAGAAAAGTCGGGGATGAAGCCCAGCCAGTCCTGGCTGTTACTAAATAATGCATGTGAACTCTCTGGTCCTCCATGCCTTTTCTGGAAAAGGAGACCTGTCTACATCATGGGATTGGCAGCGTATCAAATAAGAGAATCTACGTAAACGTGTTTATTCAACTTTAAAGCATCATATACGTGTTAGTTACTACTGACAAAATGAGAGACGCTGGGCCAACGAGTACCAAAGTGTTCCAGCTATAAAATTCTATGATTCTGTGAAAATCTAGATAAAATTTCATTTCAACAAACACTATAAAAAGATATGCTCCTCACAGAGTGTTGGATCATGACGTAGGTTCGGGCATCAGATTGGGTTCCAACCGGCTCTGATGCTTCCAAGTGTGTGACACAGGAAAGCCAGTTACCTTCTCTGGACCACAGTTTCCTCATCTGTAAAGTGGGTCATGATTACCATGTACCTCCCCAGGGTTGTTTGAACGTATGTAAGCTATTCAAAGATATCAGAAGCATTCAATCAATGCTGGGAACCATTCTACCAATGCAGTATTGCTGTTATTCATGGTGCTACTTTTATTCCTGAGGGGCAAAGCACATCTGGTAGCAGGCAATCTACAAAGAAGAGCATAGTTAATCCAATCTTCTGACTATGTGACACCGCATCGTATCGTTTTTCTGTGCTCCAGACTATGGAGTACAGATTATTGTGTTTTGGTTTTATTTGGTTGCTGCAGGCATCAAACAGGGCAGCCTTTCAAATTCTTCTGTCAGAAGGTTCACCCAGGGATGCTAAATAGCACAGAGTGTCAACAGCTCAGAGCAGAAGCCAGCAAACTTTTCCTATAAAGGGCCAGATAGTAAATATTTTCAGCTTTGCAGGCCATATGGTCTCTGTTACTCAATTCTGCCATGGTAGCATGAAAACACGACAGGCAATCTATGAAGTGATAGGTGTTCCTGTATGGGCCTGGTGGTGGGCTAAATTTGCTCCATAGGCCATAATTAGCTGACTTCTGGCTTAGATAGACAAGGAAATGGAGGTGACAGACAGAATGGGGGTCCCTCCTTGCCCCTTTTAAGACACTTTTTTTCCCCTTCCCTAATCCATTACAGTGAAACTGGCTATCAACTCTATTTTATCTCTAGTTCATGCAATCTGGAGGTGTGAATTCTAGAAATACGTGAATTGTAACAAAACCCCACTTCAACTTCAGAATTTGAGTCATGTGGCGCTTGTTACAGGATTTTTATTTCAACAGATGACGTTCGAAGGTCCAGCATTATAAAACAGAATTTTCCCCATGTCTGCCTACACAAACTGCTACTTTCTCCTCCTACTTAGAATAAGATGTATTTTGGTTAAGTGAAACTTTAAGTGCATCACAGGCATTTCAACTGATCTCTGCCTTTCTAGGAGTTAGTCACAATTATGGAAATATGGTCCTTTTGATCCTGCATATATGTATAGTAATTGTATAAGAACATCAGTGCAATGATAAGTCATCTCAATAAACACAGACACAGCTCTCTAAGTGATGGGGGCTGAATTAGTAGTTGTTTGTTCTGTTAGAAGTCCTTAGGATTTACGGGCAGCGAAGGGAGTTTTTATTTCACATCCAACTCTAGTATCATCTGGGAGAGTTACTGATACCATCTAGTATCATCTGGTTAAGTACACCATCAAGATGGAAGGCAGGAAACAAAGTAATCAATGGAAAGAGGTAGGAACTTCCTGACACCTTAGGGCAGTGGCTTCATGGGATACAGGATGGGGAAGAGACCAGGATGCAGAGAGATGGAAGCCAGAGGCAGGGACTTTCCTAAGAAAGGAAAGAACAGAAATAACCTCTACAAGTTGCCAGGAAGCTAGACAAATCAGATTTTGGAGGTACTGCTCAGGCCTTCTGACACTCTGGTAATGTAACATTTAACATACAATGTGCAGTGAACAGACGTGAGCTGGAAAATGACAGGGTGGAGAGAGGTGGGTGGCAATTTTATCTGCCATTTGAACCTGAACAGCCCAGTTTTAGGAAGGCAGATAAAAAACAATAAATAATGCAGCATACCTCCTCTGTGCCCTGTAGCAATGGGCTTCCATTTTAATGAGGACAGAACACAACAGAGACATTTTGATGCCCTGACACATCCATTAAAATGGAAATCCATCTGTAGAGCCTGTCACAGCTGCTTCATGACACAAGGGAAGCCCCATCCCTGCTCCAACGACACCCAGAATTTTTCGTGGCAATGCAAGGGGGGAGCCCCACTATCATTTTCAAGGCTCCTGCCTCCTCCTTTAGGGTAGACCCACCCCCTCTGAAGGGCAGGGGATCTGCTTTTGTGCACCTGGGCACTCTGGGCAGAGGAACGGGTGTGCGACCTGGTGAAGGAGTCCCGTTTCTTAGGAGTCTGGGTTTGGTTCGTGTGTGATGAGGGGAGAACAGAAGTGGGAGGCTAATCACAATATAATTAATCCTCATGCTTGTATTCAAGAATTTTCACATAAATTAGTTCATGTGATCCTCACAGCCTGGGAGATGGCTGGGAGTGTGTTTTCTCCTCCTTAAGATAGGAAACTGGCCCCACAGTCAAAATCAGGTAAGATCAAGGTCAAGGTAAGCTGCATAGACAGCTTATGACCTTGTCTCTGGTCTTGGGGAAAGGCCTCCATGATGGTGAGATCCCTTCCTCTGGCCCAAGGACGTGTGGTTGATGGCACTGTCTTGGCCAGGCTGAGACCTTGGCATGGATGCCAGGTGGCTGGCTGTCTTTGGGCATGATTCAAGGCATCTGAAAGTTCAGTTGCCCAAACAGCATCAGTTTGTCAGAGGAGCTGCAATTCCTATGTCCCGATGCCCTCCATTGGATTAGGACTCAAGGCCTTTACATCTGGCTGTGGTTCAAGTAGGACAGGGACAGTCACAGACACAGGTTAGTTTCCATTGTAAGAAATTAGCATGAAGCAACTCCACAGAGACTAAGACAGAGAGGGAAGCCTCTGCTGATGTACGGCAGAGGGAAGGGCCTGAAAGGCCTAGAACTGGACCTCCCTGTGCGCCCACATATTACAAGGAGGTGCAAGGGAAACTTCACCCCTAGCCTTGCCCTTGGGCTGCTGGGTGCTGGTTAGAGGGTTGATCAGAGCGGTGGACATAGCACTGGAAAAGATATCAGGAAACCTAGATCTCAGCTCGGGCTGTGTCGTGAAGCAGACATTCAGCCTCAGAAAAGGCAGGAAACTTCTCTCAGCCCGTTTCCTTATATATAAAATGGGTATAGTGGATTGAATTTATACCAAGAGATATGTGTAAGTCCTACCCCCTGGTGCCTGTGAATATGACCTTATTTGGAAAAAAGGTCTCAGCATTGTAATTAATTAGAGATGTAATTGAATGGAGGATCTCGAGATGAGTCATCCAGGATCCAGGGTGGGCTCTAAATCCAATGCCTCTTGCCCTTAGAAGAGAAAGGATGGGAAGATCTGAGACCCAGAGGCCCAGGGAGGAGGATCATGTGAAGAGCGAGGCAGAGATGGGGTGATGCTGCCACTAGCCAAGGAGTGCCTGAAGCCACTAGAAGCTGGCAGAGGCGACGAAGGATCCTCCCCTACAGCCTTCGGGGAGAGCACGGTTTTCCCAATGCCTTCCTTGCCTTTGTTGCCTTTGGACTTCCAGCCTCTAAAACTGTGAGAATAAATTTCCGTTGTTTTAAGGCCTCCGGTATATGGCAAATGGTTATGGAAGCCCTAGAAAACTAATACATCGGGGTAAACCCCTTATCCTGCTTATTTCCAAGGCAGAACTCTCTGGATGGACTACAAAGGAGCACCCTTTAGGAACTGCAAGGGACAAAGTAGCAAAGTGATGCGTTTTCAGGGAGAATTTTTGGTCTTTCTGGAGAAATTTGTGTCTGTAAAAACTACTCGTGATCACTTTCCTCCTTGGGTATTAGGCAGTTGCCAAAGACAGGGACTTTCTGTAACAACAGATTCGCTATTAATGATCGATGGGGGCCATGTTCCAGGCAAGGGACTAAGGACTTGATGTAGATTTTCTCACCTTTCACTTTCACATCTATGTGAAATAGAGACCATTATTATTCCCTCTTCGCAATGAGAGGCAGATATCAAGCACCATGCCCAAGATCATAGTTAAGCAAGTGACAGAAACAAGACCCAGTGAAGAAAGTCTGAGCTTGTCCCTGTCTCGGGAGGGTGAATAGTAACCAGACTCTCTCCTATAGGGGCTGTCCAGTTGGGAGCTCTGACACTTATTATGCCACTTTCTGCTGTGAGCATCTACACTATGCCTGGCACTGGAAAAGGCTCTGACACTTGATCAGATTAAATCATAAACTTAGTTTGTCCATTGATGGAAAAGAAAACTGAAGCTCAGAAAAGGCAAAGTCAATTTCCAGGATCATGCCGCATCTAAGTAGCAGAGAGAGGGTCTGATGCGGTTCCCATGATACCAAACCCTTGCTCACTCCACCGTCACACATGGCCGGCTGCATGAACCACTGCCCTGCTGACCTCCCAGAGACCCCCCCAGGAAGGCCAGGGGTGAGATAAGTTTGTCACAGTGTTTCGCTTTGGCCTTAACAGCCATGTACGTTTATATATGGGGTCTCTGTGACCTCAAAGCCAATCTTTCAAATAGCCACTAACCCAGGGCAAATGAAATGTACACCAGCCACAAAGAAATGAATGCCTGTGTCCCCATTTCCTGCTTCCACAGGATTACGGAAAGCAGCACTCTGATAGAATGCTGCCAAGGGCAGTAGGTTCCTCTTCACAGTGGTTAACTGAAAAACAAAGGAAAACGAAGTATTCTCATGTCTCTATTCTACTCTTCCCGCCACTAACCCGGAGCCCTCCGCAGAGCTGCTGTCAGCACTCAGGCCTCCAGTGTGCCGGCAGCCCCAGGCCTCACCTTGGCATGCCTAAGTGCCTGTCATCACAGGTTGGTGGGGGCTAATTCCAGACCCAAACTAGCTGAAGTTACAACATCTGTCTCCTCTAATCCATCTGTCAAGCTTCCTTCACTTCTGTCTACCCATCCCCAGGCAACTGCCCACAAATTCACTTCCCTCCCACCTACACTCCCTCCCTCCTCCTCTCACTCAGTTGTGTCTTTGCATGGAAGCCCCAAACCACGTGATCCTAGGCTGCTGGTGGCTTGGCACGCTGATGTTTACCTGCTGCACAGCTGGAAACAGCAGCACTTGAGCTCTACCAACATGCAGCTCCCTCACGGCAGGTGAAAAGTCAGCAGGGATGAGCGGCAGGGGGAGGGAGGGAAGGAGGAAGGCAGTCACAAAAGAGACTGGGCTCCCATCTCTGCCGAACGCGTGAAAGGAGCCTACACCCATGTGGTCCAATGCCACACACCAGACAAGGGGAAAACAGGGTGAGCTAAACCCACAAGTGCAAATGAGCTTCCTCAGCAGCCTTCTGGCCCTCCCATGCTAGAAGGGATTTTTCTCTCTCCAGAACTAGAACAGTGTCCACTGTCTGTGCAGCTCCTCCTTTGTAACGTTTCCTGGGAATGACTTTCAGTGTCAGACCCTCTGGAGGACACGACTGTTCCTCACCCTTCCTTCCCTGGCACCATGGAGTCCCTCACATGCTGCAGCACTCAGTACATGTTTGCTAGTGTTATTAATGAAAGGAAACATTTCTAAGAACATCCATCCTGGTACTGGAAACAATCAAACAGGATCTGGAGATGCAGCAAAGGACTGATTGCAGGTCCTTTTACTGTAGTGCTGGAAGGTGTTTACCTGGAGTTATCTGATGTTTTAGGGGTGTGCACCTTGGTTTGATTTGCTATTTACTGTTAAATAGGACATTTACAACTCCATCAGGGATGTTACCTTTAAAAAAAACGGATAGCCATGTAAATGATTCCATCCAATAGCAAGGCAGATGAGTATGGTCTGTAGAAAACATAACCACAGGCTGGGCATGGTGGCTCATGCCTGTAATTCCAGCACTTTAGGAGGCCAAGGTGGGAGGATCTCTTGACCAGCTTGGGCAACATGCCATAACTCCTCTCTAAAAACAATTTTTTAAAAATTAGCTAGGTGTGGTGGCATGCACCTATAGTCCCAGCTACTTGGGAGGCTGAAGCAGGAGGATCAGTTGAGCCCAGGAGTTTGAGGCTGCAGTTACTTATGATTGCACCACACTGTACTCGAGCCTGGGCAACAGAGCAAGACCCCATCTCTAAATAAATAAATAAGAAAAAGAAAAGAAAAGAAAAGATAACCCTGTGCTTACTGTTTCTTGCCCAGTGGTACATGAACCAATTTTATATCTTACCTAGCAATCTCATTCTAACATATTTTAAATGTTATTTTAAATGCCTTTCCCTATGGAAGCAATAAACTCTGTTCTTTAACAGTCTTAGCATCAGCTTTTTACCATCTTAATGGCTCCCTCATTCGTCCATGAGTTGAATACATTTTTGAAAAATACTCATTCTATTTTGTATGAGAGTCATGTTTTTAACTTTTTCAAAACGGTGATTTGACGCTGGATAAAGCTGAGGATTGAGGAGAGGCTCCCAGGCTATAGCTACCCTAGATCAGCAATGATCTGCTAGAGGCTTGTTTTTTTGCTTTTGTTTGTTTATTTGTTTGTTTGTTTGTTTGTCTGGAGACAGAGTTTTGCTTTTACTGCTGAGGCTGGATGCAATGGCTTGATCTTGGCTCACTGCAACCTCCGCCTCCCGGGTTAAAGCAATTCTCCTGCCTCAGCCTCCTGAGTAGCTGGGATTATTACAGACATGCACCACCACATCCCATTTATTTTGTATTTTTAGTAGAGAAGGGGTTTCTCCATGTTGGTCAGGCTGATCTTGAACTCCTGACCTCAGGTGGCCTCCCAAAGTGCTGGGATTGCAGGCGTGAGCCACCATGCCTGGCTGGAGGCTTGGATCTTTAATGGCCACTGACCCACACTTTTATTGCCCCTGGTAAGTGCTTCCAGATGGTCATTCTGGAGGATGAGATTCTCAGGCCTTTGGAGAAGATCTCAGAGACTAAAAGAGAGGAAAGGCAATATTGGGACAACTGGTTACCCTCTAAGCTGGGGGGCAGAGAAGACAAACCAGACGGGGGATCGTGACATACTACGTCCTTGCACACTCTGTGCTTCTTGTGTGTCCCACCAGTGACTCCCTGTACTTAGAATACTTCCCCGCTCTACTCACACCTCAAGGCCTATAGGAAAGGCCACTTTCTCCTGAAGCCCTCTTTGACCATCCCTACCCCCCAGGAAGAGCTGGCTGCAGCCTTCTTTGTGAGAGTGTTAAGGAGACCATTGCTTTGCAAAAGGATTTAAACACCTTTTGTCAGAATTACGTGAAAGACTTAACTCTGATGTAAAGCTGCCAGCTGCCTTAAACAAGAGTATGGGTAAAAGGCACTATTCTGGGAACGGGTGGGTGTATTCCCTGCCTCAAACAAGAAGGAGGAGGAGACAGGAGGTTCTAGGAAAGATGAAGCAGCCTTGGAAAAAGAAGGGCAAAACTGGCCCAGGCTAAGGGATGCATACCTCTCAGAGCCCAAGTTGAAGCTGTGGCAGAAAAATGCAAATGTTTGAGAGAATAAGCCAGGGGCAAGAACTTCCTGAAGTTCAAGGAAGGGTGAAATGAACACAAGAGATTCTACAGAATCTTCCCTGGACTTTTGAACCTCAGTCTTACTTAACTTGGACATATCTTTGTCTTTGTCATCTGGTGAATAGATGCAGGAAAGATTAAAAAAATATGAACAGTGACTTCTGCTAAGCTTGGTCCAAAACTTTAGAACTCCCAGTATAGAGGGGTGGCCATTATGCCATGGTGCATGATGACCCATAGCACTTGGAATGTCATGTAATAAACATCTGCATCCGTGGGCTCCTGGAAATCAAATGTCAGCTTCTATTTATCCACGCGATCCCAGAACCCGACAGAGTTTGACATGTGGGAGACTGTTTTTAAAGTTGCTGAATATGAGTTTTTGTTGGCCACTATGTTTTCTTTTTAGATGAAGAATACCAGTGCACTTATTTTCAAATATAGGAAGGAAGAAAGGAAGGAGCAATGAAAATTTCAAGACCCAAAGTAAGACACAACTTTAAAAAGGAAAGTAAAGTAGAAAATCCCTAGGGCCAGCAGAAGAAAAGGATTCGTAGAGATGCAGAGAGCCTTGCTGCTCATAGCTTATCCTCCTGAAAGAGTTGGCATGAAGTTCTAGACTATAAAAGTCAAGCAAAGGCCATTTTTTTCTTTTTTTTTTAAACGCCGCCCCCCAACCCACCCCACAAGCCAAGCAAAGGTCTTAAATATCCTAAGTTTGCTTTTCATATGTGTGGAAGCCATTTGATACTCCCTTTAATGTGGTGTAAGGTGCAAAGAAAGAAGGCGAACAAAACAATGCCCATAAACCATCTTCCAAGAAATGCAAAGACACGTGCCTAGAAAACAGGTGTGAAACGACCTGTTCTGCAAAGACCCAGCGGTGTCCAGCAAGCTTCGTGAAGGACAAGTCACCCTCCTTGGACATTTGTGATTGTTGGGAACATTTCATTACCATAGACTCCAAAGAACGGGCACAACTGTTTACTTCTATTGTACTAGAATGTTATGAAAAGAGCACTAGACTGGGAATCAGGAGACCTGAGTTCTTGTCAGGATTCTGCCCTGACTATATATCAGCTAATATATGCAAATATGATTCTACCACACTCCATATTTCCCACAATGCTTACGCTAGCAATCGACTCCGGTGTTGCCCAAGTCAGGGACAGACTGAAGGCCAGGGATCCAGTCGGCCAGCTGCAGCAAAAGTCTGGGCGTAAGGAGAAAAGCACTTAAACTGGCCTGAGCTGGCTTTGAGATAAAGACAAGGTCTGAGGCGGGATGTGTGGTAGGCATCTGAAGGTAAGAAACAAGAAAATGGGAGGGAAGTCAGGACGGAGGAGATAAATCCGGTCAGAATTAGCATTGATGTGAAACCTTTCCAAAATTAAAAAGGAAAAAGCAGGTGCTGAATCTGTGCTGTCCGCATATTCAAAGTACACTGATTACCGCTTGATGCTTTCTAATTTGGGACGACTGGGGAGACAGCGTATTTTCCCACTGATGAAGATGCCCTTTGAGCCATCTCGCCTCAGTGCCTCTTAAATGTACCAGGAGCTTTAACAATGACAAATAATGGGGTCACTGCCCTTTGTCACCTTCTAACTTGATGATCTCGGTGAAGTCAGTTCATCTTTCTGGGTCTCAAATTCCACCTCTGTAGATGGAGAGGGTTAGACAAGAGTACCTGAATCACCTGCCAGCCCTGGGCTCGCTGAAGCCATCCCACGGTACCCCCTGTGGCTTCCAGAAAGCTCAGAGTTTTCCATCAAACCATTCCAGCAAATCACATTTCCTGCTTCCTGCTGAACAGTCAAATTTGCCTCCCGTGTGCTCTTGCAGATGTCCCAGTGAAAATACCACACTGGTAGATACCAGGCTTCAAACCTTGGGAACAAAAGAAACCTCACTGTGGTGGGAAAGAGGCGTGGGGAGAGACAGGGGGGATGGGAGGAGAGAAGTGGAGAGGAGGTGATGTGCTATTCGCTGAGCTTCCCCTGAGTAGGTTCCTGCACAGTCCTCCTGTTTCCCTGGGTATTCCCCCGACTCCAAGGCATAGATAGGAGCTGGGTCACAGCTGCTACCCAAGCCACAGAGCAAAACAGAGGATCCCTCTATCCTCAATGTACCGAGATGGCCAAGGTGTTTCATAAGCAAAAGGCATGAAAAGGGACTCAAATTTATCCTCCTGAAAGAGTTGGCATGAAGTTCTAGACTGTAAAAGTTAAGCAAAGTTCTTAAATATCCTAAAGTTTGCTTTTGATATCACCCTTAACCCTGGTCAAATCCTTCTTACTGAATTCCCCACGTACTAGAAAGTTCAGCTGTACGCACTGGGATGCCCCTCCCCAAACCTGCCCTGGTGGCCTCTCCTCCCTGCCCACTCCACACACCACCACCGATCTCCTGACTCTGAAAATGACCTTGACTCAGATCCTAGTATAGCTGAGTTGGACCCCTTCCCATTTCCCCTGCTGCCCTGATGCCAGAGGGGCCATATCACAGTTCTAGCTCTCCTCTGGGTCCCCAATTGCCCGATAACTACTGCAGCCGGGCTCTGGGCTACTGGGGACAGTGTGGGCAGAACTTCCCTGCCTCTGCAGAATAGATGCATGCCTGGCATTCCACATGAGAAAGTGGAATACAGCTTCCTGTGGAAGTATTTCTAATGGCAATTAAATTCTGTATTATCCAATAGAGAGAAAGAATCAGACTTTGGGTGAGAAAATCAGGGGCAGTGCTCAAAGGATTTGTTCATCTCACATAGGGAGCTAGTGACAGAGCTGAAACCAGAACCCAGGGCTCCTAACTCCCAGCTCCGTTATGAATGGGCCGATGGGTGTTCACTCACTGGCTGGCGAACCTGTCTGCCATTGACAGCATGATTCCTATCAGAAAATGTGTTCCAAGTTCCAAGTCACTTACTATGGAGAAAATCTGGACCATGGCTCATTCTAAGTTGGAGGCCAGTGGCAATGTGTGAGGTCCGTCTGTCTGAGGGCTTGCTGGAGAGGTCTGACTCAGGGAAGTGACGTCACTCCTGACCTGATTTGCCAACAGAGGGATCTTCACAGCACAAATGGCCTCAGGATTCCCATATTAAAGGAAGTCCAAAAATTACTCAACAGAAGAACCTTTTCTTATCCCTCAAGGCTCTGCTTACTTAAATTGGTTTTTATTTTTCCCCTCTCACGGTACCATTTCTAGGGGAAAGAAGCTGGATGAAACAGTTAACCACTATGATTTTGGGCAGAAAATTCCATGATCTCATTACTTCAAGCACCAGCTGGAGTTCATCTTCCATGCTGCCCTCAACCTTCAATGAACATGAGCTGACGCCATGGTGTTCTCAGGCTGATGATGGCGATAATAGTGACACTATTCCCACATCTCATTTTCCCTCCTCAACAATGCTCATGGGACAAAAAAGCCAAGCTCAATTTCAATGATGTTTTGTCCTCTTGGCTCTCTTTTTCTCTCCTGAACGACAATAATCAAAAATGTCTTGGAGTGCTATTGTCTCCATACTGAATTGATGGTGAGATTTCAACAACACCCAACCCACGGCGACTGTTGAATGTTTTTTACCAGCCCCATCACCACTTCATCTCTCATTTCCAGTCTGCCATGCTGACCTCCTTTATCCTCTTTCTGGGCTCATGTGGGCGACTAACAGACTTCTAAGGTGGGTCATTGTACCCACTTTCCATGTTAGAAGAGTGTTTTGTTCCCTGAGACTTATCCCATTTTTCTCTTCTTTGAGGCCTCATCTGGAGTGGCCTCTAGCCTGTGAACAGATGCAGATATTATAGAGAGAGGAGGAAAGGCAATGGTCAGCCCAAGAGGGGGCTGAAAGTTTTCTAGCCCCAGCGCTGTTGCTTCATCTTTCTGAGGATCTGTTTTCTGCTCTGCAGTATGACAGGCCCAGATCCATTGAGCCCCAAAGGTCATTCTGGCTCTCAAGACCTTCAAGGCTGCAAATGCCACAGGACCAGGGACCCCACACTGCACAGCAGAGTAAGTATGGGGCACCTTCAGGAAAAAGGCAGGAGTAGCAGGTGGGGATAGGTGTGGATGATGGGAAAGTGGCGGGGTATTTGCCTCTTTTAACATTTTGAAACAGACTCTTCCTCTTCTTACTCTGGATTTTGGGCAGCAAACTCCTGGGAGGGGAGGCAGGCAAGAAAACTTGGGATCCGCAACAGGTGAGGCACACTGGCCTGACAACGATGCCCATTCCCTAGTATGATGGCATAGCCACCCCTCACCCCAAGCTGTTGCTGGCTCCCCACCTCTCCTGAGAGAGCTGATGAGCACCCCAAGCCTCTGGCATCACTCTCTCTCACAGGGCGTGGCCAGACGCAGAGCTGGGAGGATCCCTGCATCTCCATTATGATTCAGAGGGTGAAGATAATTCTATTACCAGTAATAGTATGTTGTAAATTTCCCAAATCCACCTGTTAATTAGTGTCGCCCCCTTCCTCTCCTCCCAAATACGAAGCAACGCTATGTAATCATGGCATTTTGTGGGTGATGCTGTTTATTATATGTGGTATTTCAGTGGTTTGTGTGGGAGAAAGGATTAATTATAGCTCTCTGGTTCTAACCCGTTCCCAACCCCCATGCCCGTCCTTCTCTCCCATTCCCCTGATATAGAAATCCATATGTGTATAAATAAGCACAGTGAATATACAGTGCTGATTTGCCGTTGACTGAGGGGGAGCAGAGTGTCGCGGAGCGAGGACAGAGCCAGACGCCATGGGCTCAGGTTCTGGAACGACTGCAGACTGGCAGAGAGGCCCTGGGGAGAGCTTTGACATCACTAGGCCACAGCTTCCTTGTCCTGAGAAGAGAGTAACCAGCCAGCGCTGCTCCTGCTCTGAGCTTCCGAGGAGATTCAAAACAAGGGAACGCTGGAAACTAAGCAATGCTATCTACTTGTGAGGTGAAATTCTTTCTGGTTTCTGTTTTTGTTTTTGAGACAGGGTCTCACTCTGTCGCTCAGGCTGGAGTGCAGTGGTGTGACCTCAGCTCCCTGCAGCCTCAACTTCCTGGGCTCAAGTGGTCCTCCTGCCTCAGTCTCCCAAGTGGCTAGGACTACAGGTGCAAATTGCCAAGCCTGGATCATTTTTTGTAATTCCTGTAGAGATGGGGTTTCAGCATATTGCCCAGGTTGGGAGAGTGTTAGTAACTGCTCTACGCTTCTGTAGATTCTCCTGGAGTACAGTTGCAGCCAAATTTCTATGGCTACTAAGGAACTAGAATCAGAATGATTAGATAAGAACAAGTAAATGGCCAGGGATTGGTAGAGGGGGACTTCCCAGTGTCTGGACAAGTCAACTGGAAACAGGAGTGAGAGGGTCAGACTGGAGGTGAAGAGGTGGCAGGGTGTAGAGGGCAGACAAAGAGAAGCTGGGAGATCATGAAAGATCAAAGGGATCAGGCAGGCACAGAATTCACGGGGGACACATAGTTAAATCATAAAACAAGAACTTTAAAATGGGCTTGTATGCTGGAAGACATTCAGAGAAGTGAGGCAAAGGAGGATTTGGGGTGAGATATAGCTGAGGAGAAAAAATATATATAAAAAGAACTGTTTATGTCATCCCTCTATTCTGTGTCTTAGTAGAGTCTGAGAATATGTAAACTAATATAGCATAGATGCAAAATGGAAAATGACAGAACTTGCTCAAAATACCATAGATCCACATGAACACTGGTGCTGGGGGAGAAAAACATCTAGGTCAGGGACTGTATCCCTGGGTCAGAGACACCACACAGGTTATTATTCTACAAAGGGCTATGATTTGGCTGGATTCTCATGCATCGTGGATGGCAAGGCGTTTTATAATGTCATTTACAATCCCCAAAATAAGTTAGATGTTATTGCCCCAATCCTACGGATTAGGAAACCGAGGCTCAAAAAAAAACGTAGATATCTGATCCAAGGCCACATTGCCAGTCACTGGCAGAGCTGGGCTTCAAACCCATATTCGACTCCTGAGTCACCACACAGGAGAGGGTCTACTTGATGTTAGGTCCACACAGCAAGGATGTGGGGAGGTCACATCCGAATCAAACCCTTTTAGGCCTAAAGCCTAAATTCTTGCAGTGACACCAAAGTTCTAAAGACAAGCAGCAAGACAACAGGTGGGGGTGGAGAAGCTGGCATGGAGCTGCTGCATTCCTTCCAGTCTTTTCAGGGTCTCGTGCAGGTGCAGAGGGTGCGGCTGCGATTGTTAGGGGAAAAGATCCCTGGCCAAACTCCGTGGGATCATTCTCAAAACAAAAGCAAAATCCTCCAGAAATCCAGCTGTAAGTCATCAGGACCTTAAGTGACAGAGCTTGCCATTGACTCATTGAGAAAAAAAGGGGAGTTCCCCTTGAAGGTAAAGAGAACATCAATAGTGGAGGGTAAACACCAAAGAATGAAGCTGTCCCTTTGTCTAAAGAACAAAAGAAATATTCTAGGCTAACTTTCTAAATGAAAGTTAAAAACATGTCTTTGAATGAATTCCCCAAAATGGAGTGTCATAACCTTGAAATTCACTTATCTAGTTGGCCTACTTTGATCTCTCCCTAATTTGAACAATGACTACACTTTGTACTCTTGGTTGAAAACATGGACTCTATAATTATTTTGCTTCTATTAGTTTTCTTTCTCCTGGTTTCAAGTGCTTTCTATTTCCTGTGACTTCCCCTCAGTGCTGAGTAAATAGTTGTCTCAGTAAATACATTGCTGATTCAGTGACAAATTAAGAATTTAAGAATTTTTGGTTTCACATAAGCTGAAGACTGAGTTGCCCTGGGGAAGAAAAATGCCCCTCTCACAGCATCCCAGGAAGGCCTCCTTACCTAGAAGCAAGTTCTCTTTACCAAAGAGAGGAGGAAGAACACTGCGAGCCAAAAAGGAGTTATCATACGTATCATGAATTCCCAGCATCTAAATGTACCACAAACACAGGCTAAGATTGCGGCAACTGGTATATTATTTACCTTAAATAACAAGGCGTGGTGATAGTGAATGCAGAACTTCTGGTTGCTTGGTAATAACTACTCTAAGTCTTTTTTTCAGTTATGTTGAAGGTTGGCAAGCATATATGACAGCTGAAAGCCCCATTAGAACCTATGTCTACTTTGCCTCTGAGTAGGGATTCATTCTTCAGTCTTCCAAATCCACCCACCAAGAGTTAGATGATTGCTCCAGGGAACCTAGAAAGATGCTACTGTCCACTGAGCCCGACTGGATCTTTTCTCTCCTCCTCAAAACCTCCAGTGACTCCCTTTTAACTGCTGAATAGAGTCAAAAGCCTGCCAAGTGTGATCCTTGGTTACCGTGTTCTGGTTTGGAAAAATAAACCCAACCATAATAGACATCTGGGGGACATTTGTGGACATTAAAAAATGAGTGAGGCACGGGTGATGTTAGGGAATCATAGTTCACTTTGTTGGATATGATCATGGCAATGTGGGTATGTATGATGTATGCAGGGATGAAGGGTCCTGAAGTCTGCAATTTACATTAAAGTGGTTCACTGAAAATCAAACTTTTGCTAGGTAGGTAGCGAGGAAGAGAGAAATGATGTAAATATGGCAAAATATTAGCACTTGTTAGAATTGGATAATGGATTTCTCTGTTCACTTCAGAAGCACAGAAGCATAAATTTTCTTTCAAGCAAATAAGTATCAGAATTTTGTGCATCACATGGAACTGAGTGCTGAAGGCCAGAACGCGGGTGTTCTAATCCTTGTCTCTCTATCCCATACTATATGTAACATCCTTCATCAAATTGCATTCTCGGGCTAGGTAGTTTGAGACCCTTGTTTTGTTTTGAATCTGAGTGATGCGTATATAAGTGTTTATTGTACTTTTCTTTCAACTATTGTACATGCCTAAAATTTTTCATAATAAAACAGTGCAGCATTTTCTAAAAAAATTAAACACAGAAATCCACTCTTCTGTATACGCCCCCAAAAAGTGAAAGCAGGGACTCCAACAGATGTTTTCACACCAGTGTTCACAGCAGTATTATTCACAAAAACCAAAAGGTAGAAGCAACCAACGTGTCCACTGACAGATGAATGGATCAATGAAATGTGGTGTGCACATATCATGGAATACTGATCAGCCTTAAAGGGAAGAACATTCTCACATGGGCTATGACATGGATGAAGCTCGAGGACATGATGCTAAGTGAAATGAGTCACTCACAAAAGGACAGGCGTGATCCCATGTATCGGAGGTCCCTAGAGACACCAAATTCATAGACACTGAAAGTAGAGTGACGGTTACCAGAGGCTGGGGGAGGGGAGAATGGGGGAATTTGTGTCTATAGGAGGTGGAGTTTCAGCTTTGAAGATGAAAAGTTCTGGAGATGGATGGTGGTGATGGTCACACAGCAATGTGAATGTGCTTCATGCCACTGATCTGTACACTTACAGTTAAAAGGGTAAATCTCATGTATATTTAACCACAGAAAAATAGTAAGCTGGGCATGGTGGTCCACTCTTGTAATCCCAGCACTTTGGGAGGCTGAGGTGGGCAGATCATGAGGTCAGGAGATTGAGATTATCCTGGCCAACATGGTGAAACCCCGTCTCACCTAAAATACAAAAAATTAGCCGTGAGTGGTGGTGCACGCTTGTGGTCCCAGTTACCTGGGAGGCTGAGGTAGGGCAATCACTTGAACCTGGGAGGCAGAGGTTTCAGTGAGCCCAGATTGTACCACTGCACTCCAGCCTGGTGATAGACCAAGACTCTATTTCAAAAAACAAATTAATTAATTAATTAATTAAATTTTTTAAAAATCATTTCAAGTCAGCAACGGTGTGTTAAAAAGTGTTTTTAAAAATTGAAAGAACAAAACTGTGCACACAAACAGTAAGCGACAGCCTGGCCTTTGAGGCCGTCTCAGCTCTGCCAAGGGTTTCCTGCCCAGCCTCTTTGGCCCCTCACCCTCTCTAGCCCTGCCCTCTGAACTTTCTCCTCCTTTCCCATCTGTCAAATCGCATTCGCTTTTGGCATCAAGCTCGGATGCCATTGTCCTTTTAAAACCCTCCCTCGTTCTTTCTACCAGAGTGATTCTTTCCCTGCCTAATTCCTGCTGCATATTGTTTGTATTCTCCATAAATACTTGTTTGTTCTTGAAAACAAAATCAATGTTCAGATACTGGCCAAGGCTGAGTACACTGTGCATATAGTTCATCTGAGATTCCATGCAAAGGTAGAGGAACATAAATTTTCTTTCAAGAAAATATGCACATTAGAAAGGTTATGAGTCATATGGGATTGAAAGCTAAAGGTAATAACTGGGAAATTATGATCCCTGCCTTCAATCCCAAGCTATGTCTAAAATTTCTAATCACGTCATGTCAGAATGGGACAGGTAGTTTGAGAATTCCTGGCTTTGAAAACACAAAGTCAAGGGTGAACCAAATTGTAGAATGTGACAGGCATTCTTCAAACCACACTGGGATACCCGGCAGCCCCTGTAAGGGCTGGGAATGAGGCCGGCCCCTGTGGAGTGGGAGAGGATTTCATCAGCCAGTAAAACTCACTTGATTCTGAGTGGGAGCTGATCCTTCTGAAACCACAGTAAAATGTTTTTGTGAAATAAGAAACGGAAGCAAACAAAAAACTTGTCACTTGAGAATAGAAACCACCAACCCCTGTTCATAGTAGAAAAGTGTAGACCTGCGGCTTAGGGCCTTCGGTCCCTGTGATAAAAGAGTAATATAGAGCAACCTCCCAACTTCACAAAGAGGGCGTGACCCCCAAAGCCCAGGAAAGAAGGAAGGAAAGTTGCAGAGAGAGGCTTGATTTCCCTTGTAACTCAGTTTTGGTTTGACTTCTCTCATTCTGTCATTTAAGCCTAAATAATTCCCTCTCTTTCTATCTTTTTTTTTTTAAAGGAAATTTTAAACTGAGAGGAAATGGATTTTAGTGCTTGAAGTATTTCTAGGTGAGATGCCGCTAAAATGTCCCTTAGTAATAATTGCTTAGGCCTAGAACAAGATGTTTTCCAGCCATGCGCCTGGTCCGTCCCTGAAGGCTGCCTTCTGTCAGAGACTGCTCAGTTTCCAAGGCAGCCATATACTTTTTTTTTCTTTCTATTTTATTTTACTTTATATTTGAGATGGAGTCTTGCTCTGTGGTTGGCCAGCGCTGGAGGGCAGTGGCGCGATCTCGGCTCACTGCAACCTCCAACTCCCTGGTTCAAGCTATTTTCCTGCCTCAGCCTTAATCCCGAGTAGCTGGGATCACAGGCACATCCCACCACGCCCAGTTCATTTTTGTATTTTTAGTAGAGACAGGGTTTCGCCATGTTGGTCAGACCTCGTGATCCACCTGCCTGGCCTCTCAAAGTGCTGGGATTACACGCGTGAGCCACCGCGCTTGACCAGCAGCCACATTTTTAAAAAGAAAAAGATTCTCCCTTTCTAGACATCCCAGGCAGACTGTTGAGGTGCCCATGCCAGTCCCTCTCTGAAAGACTGGGGTCACTAGGAACAGCCTTTTCCCCTCAAGTCTCTGAATGACTCCCTGTTCAGACTCAAAGGTTTTTGTGAAACCACAGACCCCACATAATTTTCTCCTGTAGATTCATTTAGACATCTCCCAATAATAATGGCTTTGACTCTGATCAAGGACAATTTTGAAAGCAAAGGGGGCTGTCACTCTATTGATGACTTTGACAGCTTGGTGCTGCCTCGTGACAGCTGGCATAGTTGGTGCACTAGTGTGTTATTATTGGCTAATCAGAGATCTTAAGATCAAGGGAACATCAGAGCCTCCCACACCAATCAATCTTCCCAGCTCTAAGTGATAAACGCATAACAGCTATCACTGCTGTTTCTTTTACTATACTACATTGTGTACAGATGTACCTTCTTTCTTCCATTAGGCCGTACAAATGGAAGTCTAAGCCTGGATATGACCCAGTTTCAAAACCAATCTACTAGAGAGACCACTCCAGGGTCCAGAAGGGGCTGTCAGGAGAGCGCATGTGACTTACTCACTGTGGCAAGCTGGTAATAGAGAACAGATATGCTTTCCCTTTTAAGTTATCCATTAACCATGTAATTGATGGAGGGGAGCCCAAAATAACTACCTGGTTTTTTTTTATTATTCATTCTGTACTTGTACCTCTTGAACCTAATGTGAGTAGTGGTATCAGGAAGAAGTGATAAACTTGTTGGCATGCTTCCGCTGGCTGGAGTTTAGGGTTTGGAGTTTGTTTCTGCCGGCTTCAAGAAACCCAAGAAGGCCCAGTTCCTAGATCCTGTAGATCAACAGGTGGTGACACTATCCTAGACTCAGTTGGACTTTGGAACCTAGAAAGATCTACGGAAACCTTACTGCTGCTAGGAGTAAGGTACCACAAGTCAGCTGTTGGACTGTCCGAAGATACTTCTCATGCAGATGAGTTTGCAGAAAGTGTTATTTAAAACATCCATATCTTCATTAATAGAAGTTTCAGGAAGCTCCAGCATTATTTGATTTCATCCACTTTTGTTTATTTGTGTAGATCTTTGGAAATGAGAGTAAGTCTTCTGACCCTACCAAAATCAGCCCCAAATGTATATAAAACATCCAGCATCACACAACTTTCAAATGGCAAAGGAGGTGAGCATGCCAAACCAGTGCCCACCACTCATGTTGCAGTGATTGGTGGGAAAAAATTAATGCCAACCCACAACAGTTATTACTCTCGTCCTTTTCAACTAGCTCTTTAACCATTTCTAGGATTCGATTTTGGATATCACGACATGACTCTTCTGCCGGTCAGGAACAGGTGTGGGGCTGAGGGAGGGGAGTAAAACCACCTCAGGAGGAAGAAGGAATTGATATACTTTCTCACTGTTTAGAAGAATTCAGCATAAATCCATTAAAGGGACAAGAATATTTTTTACCTAGAGGAAAGTAGATCAATCTTTAGTGAGTTCATAGTGATATGCACAGCAAACCAGGTGGTATTATTAGAGACCATCTTCTTGAAGTAGAAAACACGTACATCATTTATCTCAGGCAAATGTCTCTGCTCGAAGCCTATCAGTGACATGACTGGGGTGGTCCAGGGCGAGTTCTTACAGAGACCCTAAGATGAGTCTGGCATTCTGCCAAGTCTGGAGTAACCAAAGATACATCTGCGCTTCCTCCTTCTAACCTACAGGAAGTTTACAGCCACCTGATACCATGCTCAAGCTGAAATAATATTATTTGAGTAAAGAAAGCTGCTTCACTGACAGACACGTCCTATATGGTCATCTGCGGTCACAACCAGCAAGACACACACACCCCAGCATCTGCCAATGAAAGCCCAAAGGGTGTGTGGTTTGGCAGCCAGAAGAGGTGACAGCAGGTAAGTGGACAAAGGCAGGTTTCAGTGCCGGTGGGGAGTTGAGAGAGAGGGCTTCCTGCAAGAAAGGAGTGGCCGACAAGATGACCACCAAGGCAAGCAGGAATCTGCAGGAGTTCCAGGTTCTGTGACAGAAGAACAGAGCAAGAGTGGGTGGATGAGAGGCCCAGAAACAGAACAGTTGTGGGTGAGACATGTGGAGCTGGAAGACAAGTGTCAGGCCACAGGGAAGCGCAGCAGGAGGTGGGCAGGTGGGCAGAGGGAGGACACCCACTGGGTGACAGGAACGGGGGCGTGTGCAGCTACGTGAAGGCTGAGCACTTCCGCCTTTATTAAAAGGAGTCTGCTAAATATAGCTCCTCGCTATGAAAACCTCTTCAAAGTCCTGATTGACAATGGTATTAAAAAAGACGGGAATGAGGGGGGATTTGTCTGCCCTGAAATCCATTTTAGATGGGGACAAAATGTTATTCTGTAATTTACCTTATTAACTGGATATAAAATATGGATCTCTAGGAGCTCAGAAGAAGGAGTAGAATTTCTTCTTCTGACTATAATAAACTATGAGGCATTTAGGGGATGCCAAACTATCTTTCCTAGGGTGATCGTCTCAGTTTCTTTATCTGTAGAATAAAAATGCACCTGTCTTACGGGGTTATTGTAAAAATAAGATGAGAAAGTGCATATAAGTGTTTAGCCTGATGTCTGACACACATTCAATGCTCAAGAAAGCTATGTAGATATAATCTAAACCCTCTCCAACTCTAATAGTCAAATTCTATGATTTCTGTCAAAACTAGTCATATCTTCTTTCAAATCAGGGGGACTGTGAGTGCCCTGGGGTTGCGTGCAAAGTTGAGATTTTGGAGATATGCCTGCCACGCTCATGATGACTTCCCCATTGCTGGGAATGGCCTCACCCTCCGCCAGCGGACCCTAATAAGCATCCCAGTCTCCTGGAAGAGCCCACAGATTCTGACTAGAGCTAGAACTATCTGACTTCTTTCTTTGGGGATTTTGAAATTTGGGGTAGATATAGGCACTGGAGATTATCGAAGCTGAGTTATTGATGGTGTGTTAGAAAGAGAACTCCCAAACTCCAGCTGCTGAACCCCTGGGACTGCCCTGCCCTCTTCAGATCACTTATCTCTTATTCAGTTCCATGAGCTACCCCGGATCCTTTCTTATTTAAATTAGTCAGCACTGATCTCTACTGCTTGCAAACAAAGGACAGGACCATGATAACCTATATGCATAGCTGCAGTACTGGGAAAGAAGATCCACAGCTTTCCTGATAGTTTCAAAGTACTCATGACTTCCGCGCAACATGTTTAAAGCCCAAGAATGTTCTCACCACGAGTAAATAATAAATGCATGAGATGATGGATACACCAAATACCCCGATCACTGTAAAACATGTATGTATCAAAACATCAAATTGTACCCCATAAATTAACCACACAATGTGTCCAGAGAAAACAAACAAAAAACCAAGAATACAAGACCTTCATGTAAGGTAATAGGCAGCTCCATGGAAAGCAAAAGTAGCACTTTATTTTCCTCAGTGGAAAGCAAAGCTCCTGAGAGCAGATCTTAATGCTTCTGACTTCTCCCATATTTCAGAGTCCGAGGAATACTGCTGAAGCTTCTGCGAAGCCCCCAGACAACCCTTTGTACTAGAATGGCACCAATGGAGGCATTCTAGCACCAGGGGTCATCACCCAGGGGAGAAGGGAGTGGAAGGAGGGAACGGGAAGGACTAATTAAATCCATGACAATTCCAAGCCCAGAAGACGCGCACAAAGCTTTAAACACCACTTCAGCCCCTGAAAATTCCTGTTTTGTTTTTGTTTTTGTTTTTTTTGTTTATTGTTGTTGTTGTTGTTGTTGTTGTTTTAAGAGGCCATTTACTCGTATACTCATAAGGCCTAAGGTTTCTCGTCCTCTTGACTTTGATGAACTGTTGCTGAGAAGTGCTGAAAGGTAGAGGAATATTGTACCAAGTCCAGAGCTTCACAGAAAATCTTGTCACCTTTGTGTGATTTAATGAATTCAGAAAGAAGCCCCAGAAGAGGAGTTCAATCTCTGCATAATACAACTAGGCCCAGGTGGGGCTAAACTAGCAGCTGGAATCATTTTTTTAAGTTAGGGTGGTATAGAAAGGAGGAGTTATCTTCTGTGTTGTCAGGGAGTTGCTCTTGCAGAAATAGAAGTGGACTCGAGGGACCGGTAACAGATGTTCCTAGACTCACCTAGGCCAGGGATAGTAACACCAACAGGTGGTCCAGGAATAACAGGAAAGGTGCTAATGGTGCAAATAGGATTTAAGTCTTGAAACATGGCTGAGAATAACAGGATGAACAGGTAGAACTAGATAAAAAGGTTGTCGATCCCTTAACAAAAAGGATGATGGGAAACACTGTTTGCTAACATTCAGGTGAGCACTAATGATATGCTTTTGGAACCTAGGGTTCCCCACCCCACCCACCCCCCAATTTGCTCTAGGTATGAATTATTTATAGAGGTCAAGGTTATAAGTAATATTTTCTGCATTTTTCAATGTACATTTTTAATTTAAAAAGCCCAAATATCTGGGTTGTATGGACTATCCCTGAAAATCCCAACTGTGGTTATAGAAAGCCATCCTATCTGTGAGAATGCCCCTAGAGAAGACCATCTTATGGCAGGACCATAATTATGTATATGGAACCCCAGGGGTCTGGTGCCATGTTAAGGGATACTCTTTCAACCTACTATTTTATTTCAGAGATGGACACACTGCAGCTTCTGAAGAGCTGGCATAATTAAGGACCAGACACATCAGGAATAGTGTCATGAGTGATCTTGAAAAATACAAAACATGGGAGAAGATTCTCTTTGTAGTAGAAAAAAAATTGGGCGACCTTTCTAAAAGCCCACATACATTTAGGTTTTGACGGCTAGTTGAAGCAAAGAATGTTTTGGGTTTAGTTTTGAATTCAGGGGTACATAACAAATGTAGAAAGTCGGTTTGGTTTATCTAAGAACAAGGAAATATAGAAATAGAAACAGAAGAGTACTAGCATGCCCCATAAGAGAAGATGAGATGAATTATGCATGGTGTATTTCCACACTACACAGAATATCAAAATACTAGATAGGTGAGATCTCAAGCAGAACTTGACCTATAGAAAGCGAATCCCTGAGAACAGATTTGAACACAATATAGAAAGATGGGTAACTCAGCAGTCGAGAGTCTCTTCCACATGTTGAAATTAAAAGCGATGCTAAAAGTAGCAGTCCAATGCCAGTGTGAACTCAAGCGCTATCAAGGAAGCAAAGGTTGGGCTGTAGCCTCCTACCCTGGCCCAAGCTTTGCCACTACATGGTGCATAACAATGACTTTGCTTTTGAAGCTCCCATATTTCCAAGGAGATTGGGGTGGGAGAATGGGGCAGTGATGGTAAAGATATCTGAAAGGAAGGCAAGGGAGTTTCTGCGGATTCACACTGGTAGATGTTGTGATTTCTACATTTGTTAAAACACTCCAGGGACGTAAAGAAACTCACCCCTTTGCTAAGGCATAACTTTGAGTTGTGTGCATTGTGAAGTTTGTTTGTGGCACTGAATCATTTAGCTAGTGACACACCCAACTAAATGCATGAGAGGAGAATTGAAGAATCCATTGCTTATTAACTCCAAAACTTAGATGCAGGTGGAGGAGTTCACATCACTGAATTACATGTAAAGATTACAGTCACATCGATGCTACATTTGCCCCAACTTCAAGGACTGGGAACACTTCTGTTTGTTTTACCTCACTTCCTGCAGGATTATGAGACAGTGAAGTATGCATACAAAATACGCTGTGTAGGCATGTAAGATGTGAATTGTGTTGTGGTTATGGGGTGGGTACCTGGTGACAGTGATGAATCTGTTATCAGGTACTCAGCAGCCACCATGTTTTCCTCTGTAATCCCCAGTTAGGTCTGCTTTCTTAGAGACGTATATTTGAATCTGAAAATTCCTAACAGACTGAGAGGTATAGTTTTCTTTCCCTGCCTCTAAAATGCACGAGATTAGCGTGCTGAGACTATTTCACATCCATGCCATGATCAGCTGAAAAGATCTAATCCTACAGCTGAGAATGATTGTAACTTACGTGAATAATTATCTTAAGGATCAGAATGATAAATGCATTCAATCAATATTTGCTTATAGAAAGGCATAGAATACTCCCCCAAACACTTACACATACACACATACAATAACAACAATACAAATATAAAACTGGATATAAAATAGATATCTAATTTTATTTTGCATATATATTTTATATCCAATTTTATAAAATATAAAGTTGGATTTCCACCATTAGAAGGGAAAAGAACATAGAATTCTTTTTTCCCCCAAGTTTAATCCAACTACTGGGCCTATACATGGCCCAAAATAATCATAGTAGTAAACAACATACTCTGCTTGAGCAAGACACTTGGCAAAATGTATATTCCAGTTAGGAAGGCAAAAACACGAAATACTTAAAACATTTTGGCATGAAACTCATGAAGTTCAGATATTGCAAAGAAGGGTATGGGATATCATTTTCTAAAACTGCAGAAAGTTTTTTACAATTGAATATAAGAAAGATAGAGTCTCCTATTCAATTAGGAAGGTTTTCCCAAAAAGAACAGAATATGACTTAAAGATTAGACTTTTGTGCACAGTGAACAAATGTTGACATAATTTACTTTCTTGCTAGCCCTCACTAAGCGCTATAGAATTACAATCAGTTCTAGGCTACTGAAGTTGCCAGCACCCATGTGTGGGGACTTTAATCAAGTATTCCCCAAAAATACACATCTAGACCTCAACATTTCGTCGCTGAAATATGCATTTTTAAAATTCAACTAAATGTGTTTTTAGATTTACATTTATGGGTAGAGGGTGGTGAGTAAGGAACGCCTTGGTCTATATCTAGAGTAGTAACAAGAGATGGCTAGAAAAAGCTATTGAATGTAAAAATCTGTAAATTTACATTCATTTCCGAATTCTCTAAAGGTAAAAGGATTTTCTGGTAGAATTGTAACATACCTGAGACATCCCCCAGTTTGATGAAAATCTCCTAAGAACTGTTTAGTGTTAGCCTGAAGCAGATGCCTTCACTTCTGACATAATAATACCCATAATCAAGAAAGGAAGAAAGGGAGAAAAGGAGAGAAGGAATGTGGACGAGAGAGATGGAAGGAAAACAGATACAAGGAACCAGAGGAATCTGTGAAGCTCTGTGTCCGTGGAGAAGACCCCATCTAAATATCACGAAAGGATTCTCACGCCACAGAAAACTAAAAGGCACAGCACACAGCCCTCTATTGGGCAAAGTTGCAGGAGACCAGCAAGACCTAGGATTAAAAAATAATAGGCCGGGCGCGGTGGCTCAAGCCTGTAATCCCAGCACTTTGGGAGGCCGAGGCGGGTGGATCACGAGGTCGAGAGATCGAGACCAACCATGGTCAACATGGTGAAACCCCGTCTCTACTAAAAAATACAAAAAATTAGCTGGGCATGGTGGTGCATGCCTATAATCCCAGCTACTCAGGAGGCTGAGGCAGGAGAATTGCCTGAACCCAGGAGGCGGAGGTTGCGGTGAGCCGAGATCGCGCCATTGCACTCCAGCCTGGGTAACAAGAGCGAAACTCCGTCTCAAAAAAAAAAAAATAAAAATAATAATAATAATAATAATAATAATAATAAACCAAGTCATTCTGAAGATAATGTAACTGCTTTGGGTTTGCTTCTCATGACCCTGCTGAGGGGCACTCTGGACATTTTATTTTGTTATTTTACGTCTGTATTTTATTTGAGACAGGATTTTACTTCGTCACCCAGGATGGAGTGCAGTGGCATGATCATGACTCACTGCAGCCTTGACCTCCCGAGCTCCAGCAATCCTCCTGACGCAGACTTCCGAGTAACTGGAACTACAGGTACATGCCACTAGGCCTGGCTAATTTTTTACATTTAAATTTTTTTTTTTTTTTTGGAGAGACAAGGGTTTCACTATGATGACCAAACAGGTCTTGAACTCCTGGGGTTAAGCCATCCTCCCACCTTAACCTCCCAAAGTGCTAGGATTACAGGCATGAGCCATTGTGCCTGGCCTAAACTGCGGCCATTTTAGAAGGCTCCAGAATGCTCTGTTAACTGGCAGTCCAACAGAGCTCATGAGCAGAGAACTGGAGACAGACTAAGATGCCCCTATGTGGCTCTCTAAATCCAAAGTGGTTCCTTTTGTTCTGTGCTTCCCCCAAACAGAGGATGTTTCTGAGGCCCTCTGGTGCCCCTGCTGTACACTGTGAAGCAGACTGCTGCTAGGTCACATAACTCGCACATCTAGGGTGCCCCCAAGGGCAATTCTGAAATGTTATGCGGCTAACGGCAGCATAAATCCTATTTCCCAAAGTGGGAAGGGATGTCCACCAGGAAAGAGAAGTTGACTGGCAGTTTTCTTTCACTCTTGCTACCATTCTTTCCTTTCTCCTGCAGTTTCTTCTCCAGTAGCAATTGCTCAGCCTGGTCCAGAGCAATGAAAGCTCTGTGGAAATAAAAAATAGCTCCTCTAAGGGAAGATGACCCCTTGAATAAAGTGAAATTCATGCTTTTCTAATTTAGCCGGAAACAGATCTGCAGGTTGGCAGAGGTCAGTATGTAGCTGTAGAGGCGGTCCAAGGACTCTGGGCTTTATACCCCAGGGACCACTTTCCCTTAGGGGCCTCTGCCTTCAACACCATCTCCGCCAATACACCCTAGTGTGTATTGTTAACCAGGCAATGTCTCTTTCAAAAGTGGGCAAAAATTAATTCCTCTTAGCTCAGCTAAAAGTAATCATGCTCTGGTTTTTTTTTTTTTTTTTTTTTTTGGTGGGGTGGGGGGTGGTTTAAAAAAAAAACCATATGGGCTGGACTCAGTGACTCATTTCTAGAGAATAAAGTATGGAAAGGGAAAAATAGTAACTTTAAAAAATAGTCACTAGAAAAATAGTGGAAAGACCTGAAAGACACTACCTTAACCAAGTGATCAAGGCTAACTTCACAAGCGGTAAGCCACGTCAACATGATATAATGCAAGAAGAAGAGCCCTTGACCTCCACAGAATGACTCACAAAAGCTATAACCCGGTCTAACTATGAGAAAAACATCAGACAAATTTAAAATGAGGGACATTCTACAAAATACCAGAGCGGTATTCTTCACCACTGTCAAGGTCATGAAAAACAAGGAAGGGCTGAAAAACTGGCACCAACAATGACTAAATGCAGTGTGGCATCGTGGAACAGAAAGAGGACATTAGCAGAAACAGGGGTGAAATCTGGATATAAAGCTGGAAGTTCAATTAATAATAATGTCCCAATGATAATTTCTTAGTTTGACGAATGTGCTGTAGTTATATAATATGTTAATATTAAGGGAAATGAAATGAAAGATACACAGGAACTCTCTGTACTTTCTTTGCACCTTTTCTGTAAATCTAAAATTACTCCCAAATAAAAATTTATTTTAAAAGTACTCAACTTCCAAAAGAACCAGCAGATCATCATATAAAATGAAATCTTAATTCCTTTTTGATATGCTTTATTTATAGTAATTTCTTAAAATACAGAAGCAAAGAGGCCGAGGCAGTTGGATCATCTGAGGTCAGGAGTTCAAGACAAGCCTGGCCAACATGGTGAAACCCTGTCTCCACTAAAATAACGAAAATTAGCCAGGCATGGTGTAGGGTGCCTGTAATCCCAACTACTTGGAAGGTGGAGGCAGGAGAATCACTTGAACCCAGGAGGGAGAAGTTGCACTGAGCCAATATCACACCATCACACTCCAGCCTGGGTGACAAGAGCAAAATTCTGGCTCAAAAATAAATAAATAATAACAGAAGCAGCCTCCATGCATTATAGAAAATTACAAAATATAGACAAATAAAAACTTAAAATCAAACCACACTCTCATATTTCTACTACCTGGAAATCAACTGTTAACAATCTTAGGACATATTTTCTTTTTGGTTCTCTTCCTAACATACGTATACATGTACATTTATCAATATGAGACCTTAGGTTGCACACCATCCTACAGCATTTTTTCTAGTCATTGATATATTCTTTTCCATTTTAGTACATTTTAATATCATCTAATGCTTTTATCATATTCAAATTTCCCTCCAATTTAATCTAATCAAGGATGATTACACTTGATTGTCAGGTCCTTTGAAATATTTTGAAATCTAGTAAGTTCTCCCCATTGACCCTGATTTGTGAAGACACCAAACCTGTAGTCCTGCAGAATGTCTCAGCTTCTATTAGGTTGGTGCAAAGGCAAAAGTAATGGTGGTTTTTGCCCTTAAAACGTCAAGACCACCATCACTTTTGCACCAACCCATTGGATTTGTGTGATTGCTTCCTCGGGGTGATGTCGAGCTTGTTTCTCTATCCCTTGTATTCCCTGGACACTGAAATAACTACCTAAAGTTTTGACAGATTAATTTTAAACATGTTTGACAAGAAGACATCAGTGATGTTCTGTAGTTGTATGCAATTACATCAAAGACATAGAACAGCAAGCTGTGACATCATTAGCGATGCTACAGTTACTGAATTAGAGGGATAGCAATCTCTTTCCTGTATTACAGTTATGTTTTCCACTTTAGACCAGAAGGTAATCTGTGTAGTTGGTATAATTTTGGTAATATAACAAATTTTTATTTCCCAAGTAGGTACATATCCAGTGATTTTCCTGCCAGTTAATAATACTTGCCAAAATCAATAATTCCACTGAGATTGGCAAAAAAAAAATTTTAATTCTTATTATTTGCTGGTTTTCTTCTGTAAAGTAGAGCATGCCCTCATCAGCTGGGACTACTGGTTATCCTTAAATATAGTTCCTTACAGAAAGGACAGGAAGTCTGGCTGAAGCATTTAAAAGATTTTGCTAAGCGTTAAGGAAGATCAGAAGGGAGATAAATGCTAAAGGTATTACAAATATAAAATAGAAACTTGCTTTGGCTTACAAAGATTAAGACAGTCACCCACAGGACCGGCACAACTTAGGGTCACCTTGCATTACTCCTCTAGTTGCTAGCTCCTGAGCTACTTCCCTGTTGATCCCATATGAACTCCTGCAGGCTTATGGCCAAGAGGGCTATCTCCTCCTGTTGTTCACCCAAGGCTTGCCCTCTCTGTTGCTATTTTATGCCTAAGAGGCTGGCCTCGTCCCCAAGAATAATCTCCCCTTTCAAGTGAGCCTCCCTACCTCCTAATTAATACACCAGCATATTAAATTCTTACAGACCCATAACATGACCAATTCTAAGTACACTACAATAATCATGGCCTCCTAAATATAATTCAATAACCGTAGCCTCCAATAACCCAGAATTATACGGAGTAACAGGGGGCTCATTTCTTCATGGCTTCCTTAACAGAAAATGGTGGAAGAACCCCTGGAGTCAAATAATTTCCCCTGGAACACAGTGATTACCTCCTACTATAATAAGAAATAGGATATAATGCAGTTTGCTTCTAACACAGATGTTAGTCCTGTCTGCTAAAATCAGCATCACAAAAGGTTTCTACTATACTTGTAACTCTCTTTTTCATTTAAAAATAAGGGTCTGACTCTGACAATCTCTATGCAGGTGCAATCAAGATGGATGTAACGAAAGGACTCACTTTTGCAATTCACACGGCACATCACAATGACCCTGAAATGATGGGGCCGGTATTTTCAGGCTGCAAGCAGTTTCAAATATGAACCAAGTCAAAACCTTTCCACTGGGTCAGGGTCCATCAAGGTTATATGATCCTAGGCATAATTTACTCCCAATTATTAAAATCAGAGAAAGATGGAACAACATTTAAGTGTTTTAAAGGAGCAAATAAAAGCAAATGGTCATAATCATCATCGGTATATAAAGTGAGAGGATGATCTGTTCTTCAAGTCTGCGAAATCCTGAAGGGAAAGTATCTGTCAGTATCCAAGGATATGTTAAATTATGAACAAGAAACAGCACAGAAACAGGAAGACAAACTCTCAAATCCCAGCCATGGGACATGGGGACATATATCTTAAGACAACTACAAAATGAATACTGAAGAGGAAGCAGAGAGTGTCGTGCACCCTGGGATTTTGTAAATTCAGTTGGTATACTGCTTCATTACCTTTGCCACACGTGGAGTCTTAGGAAGGCAGAGTCTCTAGTAATGATCTCGTCTATCAGATTAAATTTTCACAAACGTAGTTCAAATACCTAAGGCGAATCTATAGTCATACAGAGAAAATTGCCTACAAAGGTAAACACCAGAGTGAAATCAGGTGACAAGTTGCCGGTTTGAGAAAGCAAATCCTGTGAATGTTTAAGTAATTGTGACATGGGGTGGCATGTGAGGGAGCACTTGGGAAGAGACAGTTTTGCAGATGGAAGAGGCTCTGACGCTCTAAGCACATGGCATTTCTAAGCTGTGCTAGTGGGCTCATTCTCACTCCATGTCTATCTCCAGGCCGGCTCTCTGCCCTCAGCAATCACTTGTTCTCACCCACCCGTGTATGCTTCTCTCCATTCCAGTGCACACAAAGAAGAGGTGGGAGAAGGTTGTATGCACAAGAGTGTTTTTGAGTGTCGTCTACGCTGTGTGTGTCTGTGTGTGTGTACGCGCCTAAATGAGTATTGTTTGAAAGAGTGGTTAGCCAAATAGGGCATCTGACACTATGGAGCACCAGGAAATCATCTAAGAGATGCCACAGGCTCTCCTGTTAGAGTCACAGATAGCTGCTGGTAGAATCTCATTTAAATTGCTGATTTCAAATCAAGAAGCTGGTATGAAGCCCCGCCTTAGTATCACAAGGCTATGAAGGAGGAGCTGCTTCTGGGCACTTCCAGTCCCGGACTTTACATCAGAAACACGCTTACCTTGGTGACCCAGCTCAGGGTTTCCCAGGCCATCAGCTACAGGGTAGATCTAAGCTTTCTTCTCTTCATAGCCACTCTTGAAGGAATCAAATGGGAGGAGGAAGGGCCCTTTGAAAATCATGACTATCTCCTTCCTCGTCTGTTAAAGTCTATTGCCCAGAGTTGGATTTCATGCCTAACTAGATGTTTGCCCATGTGAGGAACTTGGGGGCATAGCTGTGAGTTCTTCTTCACAAAATTTAGGTTCACATTCTAACTCCTGGGCAGAGGTTTAAATATTTGCAATTCCCTGGCTCTGGACTCAGGTGGAGAAACAGAAAGCAGGTCTGTGGTGGATACTGTGGTGTGCTACCCAGCTCACCCTTCAGAACCAAGTCCTCACTCACCCAGCTGCGGGCAGTGTTGGCTGCTGTAGGCTTAGCGGAGCCCGCCTCACCCAAGGCAATGCCCCTTCCCCAGGGGCAGCCTGCCCAATGTGTGCTGGGGCATTAGGCCTGTTCTCCTCGTCCCTATTGGGACTTCTTGAGAGGCTAGCTCTAGAACTCCTCATAAGTTGGCAGAGGCCTTGGCTGCAATGTGCAGCAGTTCATCCTCCTGCTTCCTTCACTCCTCCTGGCATCGTTCCCAAGAGCATCCCCTGAGAAGCCCCCTGCATTCAAATCTCAGCCTCACAATGCATTTCCTGGGGAAACCTGACCTTCTGTGAGCCCACTTCCAGCTGTGGCTCCATACTGGTCATCCTGACTTCTTGTTGATGATGATGATGATGATGATGATTTGGGCCTAAGGACCACATCTGACAGACTTCATCTCATCTGTAACCTTTATCTCACCATCTGCTCTGGCCTCTGCCTATTCTCAGAGCCTGCACCACAGCAACAAGAACACCGAGAGTTCCTGTTTCCAGAGCACTTCCAATATGCTGTGAACTGCAAGAAGTATTTCATATGCAGGATCCCTTTTCATCATTGACGTCCTCAGGGGAAGGCCCAATTAACTCTATTTTTATATAAAGTAGCCAAGGTTCAGAAAGGTTAAACAATTTGCCCAAAGTCACACAGCTACTAAGTGTCTGAGCCACTGCTGAACTCCAGGCTGTCTTGACGCTAAAACCGATGCTCTTAATCGCTAAGCCATTTCCCTCTCCTTTTTTCCATCCCTCTTTTAAGAGCCTTTTAATTTTCATCAACCCCACCCCGTTCCTCATCACTGCTGCCTCCAGTCTTCTCACAAGCCTGGATGGCTCAGATGTCTGGAAGTCATCTAATCATTTAGGTTTTCAGTCTGGCTCTAATATTGATTCTAATCACCAAGTTCTTATATTTACTGAGGACATCCTCAGAACTACACGTCGTTTTCAAAGCATTTCTCTGAGGTTTTGTTCATAATTTTAAAATAATTAAAACTCACATTCTATATGGGAACACAGACACTTCCAGCAACTTCTCCTGTGTCTTTTATACAACTCGCACAGATGAGGAGGGAGCTTGTGCATGTTTGTCCCCTGGGATTGCAGGAGAAATGGACTCTGATCAGAGAGACAAAGGACTTTAGGAAACTACAATGTAACCAGACATACGCATTTTGTAATGTAAGCACTGCATGGATGGCAGCCCCACTGAGAAGGTAACATTTGAGTAAAGACCTGAAGGAGGTGAAGGAGTGACTCACGGGCTCTCTGCAAGGAGGGAACCGTCTATGCCAAGGTCCTGGACAAGAGCACACCTGGCCTGCACGAGGAGCAGCCTGGAAATCTGCATGTCCTGAGCAGAGACAGTGAGGGGAGGGTGGTGAATCATGAGATGCAACTGCAGGTCACCCAGAGAAGGGAATGATCCATTCTGTTCAATGATGCTAATAGGTCCAGTGAGGGGAGGACTGAGGACTGGCTGCTGAATGAGCAACGCGGAGGTCATTGGTGACTTGGCCAAGGGTAGATTTTGTAAGGAAGTGGTGAGAGTCAGACTAGAATGAGTTTAAGAGGGAAAGGAAGTAGAGGAATAGGTACCAGGGAGGAGAAGGCAACTCTCTGTAAAGCTTTGCTGAAAAAAGGAGAAAGGATGTGGAGGATTGGCTGGCAGGAAAAAAATGGGTCCAATTGAAGACTTTTATTTAAGAAGTGAAAAATAACAGATGATTGTAGGCTCCTGAGATTGACCCAATGGAGAAAAAGAGGGATGAGAAGTGGAGAACTGGTAGAGCAATGTCTCTAGTAGTTAAGAGGAGATGGGATCTAGTTAGGGTGGAAGGACTGGCTTTAGCAGGGAGGAGACGGGGAAGAGAGGTTATGTGTGTGGGCAGATGGGCTGAATGGCCTTGGCTAGTGGCCTTTTGGTATCCTGGCCCTAGTGGTAAGTCACCTCTAATGCAGAGAGGTATGCTGGGGTCACAGTCTTTAGACTTTTACTGTTTTGCTGTCACGCATTCTGTTCTCACAGAAGAGATCAGAGGTGGCTGAGAGATCAAGATACCTAGTTTGTTTCTGCCTAGTGCCATTAAATCCCCTTTCCTTCTTCCTTCCAGCCCCACTTACTCCGTATTTACAGTGTTGCTACAAGGGAATACTTGAGGCTGGGTAATTTTTCTAGAAAAGAGGTTTGTTTGGCTCATGGTTCTACTGACTGTATAGTGGCATCTGCATCAGGTGAGGACCCCAGGCTGCTTCCACTTATGGCAGAAGGTGAAGGGGAGCCAGGTGTGCAGATCATATGACAAGAGAGGAAGAGAGAAAGGTAGGGAGGTGCCAAGCTCTTTTTACAAACCAGCTCTAGAGGAACAAACAGAGTGAGAACTTACCCCCAAGAAAAGCATTGGTCTATTCATGGGCAATCCACCCCATAACCAAAACACCTCCCATCAGGCCCGTCTGTAATACTGGGGACTGAAGTTTAACATGACGATTGGAAGGGACAAAGATCCAACCTACAGTCCACAGTGACTTCTGTTGCCTATAAGTCACCTTTGCTCACAGATCTGCCTATATGGGAGAGAACAAGAGCTGGTCACATAAGCTAATGAATATTCCCACCCATGTGCCCATTCATTTGTCAGGTGAGTACACAGTACAGGGTTCTGGTTTTCTATATTTATCCCCTGAACTTGGTAACTGTGCATCCTCTCAGGAAAGAGAGATCCACACTCAGAATGCTGATGACATCGGGCTTCTGAGCTGCATGACAGAGAGTCTCGATCAGTGGTCAAATAGCAGCTGTCCTTGTCTAGGTGGAGACCAAATGCACATTCTCTGCATTTGCTGTAGAGAAACGCTGTTTTTTTTTTTTTTCTTTTCCTAATCCTTAGGAGCAACTACCCAAACTCTAAGGGGTCACCCTGGCAGAAACCACCCTACTAAATATTGGCAAATGTCACAGAGTCCGAATCTGACATGCTTTGCAAGTCCTGTCCAAATCTCTTTCTTTCTCCAAGACTTAGCACAAATCCTTTTCCTCCCAGGAAATCCTCCTTAACCGTATCAGTCAAAACTAGTTCCTCCTTCTAAGCATCAATAAAAGTTCCTGTCTATTATCCATACTAGGACACTTTATCACACATTGTTTTATACAATCTGTTGCATATATTAGTCTCTTTTTCTGGATTAAAAGCTCTTTGAGGGCAGATACCATGTGCTATGCATGTTGTACATTGCCAAGCTCAGCAATGTGCCAGGATGGTTCATCTGGAACAGCATCTCGGCCCAGCCCTGTCCCTCTTGCCAAGGCATTTCTCAGCTGCCAGAATGGAGCACCAGATGCACCTCACTCCCTGAACTGCTGGTCAGTTAAAACCCTGGATCCTCACTGCCTTCTCCTGGGTTTCTTCACTACCATTCTTAATATCCCCAAACTGGGTCTTCTCTCTTAATGATCTCTCTGAAATGGTCCATTCCTTTTTTCTCTGCTGCCACCCCTGCTATGACTCATCCCTCTCTGTGTTCCAATCACACACTTGGGGGCTTCCGCCCAGTTCCAGTGGACCCGGGGCCCTCCCACCTGGGGCAGGCCCTCCTTATCTCAGGCCTGTGAGTTCAAAACCTACATGGAACCCATTGTCACTTGGGAGGACTAAGGACTAGGTTGGCCTTGTGCTGGGAAAAAGAGGGACAAAATAAGCAGCGATTTGGTCCCTGTTGTTGCTTTTATATTGTTCTCTTTATTTGTTTCTCTTCAAGCTGTTTGAT